>NC_133572.1:6984696-7287727 GCF_048773025.1 Camelus bactrianus | reverse complement strand
GACCTAGAAGGTGAGCTGCTGTGTGCTGGTAAATGAAGGGCAGGGCGTGCCAGAGAACAGCCTTTACCTGTGAGTTGCAAGAACCTTTGTATCTTGCAGACTTTTCCCTTTCATTAAATGTGAAAATAACCCCCAATGAGCTGCAACTGATGATTTTAAATGACATTTCATCCAGCAAAGCCAACTGTAGCTGAGTAATAAAAATGGGTTGACGTTCACGACACACTGAATTACTCAGTCCCCAACAGAGGTAGCACCAGGAATTCTGTGGCAGAAAGCAGTTGTTTCAAGCTCAGAGGATAAGTGGCTTTTCTAACACTACTGATTGTTTTGTTTCTTTAGTTAAAAATTATGCCAGATGATAAAAACTGCCTGACCACACAACTTTTTTTTTTTTTAAAAAACAACTGAAGTTCAAGCCACGTGAGTTATTTTTTGTTTTTATGATTTTCGTTAAATAAAAGGCAGATCCTTTTTAGTTCCCCCAGATCTTCTGGAGGCTGTTCCCAGGGTCCACCAGCAGTTTTTAGCTTTGTCAGAATCCAGCCATCTCTGCATAGATATCATGTTCTTTGATCAAAAATAAAAATGCTTAATACTGTATAATAAAAACCACCAAACTCTGTAAACAAAAGTTCATCCCATTACAAAACACCTGGACATGCATGTGAAAAAAAATCTCTATCACAGTGTCTTCATTACTTTTAGGTGCATTTCTCTTACCCTAAAGGGTCTTCTCTATCAAGGCATGTGGGAATTTTAAACAAATGACCATGATTTGGATTGTCTCTTCCATGAGAGGAAGCTTATCAAAGGGTTTAGCCTGAGCGAAGTGCCATTTTCCAGTTGCACAAAGAGAGTTCTCTCTCTTTCCTGCTGTGTGAGGTACCTTGGGTATCCACAAGTAAAAGGCATTGTGAAAAATCCCTTCCTGTGGTTAGGGATAAATCTTCCCCCTCCCACGCCTGTCTCTTACCAGAGACTCATTGTACAAGCTTATTGAGCAGAGATTATAAAAAATGGGCAATTCACACATAACCAACATGGTTTCTAATGGGGAAAAAAAAACCATGCTAGACAAAACTACTGTTAAAAAAAAAACATGTGGGCAGGTCAGGTTATTGACATGGGAATGTTTAATGATGGTGGTTAATTTAAATTTCGGGAAAGCATGTCTAAGAAAGTAATTTTATGTTGTTTTAACTGCCCAAGTGGAATTTTAAATGAAGGTCTGTAAAACTGGAGTTCTGTGGATAGAATCACCAGCAAGGAGAGGGCTAGTGTCCCTGTTTCAGGGCTTTAAATTTATCTTGAAAAACTAGTAAGTTTATTTTAGGTTCAGCAACTAAACAGGTAAGTAATACACAAAGTAAGAAGTCGCTACTCTGCTTTATAGCAATGGTGCTACACTAGGGGCAGTCCTGCTCCCCCGGGGGTATCTGACACTGTTTGGAGACAGTTTTGATGGACACAACTCAGGTAGAGGATGCTATGAGCATCTTGTGGGTAAAGACCAGGGAGGTTGCTAAATACCTTACGAGGCAGAAAAGAACCCCCTACAACCAAGAATTACTGGCTTCAAATATCAAGAGCACCAAGCTTGAGAAACCCTGCTTATGGAAAAGCCCGAGGTTTACAACATGCAGGGGCCACCTACAGCTCAGTTTTCCTCCTCAATTCTGGACCAGCCGTAACCTAGAAGCAGGAAGCTGATAAACCTGTGTTGAGGCACAGAGGTGTGTTTACCGAGGGCAAGTGCCTGTGCTTGGCTGTGGCTCAGGGAACCAGGAGCCAGGTGTGCCCGGCAAGCTGGGAGATGGAGAAGCTAAGGCAGAGGAAATGGATCCATGCTTCCCGGCTTCACCGGGGCTGAGGGACCTGAGCTCCAAACACAGCTGGACCTTTTCACCTTGGGTGGCATGAAGTGTGGAGTGAGGCCAGGAGACACTGCAGTCACGCCTTCCAGCTGAGACCAAGCCCCCAGCTGAAACCCAGGAAGGCCCAGCCCCTTCCTGCTCAGGTGTGGAGGCTGCCTGGGAATTTGCTCCGGGGGCTGCTGGGAGGTAAGGATGCTGTAACCAAAATGCACATCCTTAAACAAACTGGAATTTCCAGCCTCCTCAAGCCCCTTCTGTTATTTTTCCACCAGCTACTGTGCTGGTACTGTTTTAGCTGTTAGAAAGTCTGTCCTGAAACTTCCTTCTCTTTCAGGGTCCTCTGATGTCTTGGCAGTTCACAGGGACTCGGCCAGAGTGCGAGAGGCCTGAGCTCCAGGGGACGCTCCAGCCGGTGTGAAGGACGCTGCCCTCGCCAAGGCTCCCGCCCACCTCCTCCGAGTGCTGACAGTGGCACAGCCTCCGAGGAGGTGAGAGAGGGTGAAGAAGTTCATCTCCAAGGAGATGAGGAAACTAGGGTACCTTGAGGGCAGGCCAACGTCACTTGAAACAAACACCCAGACACAGGCCTTCTGGGGCAACGCCCGCCCCAGCTCCGGTGCAGAGTGCTGCTGGCCCCGCCAAGACCCCCCCCCCCGGAGGGTAGCAGAGGAGGGGGAGTAACCCTTAGAGATTAACCTGCTTGTGCTGTTTACATATTTGCCCTTTCATGCTCAAAAGTGCCCAGAAGTAGGTACTAGCGTCCTCATTATTACAGACGAGGAAACCAGGGACACGAAGAACCTCTGGCTGGGAGACACGGGCTGGATTCCAGTCCTGGTGACCCCAGACTCCACGCTTTTCCCCAGGAACACTCCCCACTGACTGCTGTTTAAGACCCAAGGCCGGGAGCTGTAGAGGGTTCTGGGCTCAGGGTCTGCAGAAGGTTATCTGCCTTAGGTCCCACAGGAGGACACAGCCTTCCCACTGGTCCTAAAATCCCGAGCCCCCTGGCTTACGGAGACATCCCAAACCCTGTTCTTTTCTCCAAACAGTATTCACACAAAGGCGCGCACACGCGTGCACACCTCCACCCCTTACCGCCAAGGCCTAGCCCTGGTCACGTTCGTACAAGCCACTTAGCCTTCTCTTTTGTGATGCCTTGTTGCCTTCTGGGTGGCTCCTGAGGCTCATCTGTAAAAGGCAAGTCCACATGCCTCAATCTCGCCACCAAATACCACGGGGGGGGGGGGGGAGGAGGGACGGCGGCGAGAGGGAAGGGGGCAGTGCGACGTCGCCTGGTCCTTGAAAGCCCTGAGGGTGCGCCTCCACCTGCTGGCCCCGGAGTCTCAGGCCTGTGTCCCGTCATCTGCGGTAAGATTAGAGGCTCCCAGGATGGAATTTCTGCACACACAGAACTCATCCGGACAAGTCAGTAAAACCAAGACAGCTCGCTGCTCTAGCCAGGTGAGGGGACTCAGTCTCCGTGATGAGAATCTTTTTGTTTCTGCTAAACGCGTCACCTTGGGAGATAATGCACATATTTAAAAAAGTCCCTTTAAGGCTCTGAAAGACTGCCAGGACCATCAGGGGGCTGGAAGGGCAGAACATGGAAGGGGGACGATGCTACGTCTTCTCTCCCAAGGGGTCAACTAACCGACAAGAGCCTCCCGCACCACGAAGAAGTTTGTGTTTGCAAAGAAAATCGAGACTTGAGCAGAAGTGGTGAGGTATGCAACAAGAAAAGAAATACTCTTTCTTTGGATGGATGGGTTTGAACAACCAAATCCGTACAGACCTCTAAAGTCCCCACTTTTGTGAGGCAGATAATGCAGGGGTTGCATGGATTCAAGCCACTTTGCCAATGAATCTTGCTTCTTTTGCAGATCTTTGGATTCAGGCCAAGAAAGGGACAGGCAAACAGGAAGTCTGGTAACTCAGGTTTTCATGGAATTGAAGAACTTTAAGAGAAAGCCGAAACAACAACAGTTTTTTTTCCTTTAAAACTTAGCTGTCAATAGCTGAAAACCGAAGCAAGGAGCTTAGTGTGTGCGGCGGCGTACACAAGAGGGCTACTGCCTTACGCCAGCAAAGACACACAATTTGACACTGAGAGATGCTGTACCCCTGTCACCCGGAAAAATGCCCAGCACACAGAGATACGTGATAATTTTTGCATAAACGAGTGAATGATTTACCTACATAATTCAAGTCGGCAGAGCTACACTTTCTTTTCCTTAGCTGTATTTCATTTATGTTAATGATGCTAGTGTAACGCCTCTGGACTCGTCTGCAGACAGCCTGCAGCCTAGGACTTAGCTCCCTTACGTCACTTGCCATCGTCCCTTCCACCGGCCCTAGGCATGCCTCATTCTCTCAAGTGCAAGCAATCCCTTGAGAGCGGGTACAGTGTTTTCTGCCTCTGCATCCTCCGTTATCGCCTATAAGTCTGAGCATCCGGCACATCCAAGGAGGCAGCGCTTGGGGAACAGTTTGCCGGAGACGGTTTTCTGTAAAAGGCCAAGCAGTAGGTATTTTAGGCTTTGCTGGCTGTCTGGTCTGTGCCGCAACTCCTCAGCTCCACCAGCACTGCGCCAAAGCAGCCACAGACAGTCCTAAGTGAACAGGGCAGGGGCCGCGCGCCTCCAACACTTGACTTACAAAAACAGGCGGTGGCTGATTTGGTTCACAGGCCAGCGTTTCCAGTCCCCAGTCAGGAGGAAACAAGTGTGTTGGAAAGAACCCTGGATGGATGCTTGAGACTGGACTCTTAATGTGTCTGAAGCTCAATTTCTTTGTCTGTCTTGAAATCACCGAGCTCGAAGGATGATTTTCAATATAGACAGAAAACACAGCATCACCCCCGCTACCCTTCTTCAAATTAGGGTGCCCAGTGCCAGTTAACACTCTTTGGCTGTGAAACACTGGCGACACAGGCCAGTGAAACTTTTACGGGCTGAGAAAATGTTAGAAAGTGAGAGATGCTGGGCACTGCCCACCCGGCAGCCAAGCACTAGAGGATAATGAATAGGAAAAAAGCACAGAAAGAAGCAACTTGCTCACTATTACACATACCATTAAAAAAAACCAAACAACAGAACCCAGGGATCTGGTCTCACTCTGTCCTATGTTAAACTCCCTCCCCAAAAAGCCAGCCACTCCAACTTGTTAAACTCAACATTCTTTCTTATTCTTTGGAAAATAAGCAACATGTTCTCTTTAAACAGATCTAATGTGTGGTTTGTATTTAAACTGTCACCTACCTCCTGAATTTCTTTTACTGACTACTTTTGTTTTTCCTAAGTAAACTATCAGAACTTTGCACGTAATTTGTTAATTGTATGATGCGCCCCAATTTCGGAGAGATTGAAAAAGTGAAGAAAAAAAAGAATTGATGAAATGTGATGGGTTTTTAAGGGACCCGGGTTCTTGAATTTACATTCCATCTGAAACAGAAGCAGCATACTGGCCCTTATCTTGCTCTGGAGTCTTCACCCTCTGGAATGACCGACCACTTTTTCTCTCGTCTCCACTTGTCTGTATTCTAAGCATTCGTCTAAGCCCAGCTAAAAGCCAGTGCCTCCATGAAGCCTTCCTGACACCCCTACTCCGACCTCCTGCAGGGCTTAACAGGAGTCCTTTGAAGACACCACAAAGTGCACTTGGAGCTAACTGTGTTCAGCTCTTCCAGGACACTGATGCTCTTACAAGTCCTCAAACAGTCCACCCCCAGGAGTGCAGGCTCGTGCTGGAAACGCAGGTGTCCAAATGCACAGGTCCAGGAGGACCTGAGCAGATTCTATCTGAATGGGTAAGAATCTGGCTTTACTTTTTGATCCACATTCATAAGTAACGTATTTATCCACATCCTCCGTCTGCGTGACACGCAGAGGCACCTTCAAGTACTGACTGTGCTGTGCTCATCTGAACAGCTTACAGAAGTACATTTTCCCATCTAAAAGCTGCTTTACAGAGACTGGAAGTACTCTTATGGCTGTTCAGTAATGAAAGGACTTTACATTTGTACATAAGAATCACCCAATGAATCCGACCTCCAAGAAATGAAGACTCAGTTCTCCAAGGATCCAAGTAGTCCAAAAAGGCACCGAAAGGAGACAGGACTCCCCAAAATGAAACAAAGAAGCCTGGAGTCGTGCTGAGCTCTGTTCAGCGGGACACAGGATCATGTTCGATCCTGTTCCCACCCTCTCTCATTTCACCTTTGAGAAAACCAGTGCCTTTCGGTTACATTAGCTAATCCTGGATTTGGTTAAATTACTGAATACAGACGTATGATGATTATTAAAAGTTTAGAATATATCAGTAGGGTAGCACAATTTTTAAGAGACTCATATTAAAAAGTTTATAGACCTACTAAACAAGGGAAGAAAACAGCTCTAAGTCTAAACAACTTAACTTGATACCTGGGGCTTCTCTTCTCCTAAAAAGCCCGTGGCAAAGACAGCGTCATGAAGGAGGTGGACAAGACAAATCGTGCTGAGCAAGGTGGGGACTGTGTTGCAGTCCCACCACCCAGCCTCTGGGCGACCCTCTGCTTCTCCAGAGCTCAGCTTCCTCTGCGGTTTCCCCTGTAAGCGACCATCCCGTAACAAATGAAGACAGCAATGACAAGCTACCCGCAGGGCCGCCCTGAGAATTATAAACAAGTAGGAAGTATCTGCCAAATGTCCAGTTACTGCGTTGCAGACCGCGCACAGAACACGACAAGAAGGGCAAACGCGGACAAGAAAGCCCACGACGGGTCCTTGATGTTACTCACAGGGACCTACTGACCCCATCCTTTCTCAACTAGCTGGGGAAGCGCACATGTTCTGCCTCACAGGCTCTTTGAAAAGAAAGAACAGGGAATAAAGAAGCATAGTATCTTTTTCCTCATTATTTAAAAACTTGCATGTATGTGAAGGTAAAAACAATCATGTGAACCCCTGTGCTTTGGCTCATGGCTAACCTTATTTTAGGTGTACCCCACCCCTTCGGGATCATTTTGAATCCAACTGCAAACAGAACACTTCATAGTTTTTTTAAACACCTAAGTCACAGTTCTTTGTCCTGACGTCAATGATTTATAAAATGGAGGCAACACTGGAGGTGCCCTTGGGGCAAAAGGAAACTCTAGAAACAAGTGCCTTAAATAAAAAAGGGACCATGAGTCAAGGCAGAGGTAGTTAAGGCGGCTGGGAGGACCCATGTTGTCACGCTGTTATGAGCACTGCTCCGTCCTGGGGCATCGGCTCAAGGAGGAAGGGGTACTTCTCACCTGCCCCTGAACAGGTCTGACCTCTCTCCTGCCTCCGTGTATTGGACACATAATCACCTTCAGCACTGACCTGCCCCCTTCTTTAACGTAGTCTCTCTACGTTGCTTCTAGAGCACTGAAGCATCCTAGCACACAGGAAGTAATCAATAAATGCTCTTGCAATTGAATGATGGGACAGAGGACTTAGTTCCTTCTGTCTTCTATCTCAGTTAGTGGTTTTCACATCTGCCTCTCCCAGTAAATTCCTGGAGGAAATAACTGTGTTCAGTCAGCTCTGTGTCCCCTACCTCCTAATGCATTTATCTATGCACAGTAGGTGCTCAAAAAGTGTCTCGTGAATGGGGGGAGAAACTCTAGGAAAAGCACTAACTTGGCCATGAGGTTAGGGGATTAAGATTCCGGAGCAGGACTTGATGTAAATGATGGGCAGACTAGTGAAAATGCACTGTGGTGATTTTTTCACTGGTTTCTTATCTTCGGGAAGCAAATTTGGGCTTGTCATCATGAAAGTAAAAATTCGGGAGTGGTTTCCTCCGTCTGGATGACCCAGCCACACCTGCCTCCGCTACCAGAATCCTGCTTTTCTCTCCTCCCCGCTCGCCAGGTGAAGGCTGCATGGAGTTGCTGCCCACAGGATGGAGTTACAGGCCTGACTCCGACACAATGGTACTTTATGCTGTGCCTGCTCGTTAATTAGCTACTGGAAACTTCAGGACAGGGCCATTAACATGCCCATAAACCTATTTTAAATGTTTTCGCTTCGCCATGATTCTGCTGTGACTCTCCTTGTAAGCTGGACGTAGGACATTTGTTTCATAACATTTCTGAGGCTCATTAACAACTCCATCCCAGCGGCTCATTAACCAGCCCCCTAGGGATTTTGCCTCCTGCAGGCGCAAGCCTCCGTGGCCCTCGCAGAGCCTCGGAGGGCACCTAGTTGGGACCCACGCGGGGTGAGGGGCGCGCTCATGTACCTGCTATCCTCCCGATGGGCATGGCGTGCTCCTCGGGTGGGGAGACGGAGACCATGATGTGGTTCATGTAGGCCAGGTCTTCCCGATGGGAGAGGTTGATGGGTTTCCCTTCCCGGTGCAGCCCGTCCTCGGAGAGCCGGGACTGCTTGAAATCCACGGAGTGCCGGGGGTTCAGGATCAAAGGGTGCATGATGGGGCTGGGCATGAGCTGGATCACCCGCGTGCTCTCCTGCCGGGGGCTGGATGGCTTCTGGTGGGGCTCGGAGGACGGCGGACAGTGGTTATTCTCCATGGGAGACACGGACAGGGGGTAGGGCTCCTGGTGGTTGTTCTCCTGGTGGAGCCTCGGCCCCTGGGCCCTCTCGGCTGGGGAGAGGCGGCGGATCATGTTGTCCATGGGGGACCGGAGGGGCCGCTGCTCGGGGTCGGGAGAGGGCCGGTGATTTGTCGTGATGGGCGATCTGGAACGGTGCAACAGTTCAATGGTGGGTGGGTTGTGGTGGACGTTCTCCACCGACGGCCTCGGGGTCCTCTGGACACAGTTATCTGTGGAGCAGAGGGAAGGACAGTCAGAGACCCTGATGGCCTGGCAGAAGTGGGACCTCACTGTGGTCCTGAAGGTGCTCCCCGTGGAGCACGTGTGGGTGCAGGAGCACCCTTCCTGCCAGGCTGTAGAATGTCTTTTTCATCGTTTAAAAAAAAAAAAAACTGGAGTGCACATACTTGAAATTCTTTTCCTGCCGATGGACAAGCTAAGAATGTCTACAAACATTCCATTCATCACCTACTAGTGGCTTATAAATACAGGGAAGCCAAACGTTCACTCTGTCCTTTTGTTACTTGACTTTTCGATGTGGCTTTCAGGGTCCGTAAGGGTTTCTCTCTAGATGCTTCTGCTGCTTGACATTTTCATAACCAAATTTTTATATTCTTTACCTCCAGGAATTGTTGGTATTAATGATGATGATAATAAAGCAATGACTATATCCTACAGACTGGATTATATTATACAAAATTTACAACATTCCTATGTAGGAGATACTACCTACCATTACTCCCATTTTACAGGAGAGAAAATGGAGGCATAAAGAAGTTAAGCAAGTTACTCAAGGTCACCCAGCTACTCAGAGATTAGAACCAGACTCCACAGATTCTAGAACGTTCTGTACCAATTACAGTATCTGCTACTTTGCTGTGTAGAGACCGGGGCTGGGTTGGGGGAGGGAAGTCACAGCAAAACCTGCTCTAAGCAAGAACACTGGGTCGAATTTACAGAATGACCATCTTGTTGTACTTGAAAGGACATTTAGGATCATCTTGTTTCTGAGTGCACAGTCCCTACACATGGTCAGACAGGTAGAGTTAAGTAAGGAGAAAGACGGATGGACACCCCTACTAATGCCTCCACCCCAGCCCACTGAACTTTCAAGCTGGGGGCATTTGAACAAGGCTGACATCCGAAGTGGACACAGCTCGGCAGCAGAAGTAGCTCCACGGGCTGGTCTGAGGGAGGGACCAGCACACATGTGGTTGTGGGAGTCCTGCTAAGGGTCAGAAGGACAGAAATCTCCCTCCAGAAATGGAGATTTCTGCAGACCTCACACTCATCTTAATGAAGTGTCACTGGCCACATCTGTTCCCAGAGTTTCTCCCCAAAAGGATGTGCACGCTTGCAGGTGTCTGTTCTGGTCAAAGACTTGTCCATGATTCTAAATAAATTAAGTCAAAGATATCTCCTTTGTCCATTACAATACCTACATAAAGAACATACAAAAGGGATGTGGGAATCTGATAGGGCTGGTACACAGAGACAGAGGTGGTGGCTTCCTAAAGTTTCACACAGGGTTAACAGGAAAATGAGGACTCCACTAGATCTTACCATCATGAGACAGTGAACAAAAGAAATATTGTTCATGATCATTAAAACATCATCTGCTTCAAGGCAAAGGGTTTATTTTGTAACCACTGTGTAACATGCTGCCATGAATTTAAAAGTGCTTAATCATTGGAATAGCTATCACAGGAGACTGGTTTAATAAATTACAGTGTATCTCTAACCGATGGAGGACTACGCAGCTATAAAATGGAATGAGGATCTCAATATTCTGTTAAGGCCCGGGCTCCAGGCTCTGTGGTTAGATGAGCAAAGAAGGGTGAAGTATTTATGGACTTGCAACCACTTTTCTCATAAAGGGGAAGGGGATTCCAGTTTCAGTAATTGCAGAGTGGCCTGTATCAGACCAACTTTCCTACATACAGAAATTATAGAATCTGGATAAAATACATTTATAAAAGTTATTTGAGGGTCCCGGAGAAAACTGAAGGGGATTTGACTTGAAAGAAGGGAACTTCCCAGAGTGAGATCCAAATTTATACAGCTTCCACCTCGAGGGCCCTCCCCAGTCCATGTAGCGTAAGGCGGCTAGAAATGAACAGAAAGTTGCTTGAGATGTCAAGGAGTAGAGCGTGAAGCTGCCAGAGGTGGGGGGGGGGGAGAGAGAGAGAGATATTCTACAAAAGAGGGAGCCTCAGAGGAAGTAGTCACTAATCAGCACATAAAGTTCCCTCAAATCCTTAACATGTGCTCCTGAACAGCACACATGCAGAGGGAACTCCAAGGAGCTCAGTGAAAGGCAGCAGCTGGATGGTTCAAAGATACGAGCAGAAAGCTCAGCTGCTGGCTGTTGTATTGGAGACAGAGTTGACTTTGAATTCTATTAAGGAAGGCTCTGTAAACACTTTAGGCTATTTATTACCCTAGAACGGCCACACCTTAGGAGTAAGGACTATGCTCTGCGACAGAGCCTGAGGACTAGAAGCAAAACTGAAACAGATCTCCCCTAACCAAATATAAGACGAAGCCTCCAAAATTCAAAGTAACTAGTTAGTCATTTAACTGCCTCCTAGCATGAAAAGCAACACTCTTCAGAGGAATATAACATAATCCAGAGTCTCTACAATGTGTCATCCACAATATTCAGTGTCCAATAAAGATTTTCAAGACTTGTGAACAAACAGATAATGTGACCCATATTCAAGAGGTCAGTCAACAGAAATAGACTCAGAGATAATCTAGATGTTGGAATGAGCAAAACTTTAAAGTAGCTATTATAAATACATTCAAGCACTTAAAGAAAATAATGGTCATAATGAGTGATAACAGATGAAGACTATCAGGAGAGAAATGGAAACTATAAAAAAGACAGCACATGAAATAAAATATTGGACTGAATGGACTTAACAGCAGATTGGAGATAGAAGAAACAGTAAATTCAAAGATCAATGAAAATAATATAGTAAACAATAAAATAAAACAATAATAAAAACACACAAATCTTCAGTGACAACATTAAATGGTCTAAAAGAAGTGTAATTGGAGCTCAAGAAGGAGAAAACAGAATGGGGCAAAAAAAAATTGAAGTAATAATAGCCCCATTGCTCCCAAATTTGTTAACAACAACAACAACAACAACAATAAACAAAAACTTAAAGACCCAAGAAGCTCAGCAAATCCCAAGCAGGATAAGGACAATGAAAGCCACATCCAGGCACATAGTCAAACTGCTGAAAACCAACGATAAAATCTTGAAAGCAATTGGAGGGGGAAAAATTACACCATATACAGGGGAAAAGTTATACTAACTATATAGCTAACTTCCTTTTTCAACGCCTGGAAACAGTGTACAAGCATGTGCACTAGAAAGAGATGAATGGAGACCTCTAGACTGAAAGAGACTGAAGAGACACGTCAACCTTGCAATATACAGAGACCCTTGCTTAGACTGTGAGTCACACAAACTGTAAAAATACTAATGAGATATTTGGAAAAATGTGAACATTAACAGACAATCGGATGATACTGAGGAACTATTAGTTTTCAAGTGATGTGATGGCTCTGTGATTATGACTTTATAAAGGGACTTAAAGTGCTTAATCAGCCTTGCAAGGGTACAAGTTGGGATGACAATGACTAACTTCCTCAGTTTAACCCGAATGCAAATAAATGCTTACAGGGTACTGATTAGGTCCACAGAGTTAACGTTAATGGCTGAGATTATTAGTTTGATAGAAATGATCTGCAATCTTTTGGGAATGAGTTTTCTTTACATAGCTAATTTGGATCTCAATTCCGCCAGCCACAAAAATGAATTTATCTTTTGTCCACGGTTCACTTTTCATTTGTCACAGAATATGATCGTCATAAGCAATATTTAAGACAGTTGCATTTTGAAGTTTCATATATTTTCTTCTAAATGCCATTTACAGAATGTCTCCCTTTCCTTAAAAGCTTATTAAGGTTTAAAAATACTTAAGGATGATGAAGTCCGTGTACTGAGAAATCCTATTTCCTGAATCCATTTCCCGTTTTACAGATTTCAAAACGGACACAGGCGTTGGCCAGCAGTCTGGTTACCTGCGGGCTTTTTTTGATGTCCTGGGCGTCGAGGCTTAGGGGATGGGTGTGCACTCAGGGCAAGCCTTAGGAAGTCTGGGAGGACTATGAAAGGAAGAACTTTCATGCCAAGGGTAAAAGAGGAACTGATGTAATGTCCTGGAGAGATTTCACTCTCTGTTCCTGCCCGGATTTGGGGAACAATGAAGGAGGGAGACAGTGCTCTGGATAATCC
Source organism: Camelus bactrianus (assembly GCF_048773025.1). Lineage (NCBI taxonomy): Eukaryota > Metazoa > Chordata > Mammalia > Artiodactyla > Camelidae > Camelus > Camelus bactrianus. The sequence continues at coordinate 7,274,973 of NC_133572.1, read as the reverse complement.
AACTCAGATTTTACTTTTAACTCAGGATCTGGGCAGAAACAGGACTTGGAGGCGCTTGATTTATTTACTTCTCTGCAGACACCACTGAAAGAGGAAGTACTTGATGAAGCTGATAACATTAATGCTGGAGAACTGGATCCGAGGGCATTTAATTCCAGGCTCCTGGTGGTCTGGGCATAACCACTGTCAAGGCTGAAAGGCCTGCAACGAGCCCTTCCAAGCTTTGTTTCAGTTCGCAAAAGCACGCGCCCACGTATGGAATGGGCTCTGACGCTGCTACCCTGTTGCCTGCTGCCTCTGTTATTGTAAGTTGGCAGCAGGGTATGGAAACTTATGAGACCAGAGCCGGCAGGCAGAGAAGCTCCGGACACAGGAAATGCACTGAGCGGACAGTGGGTGCATTAAATCCCCCAGATGTAGGAGTCTTCTGTCTAAAACAAGAAGATTTTTTTTTAGTCTGGCCTTGATGTCTGGGTTTGTTCTTGGTGAATTGCCCAGCTGGAAAACTGGGAAATTATCCACATCGCCCTTGGTCTGAAGGTCTTGATAGCGGAGGGGAACACACAGGGAAGAGAGGACGAGCCACATGTAATTGGTCAGTGTGGGCCTGGAAGGAGGGGTGGGGAAGACGCTGGACCAGTAGGGACCTCATTCTGATTGAAAGTGTTTTCTGATCCCACACCTTTCTCTTGGTAGACCTCTTTTAAGACACAAATAATCCCTTCTAGCTACCAAACAGCCCCAAATAAATCACTATTTTAAATGTGATGATTACAAAGAAAGGTCTGATTTCTTTTCTCATCCTCTTCCCTTTCACTTATTAGAAAAGTCTCTCCACTTAAAATTCATCAAAATTTGATCCAATTTGATCATGTTATAAATAGTGGACAACTGATAAACCTAAAAAACAAAAACAAAATGCTGCCTTTGGTTAATTAAAGCCATGGGTTTTGACTAGGAAATTTCCAGGGTAGAGCAAAGGCTAAACATCGAGTTTCTGTCTCTCACACCAGGATCCCGTTTCCCCATCACATTTTCCCTGCGGTCATGGATGATGGTAAGGGAAGCTAGTCAGGGAGACGCAGAGCAACAGGTAACTCTCACTCATCACCCTCAGTGAACTGTGTTCCACACTTGTCCGGAAAAAGCCATTTCCCAGCACAATTCTGTAAAAGATTACTAGGAACCATGAATGATATAAAGACAAAAATGAAAGGTTCTAGGTCTTGAGACGGAATCCAAAATAGATTCCATATACAAACTCAGGTTTTGTGACTCCTGGTTGTGAGCTGACTTGTGCCTCCCCACCTCACCCTAGCCTAAAATTCATAGTTTGAAGTCCTGACCCGAGCACCTCAGAATGTGACATTACTTGGAAAAAGGGTCACTGCAGATGTAATTAGGTCAGATGAGGTCATACTGGAGTAGCGCGGGCCCCCCCTCCCGTGTGGCTGGTGCCCTGATGAAAAGGGGAATTTGGACACACAGATGTGCACATGCTGCATGTCTGGAAGGGCGATGTTCTGCCACACAGTCATCGCAATGTGAATGGAAGCAAAGAACTTTCAGCGATGCCAACCATCTCTGAGGCAGTGTCTCAGATGCAGAATATGCAAAGAGTAAGGAAATATGGGCCGTGCTCTCAGGGACCTCATAGTCTCCTGGAGAAGACAGATACATCAAAAAGCAACAAAAGGCTACAGGTGCTGAATTGAGAGTCGGTGCACACGGTGGGTAAGCCACACAAAGATGAAAGCACAGCTCTCAAAGCCAAAGATCACCAAAGACTGGTGATCAAACCACAGGAAGCTGGCAGAGAGACACACGACAGATTTTCCCTTGCAGCCCTCAGAAGGAACCGGTCCTCCCATACCTTGATCTTGGACTTCCAGCCTCCAGAACTGTGAGATAATAAGTATCTGTTAAGCCCGGGGTCTGTGGCGGCCCTAGCAAAGCAACATGCCTCCTACCACCTTTTCCAGAGGTTCAACCGAGACTTTCCACTGACCCTCTGCCCGCCCATCTCAGGGTTTCTGTTCTCACTGAATTCCCTCATCACACTCGGCTGTCGCTGAATTCCCTTGTAGGGTCTGAGAAGAACACTGCCCTAATCTGGAGTGTATGATTCACAGAAGTCCGAGGTCCTAAACAATAAATCCTCCGGAAGCTCCCAGAATTTTATAAACATTTGGTGAAAGAGGCTGAAAGAAACAAAACAGGTGACTCGCAGGACCCGGCGGCTTAACCTGCATCAAGGCGGGTGGGACGGGCTCCACGCGGGCCACCTCTGCCGGGGCTCAGAGCAGACGGCGTGGGCATGTCTACACCGGCTGCAGAGGAGGCTTCGTGCTCCTGGCTGGAAGCTGGCTCTGCTCTTTGTAGGCGGTCTAGAGGAGCCTCCCTCGGCCTCAAGAAAGGCCCTTCTAAGAAGTGAATGAAGAAATCAAGGGGTCAGGTTTCAGATGAGCCCTGGGGAGGTAAACCCTGTGAGCTGTTTCTAGGGAGGGGGCACAAAGATAAGGCCGAGGGATGTCAGGGAGGGGACAGAGCGGGATAAAGTCAGCTGAGAGCTTCCTTCTCTGGAGCTGAACCCTAACTGCCCTGCCCCCCTTATCTCAAAGGAATCAGATGGCATTTCCTGGGGGGTAAGAGGAAGTTTCTTGAAGGCTTCCTGGTTATCCTGGGAGAATTATTCCTGTGGATTAGGGATCTCTTGCCTCTAACACTTTTGACGCAACAGAGCAGGCTAGCCCCGGGGTAAGAGCTGCCCTGTACCCCTGGAGGAGGTCAGAGGAGGTGGGGAGCTGAACGGGTCCTCCTGGAAGTAGGTTCATGGTCCAGATGGATGGAAAGCGGCTCTATACACCATCAGTGCCCACCATGGCCCCCTCACAACCAAACGCTGCATGGGAATAGGGTCAGAGAGTAAAAGGTCATGACATCCAGGGGGCAAAGCAGGAAGAAGAGGCCTTGGAGAGGAGGATAAAGAAGAGGGAAATGAGGTCTAGTGTGGGGGCAGGGTTACCAGGCTCTGCCACCAGGGACAACAGGAAGTTCTGGTGGGACCTCATTACCTCCTGCCAGCGTCGAGAGTCACAGAGATGAAAGGGCCACCAAAAAGTTAATCTCAGAGTTGCTGAGTGTGAGAGGAGACAGTCAGGTTAACAGAAAGGTTCCAAAGGGTCACAGAGGACCTGCCCTGTGCCAGGCACCGCGGGTAACACAAAGTACAGGCACCACTCATTTTCAAAACAGGCTGCATCCTGCATTAAGGCTGGCACTTCAAATATATTCTCCCTTAGAAACAATGCCAGAGATTAACCACGTGCCCAATTAACCACGAAGAAGTCCTAGGACAATGGTGCGAGTAGGCAGGAGGCCTTCCCTATGTCCAGATATGCATAAGTCTGGTGTTTGCACAAAGTATGTGCCTTTGCAATAATGCGAATGGTTAAGAAAACTGAGTTGGAGGTAAGGAAAACAACTATTGCACAATGATGTGACTATACCTAACACTACTGAATCATGTACCTAAACATGGTTAAGATGGCAAATGTTATGTGTATTTTATCACAATTAAATTTTTTTTAAGTTTAAAGAAAAGAAGAAAAACTCCAATTAAATAGAGGTAAGAAATAGCAAATAATAATAACAGACAGCATTTATCGACAGATGCTGTCCTAAGGGCATTTCCCGTATTAACTTGATCCTTCCTTACATCGATCGTATTCGATAGGTCCTGCTATTTCCTTCTTGTACAGATGAAAACGGAGACACAAGGAAGTTAAGGAACTTGCCCAAAGTCACACGGCTGCTGAACTGGGGAGCTGGGATTTGAAGCCGGTGGTCTGGATCCAGAGTGCACACACGCCATTATGGTCTCCGGCTCCCGAGCATCACACCGTGTAACAAAGATGTCAAACCCGGGCCAATGGCCTTCTTGACGCTTCAGTCATCAACGTGATTCCAGCAAGACTAGAAAATCGGGGTGGTTTTTACAACCAGTAATAGGATGTGGCCTGAGCAGATGACAACCTCAACTACCCTGGTGTCTGCTCAGTCACTGTCCTGGGGGGTTGGCTCTCAAGGAGGGACCCAAACAAGGAGCAGGTCCAGGGGCACGAAGCCAGCGCTTCTGCTCTCAGAAGCCAGTGCCTGACTCGGACCCACGTGTCTCAAAGGCTGGGAGACTGCTGTCCTGTTAAGTCCATTCATCCTGGGGCAGTCAAGGACCTACACGGGTTAACTCAGTCCAATTTAGTATGAGTTTTTAAATCATTAACTGAAGACACACCTTGAAGTCTCGAAAGTTATCTCTGACTTTTCTTTTTGGTTTAAACTTGGCAGTTTCCAGTACAGGTGGCCCCCAACTTATGATGGTTCGACTTGATTATCTTTCGACTTTACAATGGTGGGAAAGTAATATGCATTCGATAGAAACCACAGCTCAGATTTTGAATTTTGATCTTTTCCCAGGGTTAGCGATACACAGGACGACATGCCCTCGTGATGCTGGGCAGCGGGCAGAGCTGGCGGGCGGCCAGGCGATCACAGCCGTGAACAGTGGGTACTGTTCTGTACCCAGACAGCCATTCTGTTTTCCACTTTCAGTACAGTATGCCATAAATGGCACGAGCTGCTCAACACTTTATTATAAAATAGGCTTCTTGTTAGATGACTGTGCCCAACCGTAGGCTAATGTAAGTGTTCTGTGCATGTTTAAGGCAGGCTAGGCTAAGCCATGCCATTCGGTAGGTTAGGGGTATTAAACGCATTTTTAATGTAGGATATTTTCAACTTATGATGGGTTTGCCGGGCATATCCCCATCGTAAGTCTAAGAAGATCTGTGCTATGAAGCAGAGAAATTATAAGCAGGAGTGCTGAGACCTACCCCAGTCAGGGGACCTGGTCTTGGCATCCTAATCTCCATAATTTCTCTGTCATTCTTCTACTCATCGTTTGCCCTATTTGCAGGGTGCCTGCACACACACAGAATTAAAAACCTTATTTTGTCCGGCTTGTTCATGGTGCAGTGGAGTGGACACAGGCAATGGAGCCAAGCAGACCTGGGGTTCAGTCTTAGCCTTGCTCTTTCGTAGCTGTGTGATTTAGAGGCGTGCTACTTTGCCACTAAAAGCCTCCATTCCCTCATCTACAAAGTGGAAATAATATTACCTGGTTTATAGAGTGGTTGTGAAGATTAAATGGTTTAAACATGCAAAAGCTTAGAACAGGGCCTGGCACCCAGTGAGGACCCAATAAATGCTAGCTATTATTTTGTTATTAGGGAGGGGATTCATACACCTCATCTCCATTAATTATCTCATTAAAATTGCATACGATTTCCTTCCTCCAAAGCAGTCTTCGGGCGCTTGTATTTGGTGGGCGGTGGGGAGGACATGGGAGGGGGTGGATATTTCCCTCAAAAAAGCAATCATATAAATAAAAATTTTGTGGGCCATCCCAGAATACAGGCCACCCTCCCCACCCTCCACGAAGAAATGATTTCTCTCTGCTACCTGGGCCGTGACCTTGGGCTAGCTGTAAGGAGAACTGAGAACAGCAGTATTTCGACACTTGAAATCTCTCATCATTACTTCCAACGTCCATGTCCACCCAGTGACGAAGAGCTGCCCCAGAACAGAACTTTCACTGGGAACTGTGGGGTGAATGCCTTCAAATTCAAGTGATTAAAGATCACCTCCTAGTCTCTCGGATGGGGCACGGGAGAGGGTGGCACCGGAGAGCTGAAGCTACGGGAGGGTCCCCCCAAGAGGTCGTGAGATGAGAACATTTGAGAAATACAGATCCCGACTCTCTTCCCTAGAGATGTGTGCGGGTCCAGTCCGGCAGGGGTAATTGATCCCAGTCAGAGACCAGCCTGGACTGGAAACACATTTTAAGGAATCACTATTCAAGTAGTTCTAACACCAAAGGGCCAATGGCAACCGAATATATACTTTGGGACAAAAGCTTCTCTTTTAATTGTCCCATGGGAGCCAAAAGTAACTGATTTTGGAATCAAAAGACGTTGATATCACAACTGTGTGTGATCAAATCAGTTCATTTTTTTTTTTTTTCAAATCAGTTCATTTTATAACCATTGGCTGGTATGAAACTTCTCAAGCTCTTTTGTCTCCTGGTTTTGGTGAAAGCCAGCGGTCTCCTTCCTACCCAGCTATCTAACTAATGCATATCATGCAGATAAAATGGGTCCCCCACAATCCAAGAAGAAGAATCTATTTAAAGTGAGGTCTTCATTGTGAAACAAGTGAATGAACGACTCTAGGTTTGACTACTAAGAGGGGTAACATCATCAGCAGTTCCTGACAAGAGGAGATAAATGAGAAGAGATTTTCTGAGCATCACCAGACAGGACACTATGTTACGCTTTTCTGGATTTTAGCTGCCCACAACCCTAAAAGTAGAGAATGTGTCTCATTCATCTTCGTATCACCCAGGGAGACTCAGCTTTTGGACAGAATGTTAGGATTTGAGAGCGCTAAGATCTGAGACCATTTGGTCGAATCTTGTCTTATAACTTGGGAGTCTAAGGGCCAGAAAAATGAGAAACTGAGCCCTTATGACTCTTCTGGCAGAAGGGAAGGACAGACCTGGTTTCCTGACGTCTCGAGCTCAGTCTTTAAAAAAATTGATCTAAGCTGACCAGGTGTCCCAGTTTGTCATGGACGGTCCTGGTTTATGTCTATTGTCCTAATTCATTTACTGATCTCACTGTCATAAGTGTCTTGGTATGGATGAAAAAGTACAAGGTTATTGTAATTATATAATATTGCCTCCCCTTCCCATAACTAGGTAAGGGGAAAGAGTGGAAATGCTGATTTCCCCAGGACCGAGGTGGGAATCTGAGTATCACTTTGCTCAAGGCATGACTCAACTTCAGAACAGTGTACATCATAGAGATAATGAATGTTTACAAAATAAAGGGTTCGAATTAGTATAATAAAGGGTCATACGTCCCTCCTGCCAGAGCCCAGAAGGGAGCCTCTGACCTAACACCAACCTCCTAGCCGCTGACACTGCCACGTGGCTGCTAGTCTGAAAGGCGAGATTTCAGTGTAGCGTACTCATACAGGATATCTGCAGGGAGCGGTTGCTAGATTAAACAAGGTATGTTTGTACTGTGATATAAATCCCATTGTGAAATTATGAATGTCTGAACTGGTTAAGTCAGTGGCAGTGACGAGGTGAGGTCACAGGGCGGCTGAATGCAGCTTTGTGTGCACTCGCCTCCCCGTGCCAGCCTGCTGAGGGGCTGAGTGGGTCCTCTGGAACGTTCTCCTTCCACTCTGGGAGACTGGTCTCTGTGCCAAGTCAGCAGCAACATACTTTTCATACTGTATCCCCAATTATGTAAAATAAACCACTGGGGATGTAGTATTGGATGCTTATAATTTCCACTTATAAACTGTTCTCCCTGCCTCCTTCCCAGGTCAGATCTTCCTGTACGTTAACACATGCCTGTATCAATGTTATATATCAACGATATAACAGGATCGATTCCAGAGACAATTTATGTGGAGCTGGGTCTTTTCTTTTTGATGGAGAAGACGGGAAAGAGGTGGGAGGTGGCCGAAGGTGGGGAACTCGTACTGACCCATTCGTCTCTCTCGTTGGTCCCTTGGTCACCAACGGCACCCATATATCTGGAGGTCTGGGGGCCGCCAGCCCCTTCCTGTCACCTCCTGGCCTGGTACAGCTCTTCTCACCTGATACCACCTGACAAAGAGCCACGCTTCCTTTCTGTGTCCACCTGCTCATGTGAGAGCAGGCGGAGGAGCAGCGGAGCCGGGCACGTACCGGAATCACGTTTCCTGGCTGACAGCTTCACAGAATGGTCTCTGAGAACACACTACTTTTAAGAGCAGGTCTGATGTGTATGTATATGCATGACTGGGACATTGTGCTGTACACCAGAAAGGGACACATTATAACTGATGGTACTTCAGCTAAAAAAAAAAAAGAGAAAGAGCAGGTCTGAAGCAGAGCTAACTGGTCCACAGGGCGATGCAGCCCTTGACCTTGCGCTCAATTGGCTCCGTCCTTTTACCTCCTGATCTCACCACCGCCAATGACAGAGCACTGGAGAGCACGGCTCATTAGGGCGCTGGCGGTGGCACGTCGTTATTTACTCAGTTGGCGAGGAGCTCTGAGAGGAGCCAGCGTTCTCTACTGACCAGCTCCTGCCAGTGAGAACCATAACAGACACACCTGCTCAGGAGTCAGATCAGGCCGAGGGGAGCGCAGGAAGGGCTTGTCCTGACCACAAGCCTCCAATCACATCAGAGAATCAAACGGGGAATAGAATTCCAAATGGGATTTTTTTTAACAATGAAGAGAGAGAGAGAGAGAGAGAGAGAGAGACCTGAGAGAGAGAAAACCCAACCCGTCACACACCTTTTGTACCTAAACATCTTCAGGCTGGGTAATCTGATTCCTGCCTTCATGTCCGGCTTCAGTAAACCCACTCCTCTCCTCGGGGGCAGCTGGTGGCTATTACGCAAGCTGGAAGTGCACAAGCCAGAAAGAGTAAAAGAACGGAGAGTGGAACTCGGGGAGGGAGGCGGCTGCTAAATTTAGAAAGGGTAAAGCTAGAGGAAGACAGGACAGAGGAGCAGGCGGGGAGCCTGCAAGGGACGCTCACTTCTTCTCCATCATGGAAGCGAGGGGGCCTGCTGAGAAACACAGGGCACACGGAACCCTAGGTCAGGTGGCCCGGAGTCACGCTCTGTTTTGTGAAGTGTTAATTAAGAAAACAAATAACTTCTCCCTTTTTAATTTGCTGATGGCAAAACAAAAAAGAGTCCTGCTCTGCGGGATGATCAATCAATTTATGGAAATATCCCTAAAAAACCCAGGTTTTAAGACCTCTTGTAATCTGGTCCTCAGAAAAAAGTACAAGTTTAAAAGAATTACTTCGGGTCCCTAGTCCGGGCAAGAAGATGTGGTCCAAATGCCCCTCAGAGGCACGACGCATCACTGTTCGGCAGAATAGGGAGTAAAAGAAGATTTTTATGCCCTATTTCTGTACCCAAACACCTGCTGTGGAACTCTGTCCAGGGCCACCATTCCATTCTGGTCTTTTGTTCTGTTTTCTACCAGATTTGATGCTGACCACTGTAACTCACAGGAAAAGAGCAGCGCCTGGCACGCCTGAACTAAGCACTCATAGTGAGTCCACTGCAGGTCACCACCTTTGGGGCATGAAGAGGAGACTTCTGGTCCACTGCAGAGTTCACAGGGTTGGGGTCTCTTTTCTCCCTCCAGCTTATGTTACCCCCTCTGCTCAAAAACCTTCAATGACTCCCTATTACTTTCCTCCATAGCCCACAAATCAGAATCCTCCCCATTCTGGTTCTAATCTTACCTCCTCAGACCCGTTCTGCAACAGCAAAATCTCGATCACTGTTGAAGTAGGGCGATGGTACACAGGGTTTTTTTTAGTTAATTCTCTCTATTTGGGGTCTGTTTGAAATTTTTCATAATCAAAGGTAGGGGGGAAAGAAAGATAATCTCTACAACCCAAGTCAGCTGACAGATCTCTGTTCCAAGGACTTATTCCATCCTGGAATGTTCTCCACTTCATCCCAGCTTATCAGAATCTTTCAAGGAACTGGATCTTCAAGAAACCCTCCAGAGCCACCTCCTTCATGAAGCTGTACCTGGATATAACCCCACTTCCACCATCTCTTTATGGTGCCTTTACTCTTTGATACTTATGTGAATATCTAACCCTTTCCTTTCCCTAGGTTGTGAGTTGCAGAGAGCCAAGAACAGATCTGATTCATCTTGGCATTTCCCCCAGGGTCTCAAACATAGTCAGCCCTCAACAAATGTTTGTTGACTGAAAAATGAATCACATGAATAAGAACAACTTATCAAAGGAACAGCTGAACCTCTGGGATTTGTCTACAACTCAGGCAATGAGAGAGAAGCCTCCTCGGTACCTTCTTACCTTCTTCGTGGTTCTGGTGCAGGATGACTTCCGGCTGCGTGTGTATCGAGTTTCCGGGGTGGAAGAACGGTGAGAAAAGAATCCGAGGTTTCCTCTGCTTCAGAATATGCTGAAGGAGTTCATAGAGCACATCGCCTGGAAAGAGAAAGGAAAGAGGAATCAAGAAATGGGAACAGTTTGTTCAACAACCATCTGAACTTTGACACTGTGCCGGGCACGGGGCACAATGGTGAGGAAGACAAGTCTGCCCCCTGCCCACGTGATCTTACAGGGGACAGCAGGTGGCACTGAGACTCAGAAGGTCAGAGCCATGCGGCTTCTTCTTTTGAACTTTTTTGATTATGAAAGTCATATCGAAGAAAAAGTATAAAAAAAATGCAGGAAGCCACAAAGAAAACAAAAATCACCTATAATCCTACCGCTAAGAGACACAAGCCCTGCTTGTGTACTGTACAGTACTGCAGAGTTACATAGTCAAAACCAGGCTCATCATGCTTTATTATCTCTCCTTTTCCCTCCGCACGATGTAACTGTTTTAGTAGATGCATAATAACAACCCGTCACTGGGACGAGCCAGACTTTATTGCAAACTGCAACTGTCCCAATTTATTGCCACTATTTTTATAAAAAACATCCTTTGTTTGCATTTCAGATTATTCAAAGAAGAATTATAAAGTCAAGAAGGATGAAAAGTTTTACTGTTTCAATGACAACTCATGGAATCTTCACAGAAATCTCCTCAACAGAGAACAACGTGACTTTCTAATCCACATTAATCCCAGACAGGAAAAGAGTAAATAAGAGAAGTATTCACGAGTCCGAGGTACTCGCTACTGAGGATACCCTATAAGGAACTGGCATATTCTGGGATGCTTCCCACTAAAAATACACACAGGCAATGCTCCAAGGTCCCACGATCTCTAGAAAATCGTCTTTAGACGTCAGCTCCTCGCAGAGGATTGTAAGGGTTGGTCTGAACTGGGGGGCTTCTGTTCTGGTGTATTTGTATCTGAAGTGTCCGCTGAGTAGTTAATTAGCCAAAAAACCTGTCGTGGTCTTCTCTCTCCCCTTTGACTTAGCTCCAAGTTCAAAGATGCAGGTGGGCGCCTCAAAACCCCTTTGGGGGTGGGTGATTAATCTTTAAAATGCCACAGACTTTTCTGACTGTCCCCCCACGCCCTTCCACATACAGATATGCCATCAACAATTGTACCAAACAATGGGCTTTTGTCTCTAATTTTAGCCACTTTTAACAGATACTTTAATTAACAACTTAATTTAACTGCGTATTTTGGGCTACTGCTATATATATTTTTTCCTTTTCAGTTCAGCCTGAACCTGAGAAACACTCCACAGTAATTCCTTTCTCTCTGCAAACCTCTTGCGCTCTTCCCATTTGTACCAAATAAAGTTCCATGATACCCTGTCCAACCCATTCCTGAGGTACCTGGTGCTTCGCTTTGATTTTGGTCCTTTGGACCTTTGAATTTTGGGTGTTATTAATATAATTACTGCCACTATTTACTATGGGGATCAAATAAAGCCGAAGACCCCATGTCACTGAGGAATCTCCTAGTGAAACGGCGAGAAGCCGCAGGGGAGTCCTGAACCAGACTTCAGAACGTCCTGTGTGAGGCGCAGCCGTGGCTCGCGGCTGCGTTCCGGAGCCAGGACGGCCTCGGAGCTCAGCTAATTCAAACCCAGTAGTCATGGTGACGCTGTCTCTGATGAGGATATGGAGCCTGAAATACAGTCCTATTTTAATGATTCATATTTTAATCGCTTACAAAAATAAGTCCCTAATCAAAGCGTTGTTTCTTTTGGTTTAGTGTAACGTCTTCCTGAACTTCTCCGAATTTACACGGCCTCACGACGCTGGGTTCCACCCTGTGAGGTTGAGCAAAATTTGAACAACGTTATTTTGGTAGTAGCCGAAGAGAAAACGAAAACACTGAAAAAAGGTGTCCCTGATGATTACTAACAAAAACGGTCGGTAATTAGTGCATGCATTTTGGAAAGGGAGGCCAGAAAGTATAGATTTAGTGGCTGTGAGGGTGCTGGACTGTTAATTTTGAGGGTGCTGGACTGTTAATTTTGAGGCACGCTGGGTGCGGGGAAGGCACGGGCTGCTGGGCTGGAGGGCTGGCTCCTCCACACCTGGCGACCTTGAGCAAGGCCCTGAACGTCTCTGCAAAATGCCAGCATCTCCTGCAGAGGTTTGCCGTGGGCACTGAATGAGGGGATGTCGAGAAGCAGGGTCTGGGCATATGTCACACCTGGCCCCTCCCTGGAGGTCACCCTCGCAGCTGGAGGAGATCTGGGTGTGGTGGCCAGAGAGCGGGACAAAGTGAGGTAACAAACAAATGCCCTTTAACTTCTCTAGGCCTCAGTTCCTTGTCCTGTAAAACGGCAATGTCAGTGGCATCCACCTCCCAGGATGACGGCGAGGACCCGGTGAGGTCATCACGTAACGGGCGCATCACAGCAGTGGGCAAACGGCGAGAACTCAGCAGACACCAGCTGTGCTGTGACCACCGCTGTCACCACTATTATGATCATTAACGTGATTTAGGACAGACCCGTAGACCCCCAAGGAGGTCTCAGAAGGAGAACAAGGGAGTGTCTTGGTCATGGTCAGTGTTCCCGCTTCACAAAGGGCAAAGGTTAACTGAGGCCATGCACCCATCCTGGCCTCTCTGGAAGCCACACCCTGGCCTGGTGGGCTGAGCCCTCCATGGGGCTGACATGGACTCTGTCCCATACGTTCCTTGGCCTCTGTGCTGCCTCTGCTTAGCCTCTCATCCCAGAGCTGGCCAAGGGAGCCTGGCAGAGCTTTGCCAACTCCTGACCTGAACCGGGAAGATCACAGTCATAAGTGCCACGTGTGACAGCTGGCTCATGGCTGGGAGCCCGGGCCCCAGGTCCCAGGCCAGGAAAAAGCTTGAATTCTATGGCTGTAATGCTAAGACTTAATTCTAAGAGCATGGTCATGGTTGCATCAGTCCATTCACAGACGTGTTTCCTCAGCAACCAGGAGCTCAGTTGGGGAACGAGGCTGGCTTAGCACAAACGCATCACTACTCTGGGGGGAAAATCAACCCACTGTGCATACTGTGTGTGTGTGTGTGTGGTGTGTGTGTGTGTGGTGTGTGTGTGTGTGTGTGGTGTGTGTGTGTGTGGTGTGTGTGTGATTGGCAGTCACAGTGTGTGCCTGGGAATCTTAGAGAGGATTCTATAGGTTTCTTACATGGACTCCAACTTGTGTTCAGTAAAAGCCCCCTGCCTCCCCTTCCCCTGCCAAGAAGTAGCTTCGGCTGAGTCCTACTGTGGTGGGCAGCCGGACACAAGATAAGCAAACCGTTTTTGGACAGCGCTAGTGGGTAGAAAGTTCTTCTGTGGAGTTGGAGTCTGGCTGCCTCTGCAATCTTGCGTACCTCGGTTCCTGGTTTTGGCTTTTGGGGCAGCACGGAGCGTGTGTCCCGTCTACAGCAGATTCCTAAATAAATAAAGATGCCCTCCCATCCTCTCCCGTCTCCACTGTCCCCCAACGCCTCCGACACCCGGTCTGTTCTATTGCTACATTCTGAAAACCTTCACATGCGCACTAGATCACGTCTCAAAAGTGATAGTAACAAAAAGACCTCTGGAATAAAGAAGATATTTAAAAATAAGTTGTATGTATTTGCCTGCTGTATAAAGAGCATGAGCAACAGCACTGGGCACCGAACTTGGCTCATGAACGACCACTGGCTTGAATTCAAAGGCACTGTTCAAAAAAAACCCAAAAACCTCTTGGCCTATTCGATTCCTGATAAATCTTCTCTGTCTTCCCAGAAAAGAAATAACCAGTACTAACCATAAAAGATGGTTCTATTGTGCTAAGCAGTGGAACCAAGGCTACTGTTTAAGGGACAACAGCTTCTGTTGGTTCCTGCTATATCTTCATGCACACATATGAGGTTCATGTACCCACAGGCCTGCATAGACATGGATCTGCCACAAAGCTAGTAAGTTTAGGGGGCCTTCATCTGCATAGTCCCATGGGAGGAACCTAGAACTATGAGTCCTCAAATGATAAACTTCAGATCTCATAAAACCTAGACCTACGCCTCGGCGCGTGCGCGCACACACACAGAAACCCACATACGGTTTTGTATCGGTGATGTGAAAAGCCAGGCATTGACTTCAAGAATCCTAAATTCTATTCTTTAATTTGCAGTTTGTTTCCAACAAACAGTCGAAAGAGTGACCAAAACTGCTACCAGTTGCCTTAGCAATCTTACTGCTGTCTGAAGAACGAGAACATAGATGCTCTTTAGGGGTTTAAACTTGTCTAAGTGTCTTTACTTTCAGAGGAAGGAGCTTGGGCTCTGGAGCACGGAAGTCCCAGGTTCGAATCCCGGTTCCTCTCTTCATCAGCTGCAGGCCCTGGGGCAAAGTATTATTTCTCTTGGAGACTTAGTTCAAGGCTGAGTTAAAGATTGTTTTGTCTCAAATGAGAATGATGCCCAGGCTTGGCAGGGCTGTTGTGAGGATTAAGTGAGATGATCTGAACACGCACCACCAGCCCCATGCCAGCTATCACACACGCTCAGTAGACGGCACCTCTTGTGGTCAGGATCATCATAAACCATCATTATAAACAGAAGTGTCTCCAAAAAAACCCTGGGAACCGTTTGCTTTGCTTTGATATTTTTGTATTTAAAGCACATGCGTAAGTTTCATAAAGTCACATTCATACGAATGGGATATATATTTTCCTGGCTGACATCATTTCAGACAGACATTTCTAGCTCATAGTCTCTCTCTCCTAATTCACAGCTGTACTTTCAATCTCTTTCTACGGGTTTCTTCCTTTTAGCATTGACACAGCTTCAAATTTTTCCCGTCTTACACACACACACACACACACACACACACCCCTTTGTCCTCATCTTCCCCTCCAGGTGCTGCCCTGTTTCTCTCCTCCCCTCGCAGCCACACCTCCGGGAAGAGCTGTCCAGCCCTGGGGCCACCCCTCCCCTCCTTCCTCTCCTCCGGGCCCTGCACTCTGCTCTCTGCTCCAGCCCTTCTCAAAGGTGCTCCTGCTGAAGTCACCTCTGCATTGTCAAACCCAAAGGGCACCGGTACCTGGGACCTGCCCACTTCTTAGCAACATCATCACCTGTGGCCACTGCCTCCCCCGGAGAGCAGCCCTGCGGCTTCAGGCATTCCCGTGTCCCCGGGTTTTCTTCCTGCCTCTCTGCTCTCTCTCCTTCTCCAACCACCAAGGCGCCCAGGCCTCTCACTGTCTCTCCTCCTGGTAATCTCATCCCTCCCAGGGCTGCAGTCAGCTCGTCAACGCTCAGTCTCCTCCAGCCAAGCCTTTCTCCTCAACTCCAGAAACTTCTGTACCTCCTACATCTCCCTCTTGCACGTCGCTCAGGACCCGCGCGGCTCATGTGTTTGACATAGAAGCCTTTACAACCCACGTGGTATTTTCTAGTTCAGGAGATGTGGTCAGAAATCTGGGACTCATCCTGAGCTTCTCTTGGCCAACATCTAATCCGTCACCAAGACTCACAGACTCTGCCTTCTAAACACTCCTTGAATCACCCCCACTTCCTGCTAGCCCATCCTGGTTCAAGTCACCGCCATCGCTCCTACGTGCCAGCCACACACCCTACTTCTGCCCCACACCCTACTTCTCACCTCTGTGCCTTGTCAGGCCCTCTCCGCTTCAGACCCTGAATGGCTTCTACCTGTCTTTAAAATAAAATTTTAAAGTCCTGAACTCTGTCCATCGACAGATGACTGGATAAAGCAGCTGTAGTACATTTATACAATGGAATACTACTCAGCCATAAAAAAGAATAAAAATGCCATTTGCAGCAACATGGATGGACCTGGAGATTGTCATTCTAAGTGAAGTAAGCCAGAAAGAAAGAAAAATATTATATCATATCACTTATATGTGGAATCTAAATAAAGGGAAAAAAAAGGTCAAATGAATTTATTTATAAAACAGAAACAGACTCAAGACAGAAAACAAACTTACAGTTACTGGGAGGGGGGAAGGGGATGGGAAAGGATAAATTGGGAGTTTGAGATTTGCAGATACTAACTAATGTGTATATAAAATAGATAAACAACAAGTTTATACTGTATAGTACAAACAATTATATTCAATATCTTACAGTAATTTATGGTGAAAAAGAATATGAAACAAATATATGTATGTTCATGTATGACTGAAGCATAGTGCTGTACACCAGAAATTAACACAACATTGTAAACTGACTGTACTTCAATCAAAATACACACACACACACACACACACACACACACAGTCCTGAACGTGGTCTGCGAGCCCCTGTATGATCTGTTGATGAAATGGTAAGTGACTCAGTGAACAGCCACAAGGCGACAGGGTGTTTTCCTCTATATTTACGTTCTCCAGGTTTGCTTAGCAAGTCCCATAACGGGGGTGGCTGGGGCATTTCCAGTTTTTACAATTATAAACAGAATTGCTAAGAGCATCTCTGCTGTCCCCCATTGGATTGTTTCCTTGGGATGTTTTCCTAAAAAGTGATGTCATCAGTGAAAAGGCATGATTAGTTTTAAAGTTCTTACTAGACACTGCATGCTCTCAAGCAGGTTAGGACCAACGCTTAGCGTCATCCACAATGCTACCCAGAGTCTTTCCCCCGGGGTTTCACAGCATTTCAGTTCTTGAGTTCAGTGGGTTTAAAGCAGAATCTTATCATCATTAAAATTTGCATTTTTCAGGTGGTGATTTACTATGTACACATCCTCCTCTGAAGCTTATCTAAAGTAACACATTCTTAAATTTGCAAACTGTTCTCTCTTCTCTTTCTCTCTCCTCTGTTTTTATTCAGAGATTCTGGTTTCCTTCTGACCAATTCTTTAAAAAAAAAAAAAAAAGCATGCATGGTGTGGGAAGGCTAATTTTCAGATTTTTCAGAAGACTCTCTCTGTTGGTCGTTCCTGCCCGTGATAGGTTCAAAATGAACTCTGAGGTCTCGGTCCTTCAGTTTCATCATAAATTCAACGGTGAAAACACCAATGCAGACCCAGGCCTGGGGGAGCCTGTCATGCGACTGCTTGGCTTCCTAACTCTGCTCCATCTTATTTTCCAAGCATTCCATTCAATTCATTTTTGTAGGATGATTGAATTACAAACCTTTTTATTTAACGCGAAATGCCGTCTGCGACCATAAAAATAAACTACTCTTTTACTTAGGAACAAATACTTGAAATTTAGTTGATATCTATGTCTTAGACACAGAGATCCCGAGAAGAAAGAGAGCAGGTTATGGGAACATTTGAATATTAGATTTCAGATGAGAAGGAATCAGTCAGAAAAGACAGTTAGGGTGACAACAGCCTTCAGCCGGATGCAGAGCACAAGGTCAGATCAGCCAAAGAACAAGCTTGTGAGAGAATAAAAATATCGTGACCTAAGAATGCACTTTGAATTAAGAGGAGTGCTGTGTGTTTTACGTGTTATAATGTCACTCTGCAGTTACTTCACCAATGGGACAAGTGAAGGGCTAAGAAATTCAGTGACTCTCTTGTAACTGACTTATCTAAGCACCTCTCTGATGTGTGACACACATATTTTTTGGTTTGTTTTTCTCAAAGACACAGCAAGAGGAGAAAGTGCCAACTCCAGGTATCTTCGGTCAAGGGTCATGTCTGCCAGAACTCCCACACTTCAGGGTTAAAATTCCCCTTCTGTGAACGGTACCTTCAGACCCTGTGACTTCATTGTAAAACAGCCGGTTGACACAGTCACTCAATCCAGCAAACCACCTACCATTGCTTAATAGAGATTAATAGGCAAGTTGGTTTCCAAGGAACTATGTATAGATAAAGACCAGTATTTTCAGTTTAACCTTCAAAGGAAATTTTACTGTATTTGAAAGTTACAGGCAAAACATATTTCTAAAGACATACGATCTGGTGGACTGAAGGAAGAAACATTTTGTTACATCGCTCTCTGATATACTAAAAACTGATTTACTTAGTAAAACCCCAATACCTTTTTTGCTGAATTGAATTGAAGGAACTTTGAAAATATGTTTTTTTTCTTTTTATTAGCATGGATAGAAAGTCTAACATGAATTAAATTAATAACATGGGGTTTTTTTTGTTCATTCAAATAATGGATACATAAATACACTCCACCTGAATGTCTTGCAATGGACAACTCTAAATTGTAAGAGTTAATATCAACTCTAACTTGTCTGTTCCTTCTTAATGAAACTTCTCAGAGCCTTGAAGTGGTCATGTTATGCATTAGAGTTATCCATTGCAAGACATTCACTGAACTCATGAGATTCAATGAAATTCCTTCGAATTTAAATCATCCCGGACCATTTAATGTAATTATCCAGGAGCAAAAGGACTAGGTAAAATCATCCTGTCCAGGTGAGGTTTTATAAAATCGAGATTCCTCTCCATTTATCCATTAACTTTGCAAATGTTATGAATTTGTCATCTGGTTGTATCCTCTGATTGGGAGAATATTCCCAAGAAAATATCCCATTTATCTTCAAACTTGAACTCTTCTGTGTGGAGAGGATATTTGAAGCACATTCTGAATGTTCCTGCTTTATTCTAGGGGTTGAAAATGAAGGACCTGTGTCCTGGAAGTGGACAGGGTAAGTGTAATTTGTTAAATTGGTTGAAGAAGATACCTTAATCGTTCAAGTGCTTATAACTCATTGTGCCCCCGTTCTCTCCTCTCTACATTTGGGATGAGCTGTGTTAAGGGGTGTCGTTTCCACATACAGAGAGTGTAACTCTGGGTGAGGCCACGTAGGGAACTCGGCCAGGAGGAAACTTTAAATACCCACTCATGGTGACCGGCTACCAGGTACTTCATTTCATTCCCAGGACTAGCGAGAAGCTGCTGTTGATATTAATTAGCAAAAAAGATTCAAGGAAAAGACAAGAAAAAAATTGGGGGAAGTCTAGGTTTTACAAGGTATACAGGTCAAAGGAGATCAAAGTATTTCTTCCCTGCCTATAGGGTGGGAAGCTGTAATGTTTACTTGAAACTTAACATTTTCAGTGGCTGAAGTCGGGTTGAACTGTTAAGAGCTGAAGGGAGCTTAGGATCTACAGGTGGAAAATCCCATTTTATGGATGAGGAAGATAAAGGCAAATGAAGTAATGTGATCAGCCACAGGTGGAAGGAGGGCCTCTGGACATCTGCTGTACCAAATGCAAAAAAAAAAAAAAAAAAAAAGAAAAGAAAAGAAAGCCCATCACAGAAGAAGCAGGGCCAAGGTTACATCTGAGAGAGAAACAAGGTTTTCTATTTTGACCTTGTCTCCACCTAAGGTGAACGCGAGCAGGCCTAGCATGCCTTCGTCACCCTGCTAAGTGGCTACTTCATGAGAAGGGTCTTCTTAACTCCTTCTCGGTTCTGTCTTCCAATCGCTCTGACAACACTCCTCTGTCCCGTGGTCAGTTTTCTTATAGCCCCCACTGGCAGGTATCACTGTGAGACTCCGTCCCTAGCTTTCCGGTAGATGCCTTAATGAAATTACCTACAGCATAAATGTATCTTTATCCTCAGCTCAGTGTAATGGAGATAATACCCAAATCTATCATTCCCAGCTCTGGCCTGGCTCCTGTCTCAGATTTCTGCAGATCAGGACACATCTTCCCGGATGTCCTGCCATTGCTTGGCCAAAATGCCAAGCTAACCCTTTTGTGCCTGAAGTACTATTATTTTGGTGTCAGTGGTCCAGTTCTGGACTTGGATGTCTTGAACAGAGGACAGGAGCTGCAGCATTCTGCCTGCTTTGAGTGACCCAAAGGACCCACCCTATGCACGGATACCAAATGTCTCTTCCAAAGGGAGAGCTTCAATCATGCCATTCTTCTGATCAAAATCTCTCAGTGGTTTCCCGTTAACTGCGAAATAACAGCCAAACTTCTTAACCTCGGCTTTAAGGCACGCTCACGCTGGGTCATAATTCCACCAATATATATTGAGTGCCGACTGGATGGCATGCCCTGTGCTAGAGGCTTGAGACGTGGCAGCTTAACACGGCACAGTCCTGCCCAAAGTGAGCTTTCTAGTCTGGGAGAGGCTAGAAGAGAATTGCATACAACACAGAGAGTGTGTGTGTGTGTGTGTCCCCGCATGGAGCCTCACCTGACAATCCAGCTGGAGCTCACCTCTCCTCACCTCTCCTAAGTCCCTCAACGCCCCTGGCCCGCACTCCTGTCCCTCTGGTGTGGAGCTGCTGGGGGACACGCACAGGATGAATCTCCACTGCCCTCTCCCACCCGTGGCTACGGCACCTCATGTCCGGACTAGCACACCAGCCTCAGCTGGCCTTCCTGCCTCCAGCCTCTGCCTCCCCAGGTGGGCTTCCTCACCGCCACCCAAACACACTCCGTTAATGCTGCCCCCATTACCCGGCATGTTCAACTCTCCCCTCCACCTACTCAGTTCCAGCCTTCCTGTCCCAGACCGACCCCACCCTTCTTCCCCGACACGCACCGACCGGGCGGACTGGGCTCTCCCTTCCCCAGCTCCCTCTGCCTTTACATTCAGGGCAGCCCTGCCTCCAACTGCACAGCACACGCCTGCCCATCTCCACCCGGCCAAGACTCCACCAAGTGGCAAGGCAGTGCTGACAGGTTTTGTGTATCTTTGCTCCCAGCTTTGAGCAGAGAGAACCTAGTTTCATAAGTAAAGCTGCGAGGTCGCGGGAGAGAAAAATAAATCAGCAACAAAAAGGAGCACCTGAGATGCGGGGAGCAGGGTGTGAATTTACAAAGTCTCTGGGAGGAAACCTTGCCCAAGGTCTACGTCAAATTGAGCTAAAACACACCACTGTGCTTTCCTTTGTTTGCTTTACATGAATAATCTTTCTGGAAAAAAAAAAAAGAGTTCTTTCCCTCCGGATGGGTAACTCTGCCTCTGTGAGTATAATCTTTGAGTTTCTACTGGGACAGAAACGGGAAGTATTTTTGCATTACATTAAAAGGAACTCGTTAGTTTCCTTTTAGGTGAGTTTTATTTATCCATATCATTGCCTTTACAATTTTCTTATTCTGAGACTACAGAAAGAATCAAAGATGGGAGATGAAATGTTTCAGGTCTGTTTGTGGCCCTTATGAAACCTTAACCAGGATCAGTTTTTTGGCAATGTTAAGTTTTGAAGTTTCAGTACCATCTGTACTTCTGGGGGAAACTTCCCCTTTATCATTTCCTCATATAAACGGTTCTGGTGCAATTGGGAAAAGCTGGGGAGATACTGTTCCATATTCTTATCTCACCCTCTGTGATGGGGATGTTTCCTCGTGACGGTTAGTGAGTTTATTAACTCCTGGCAGGGCTCCAGGAGCAAATAAGGGTGAACATAGTTGGGGACTCTGCCAAGGCCTTCTGTGGGATCTTTGCTCTTAGTCAAGGAAAAAAGGTCTCTGCCAGACAAGATCACAGCACAGTGAGGGGCCGCAATGAGGCCTGACAGGAAGGGTCCACTGGTATTCAAATAACTGGCCCCCAGGAGGCATAAACCCGAGACCTTTGACAAGTGGAGTTCCCAACTCTCAGCTTCTAAACAGCCATACAGTTTGAGAAATGAAATTGGACAGCTATATTTGAACAGCATCAGCAATCCACTCTGCAGCTCCTTCCTGAAGGAAACCTGCCCAGGGGGTCTTAGGAGCCCTTACACCTCTCTCCAGTTAGACGAGCCTGCAGAAATTGCCACTTGTCTTTTCCAGGCTTTCTACAAGCTACAAGATGCGTTACATCACAAAATTCAGTACTTCCAAAAGGAATCACCCAAAGCCCTATGAATTTGTTTCTACACCTGCCGGGACCCCCAGGGTCCCCACCTTTCCCAGCCCTTCCCTCCTGCTCCCCCGTTTCTTCTTTCCTTCCTGCTCCTACCTCGGCAGGGCTCATTCCCTGTCCTCCCTGTCTTTGTTTTTCGCTGAGGCATTCATGACCCACACACACTCTCAAGCACCTCTCTGAAAAGTCTTCAGAATGAGAAACAAGGCAGAGAGAAAGGGCCAGGATGCATTTTCTTCCTTAGCTGGTGGTTCAGCTAGATACCTCAAGTTCCTGTGTCTATAGATCCAAACTGGCTACTTCTCTTAACCTTAAACGTTTCCCCTGGATCTGGAAATTCTTCCTCTTCTCCCCTCAAACTGGCCTATGTCAGCAGGACCTCCCCTCGACTGAGCTAGGTCATTGTCCTTGCATTCCTGGCGATCTGCTTGGGTGACCTCTCAGGCGGGAGGGGTGGTGCCTAAGGCCAGTGCGGGCCACCGGACTTGCCAGGCTGAGCACGTGCGTCCACAGTCCAGATTCTCACCTGAATGAGGAGACCGGTAGCGGAAGTCCTCTTTGGTCAGGAGCAGGAGGGCTTTGCCATTCATCTCGAACGTGTTGCTGTCGATTGGTCTTAAAGAAAACTCGCTTTCAGCCCACTTGAGCCACTGGGCTACGTCGTCCCTGCTCCAGTACATTGGCTGCAGGCCTGTCGGGGAGAGAGCGAGGCAGAGAGGAGAGAGAGAGAAAGGCCTTTTGAGTTAGGCAGTCAGAATAAAGGGAAAAGGTTTCTGAAGCGTTGACAAAACTGGGTCTCCATGTCTGAAGAGCCCTTTTGTCAACTCTGAATCCCAGTTACAACTCAGGCTTCACAAGCGCCAAAGGTGTGACATCCAATGAACTTTTTACTTAGAAGCAAAATGGGGGGAAATACACTTTTTCATGTCTGTAAGGAACTGTAGGTCTTACAGCTCTGTCCTTCAGGGCATCTGGAGTCCCGGTTTGCCCTGAAGGTGCAGCTCAGTGGTGGCCCGAGGTACCCTGGGGGGGCTCAGAGTCATGACCAATGTCAGTGTGCTTGGGAGGGGGCTTGAGAGTGAGAGCTGATCTGAGTAAAGCCCTGTGTCCTTTCGAAGGGAGAATGTTTCAGAGCTGAGCTCGACCTTCCAGAGTTGCCAAATAACGAAGTGTTCCCTGAACCTTCTTCCAGGAAGAGCGACTCACTCTGGCTCTGGGAAACTGTCAGGCTGGCCTCTGGGAATGAGAGGGCAAGGTGAGGATAAAAGGTCTTTTGCTCTTTTGTTGTACTTGCTGATGTTAGAGAACTTCCAGGTGGGGGTGGTACTTGAACTCTGAGTAGGACCGGAGGTGGGTTCGAGGGAGGGAGGCCACCGAGGCTGAGAGGGTGGCTCAGGCTGGGTCTCTGTCGAAGCTGACTGTGAGTCTATATTTTTATTTTGTTTTGTTCTTGTGGGAAACCTTTCACGTATCATTCAAGTGGTTTAGAACAGTGGTTCTCAAAGTGTGATCCAGGGACACCTCAGGGTTCCCAAGACCTTTCCAGGGTATCTGTGAAGTCAAAAGGTCATTTGCCTTTTCCTAGTCTCATTCTTTGGTGAGTATAGAGCAGAATTTTCTAGAGGCTTCACAGCATGTGAGATTGCAACAGTTATGAGAATTCAACCATATTCTATGAAGCCAGACATTAAAGAGCTGGGCAAAGATGTAAAACAATGCCACTCTTGTTACTAATTTTTTTTTTGAAAATACATTCGTAAATATTTATCTGTTAACATAGGTTTGGCTTATTTTTCAGTAAGTCAAATGTTTAGAAAATTTTCAGTTTTGTGGGGTAGAGCACATGCTTAGCATTCATGAGGTCCTGGGTTCAATCCCCAGTACCTCCATTACAAAAACAAATAAATAAATCTAATTACACCCCCAAATAAAAATTTTCAGATTTAATTTCCAATACGGTAAACAGAGAGAGATAAAAACCATATGAGTGAAGATCTTTGGGGTTTTCAACAATTTTAAAGAATCAAAAGAAATCCTAAAACCAAACTGTTTGAGAACAGATGTGTTAGAGGGAACTAGGTGCTCCGTGCTAAATAGTGCTTTAGTCTCTAAAATCATATTGTAGGAATTAATAGCTCAGGTGCAACAGAAGCAGTGTTTGCTAGGAGGAGCTTCAGTCTATTTGATTAAACTTGGCCAAGGAGACTCCACGAGTGTGCTCTAAAAGTGCCCTGCACTTTGACCCTGGACAGAAGCACCTTTCACCCTCACATCAGGCATGACAAAGAACTGCCTGGTCTACTGGGATGGGCTGCCCACCCCCACCCCCCCACACCAGGTGGACCAGGGAGTGGAAGGGCTCAGACGCCCTGGGGAAGGTCTGGGGCCTCTGGGGCATGACCGTTGGCTCTGTCTCCCAAGTAGCTCTTTTGCAAAGTCTAGTTTTAAAGAAAGGTGGCTGGCTTCCTTGAACCCCGTGGAAGTCCTTCTGAAATGGGTCCGTCACGTACAGCACGGATAAAGACTATGGGCACTGCAATGATTAGAGATGGGCATTTAGAGATTTTTTTTCTTGACATTTTATGACTTTTTTCCCACATGGAGCATTGTAAAGTCATAATGTGGAGTATGTCACTGCTCTATGATCTTTAGAATAAACACGAGACCTTGTTTCGGACTCCTGACTGGGTCAAAGAAGCAATGCTTATTAAAGATGGGCCTTGGACGTGGATGGACTTGGAGGGCAGTATGCTAAGTGAAATAGTCAGACAGAGAAAGACAAGTCCTGTATGATATCACTTATATGTGGGATCTAAAAAATATAACAAACTAGTGAACATACTATAAAAGCAGCAGACTCACAGATACAGAGAACAAACTAGCGGTTGAGGAGGGGCGATGTGGGGTGGGTAGGGGAGTGGGAGGTACAAACTGCTGGGTGTAAGACAGGCTCAAGGATGTACCGTACAACGTGGGGAGTATGTTCTAGAATAACTGTAAATGGAAAGTAACCTTTAAAAAATTGCATAAAAGTTAAAAAAAATTTTAATTAAAAAAAAGGTCCTTAATTCTTTCCAACAACCTTGAAAATGCGCAACAGGGGATCAAAGTGGGCGTGAAAATGGCTCAGCAAAATCTCAACCCTTGAACTGATGAAAAACCTTAAAGCTGACTCCCTGTTCTCAGAGGTGTCACTTCTGAATAGGAACGTCAGATAATTAGTTATTAGGGACTTTTCCCTTCTTCTCCTTAGCATGAGACGCAGAGAGCATCTCCAGCCAGGAGGGGACAAACAGGAGGCTCGGGCACACGTGGCCGAAGGAGGCGCCCGGCGGTGAGAGGGCCGGGGAGCAACGGTGCTCGGTCAGAAACAGGAAAAAGGACGGGGCGGCTTATCGGAAGTGTGAGTGCCAAAGCAAATGCAGAACCGAATCCCGCTCAGGAGGGGAAACGAGAGTCAAATGCTGAAGTTTCTGCAAAGGAGACACTGAAACGAGGGAGGCGGGTGAGAAGGGGGTGGGGGACGAGTAGTAATTTGAGGTTCTTTATATTCTATGGAAGAAAATACTCATGAGTAATCTTTTCCCTAAATACAAGAAGAGTCACACACTCGCAACAGCCCTGCTGGTTAAGAGCAACTGTTTCTCTTTTCACTTCCCATTAATCTCTCCCACAGTCCAGCCCCTGAAGCCGGCAGAGCCGCCCTGCGGAAACCCCCTCGCCGGGGATGGGGCTTTGTGCTCTGCGCTCGTGTGCGGAGGGCACCGGCCAGTGACTGACAGCCCAGGGAGGACCACGGTGACCCTAGCAGCTTTACGAAAGTGACACTGACAGACCGGGCTACCTGCTGGAGGCCGTGCAAGATAGCGACCAGGAGAGAGAGTGTGGACACGTGCACTGAGCTGGAAAGAGGCCTCACAAACTCTGGTGTTCCGAGTCCAGCCCCACTGCTACTTCCTTTTGAATTCAACGGAATAAAAAGCTCTTGGTGTAGGATGTGCTCTGCAATTCTGATTGAGGAAAAAGAAGCCCCCTTTCCTCAAACCTAAGGACCCTAGGGCCGGGGTGGTTCAGCTTGGACCCACTCTTGTCTAATCAGAACCATTTAATTCACTTAGTAGTCACTTGTTAAACACTTCTATCACCCAGAGCACTTTATGAATATTTATATATATTTATATGATATATAATATATATTATATATAATTTACAAATAGTTATAAATGTAACTATATATATTTTTCGGTTTGTTTTGCGGGGGGGGGTGGAGTAGTTAGGTTTATTTATTTATTTGTTTTAATGGAGGTCCTGGGGATTGAACCCAGCACCTCATGCATGCTAAGCATGCACTCTACCACTGAGCTATACCCTCCCCTTGTAAATGTAACAGTAAATAGTTCATTTAATTGCATGCTCACAGCAACCCTGTGAGATAGGGTCGAGGAAACTAAGGCCCAGTGCGCTTAAGGGATTTGCCCGAAGTCACACAGCCGTAGTAACAAGAAGAGCTGAGACTTGAACCCAGGCCGCCTGTTTCAGAGTCCGTGCGCTCACCCACCACATTCTGATGACCCACGTCCTTCCCATCCAGATTCGGAATGCAGACTGATTTTCAACATCTATCAGGGATTCAGAAAAGACAGGGTGAACTGAATTCTCCCCATCTAAGACTTTGATCTTTGGAGGTTTCTCAAGTTATCAACAGATGAAAAATAGAGCAAAAAAAAAAAAAAAAAAAAAAAGAAATCTGCAGATCCCAGGAGGAATAGATTTATACATGGGAAGAGGAGGGAGGGGTAGGCGGGACTCTGCTTTTAACCCATCCAGGAATAAGGCGCTGCCGTCACAGGCTCCCTGCTCCCAGACACTCGCTGCGTAGACAACGAACCTGGGGCTCCCCGAGGCTCACA
The DNA here is from genome assembly GCF_048773025.1 of Camelus bactrianus. NCBI lineage: Eukaryota > Metazoa > Chordata > Mammalia > Artiodactyla > Camelidae > Camelus > Camelus bactrianus. The sequence goes on along the minus strand of NC_133572.1, from coordinate 7,248,253 downwards.
GCACGAGTGTAACAGAACACGGTGGGAGGAGGAATGCACAACGTGTAGCTGTTTTAAAGTTACCTCTTGCAGCATTAACTCAACCAAGTTGGAGAATACAGATAATCAATGATCATTAGTAAAAAGAAAAAAAGAGGGAGACCATGATTCCGCACCTATGTCAGGCTACATGCACAGCCTGTGAGAGGCACCCTCAGACCTGCATCTTTAATGCCAATGAATTTCAGAGCAGGGCTGAGAAAAATCCAGTACAGAAGAAATGAACTGCTATGATTAAGAAAATTACCAAGAATTCCAATGTACTTTTTTTCCCCAAGTGGGTCAAGTCAAGTTCACGGGGCTACACCCTTCAATGACATCCCAGGCCCTTAAACTTCCCCCTGCTAGCTCTTCAACCCTATGTTCAAAGGAGCAGCCACATTCACCCGTACACTCTCAGTCTCGTTTCAGACTTTCAAACTGAGTTTTATGTTTAAACAGATGATGATAAGCACGCGGGGAGGCAGGAGCCTGGATTTGACTCCCAGATCTGTCGTTAATTGACACGGGGTTCTGGGCAGGCCACTCACTTTCTCTCTGGTTCAGCATACAGTAGGTGATCTCTCTCCCCTTCTGGGTTTAGTACAGTCAGTATGCTCCCACTGAATTTGAATCCTAAAACCTAAAGAATCCAGGCCGCCAGCCGGGACCTTTTTTTCTCCAGAGCTCCTCCATGCTCACATCGATGACCCTGAGGTTTTGTAACTTCCTGAAGGCTCTTCTGAATCACGGAAAACAGATTAAGTTACTTTAAATAGAGGTTAGTGCTTAACAGTGTTTTGTTATCTTCTAATTCTTGGAAAAGTTAGAACCCGGTGATGACAATAATAAACATAACATTTTAAGTAGGTGCTTTCATGTGTACTACCTCATGTAATTCTCCAAAAAGCCCTGTAAAACCCACTGTCATTTCATTTCAGTTTAACAGATGAGGAAATGGGGGTGGGTGGGGTCACAGTCATTAGATGATTTTGCTGGTCTGAATAATACTCAAGTCAAGCTCTTTTGCTATAGTATACATTGATCAAAAACACCCTGGAGCCTCAGCGTTCCGTACACACAGGAATTGGCTGTGGGTTCTGGGGCTCAGAGGATAGAATCATGAAACACAGAAGACCACCCCCACCCCATCTTATTCATTAGGAAACTGAAGCTGGGAAAAGTTAAGGGTTTGAACTAGAATCAAGCTGCCCCAGATTCCCTGACTCTTTCCAACCTCCCGTGTTGTCTCATAACTGGATTTGATGACACACAACAATTCCGTAACCCTTGACACAGTAAGGAAAGTTATCACTTCCTTGCTTAGTCATCTTGTCTTCAGATTAAACATCCTTCATTGGCCCAAACATAAGTTCTGTATTGTATTTTTTTTAAACTCTTGCCAGCCTGCCTGCCTCCTCCGGAGATCCTGTTTGGCTCTCGCTTCTAAACCTAGTACAGAAGCAGGACTAGAACTTTCTATCTCTGGACAGCATGTTTCTACTGATAGTAACGGTTAATAATTATTGTGCACTTACATGAGTGTTCACTACGATTATTCTGCTCATTTTGCCGAAGAGAAAACTGTAGCACAAGATAAGTGGAAATGGTCGTGCTGGGATTGAAAACCAGGTGGTCTGCTTACAGAGTCCCAACTCTTAACATCCCCACTGTATGGCTTCTTGAGTAAGCCCTTTGTATGGGGTTTCCACATCCGGGGGATTCAACCAACTCTGGATCAAAAATATTCAGAAAAGAATTCCAGAAAGATCCAAAAAGCAAACTTGAATTTGCTGTATGCTGGCAACTATTTACATAACGTTCACATTGTATTCACAACAAATTATACAGCATTTACATTGTGTTAGGCATTGTAAGTAATCTAGAGATGATATAAAAGTGTATGGGAGAATGTGTATAGGTCATATGCAAATTTTACATAAGGGACTTGAGCATCTGTGGATTTTGGTATCTGAGGGTGTCCTGGAACTGCTCCCCCACGCAGATACCTGGGGATTTCTGTAACAGCAAACACTTAGAAGCATTTACTCAGTGCCAGACACTGTTTGAAATGCTTTCTGAATGTTACTCATTTCATCCCCACAGCAATCCTGTACAATAGAAACATTCACTATCTTTATTTACAGAGGAGAAAACTGGAGCACTGAGAAGTAAGTGACTCGGCCAAAGTCACACACCCAATGGAAGAGCCAACATCTGAACCCAGTTCGTTTAGTACAAAGTCCATATTTATTAACTCGCTGCCTCTCTTTCTAAGCTTATTTGGTGTTTTGGCAGGACATCAAATTAAATTCAGGATTTAAAAAAAAGAGAGAAAAGTTTCAGCGGTTAAGCATGTAGGCACAGAGCACCAGCACGGAAACTATTTTCCAGCTGTGTGACCGTGGACAAGTTACTTAACCTCTCTGTGTCTCACCTGCCTCAACTGGGGAATGGGGACAACTTTCAACTTGTGAAGCAACTTGTGAATCATAGATGAAACGCTTGTCTAACATGCAGATGACATAAAGCTAGCAGAGAGTAAGATTATACAAATGATGATGTAAAATACAAAGCACAGTATTTGGCTTAGAGTAAGCACTTAATAGTTATTACCATTATCATTTTTACAATCTCCCAACCCTGCATATATATAGCTGCTGTTGGGAACCCAACTGTAAGAATGTATGCTAACTGGTGACAGATTTCATCTTGCTGTTTTGCACCATCGTTCTCGCCTGCTGCCGTCCTTCCAGACTTGCGTCTATCTGCAGTATCATCTCTACTGTGTAGCTTCATGTCATCTGCAGCTTTGATAAGCACCTGTCACCTCAACATGTTACTGACAAAGTGCTGATTCGGTGAGGCCTGAGACGAGAGCGCTATGGTGATGCACCAGCCACCTCCTTTCAGATGGATACTGATCAGGTTATTGGCTCCACTTGGGTACAAGTGTTTAATTATCAATCCATTTAAATACTCTGGTATTTGGACTACATCTTCCCAGCTCAGCCATAAAAAGAACCACCTGAAATTCTAAGGAAAATGCTTTCCTGATGTCCAGAAATATAATCACTACAAAATTTACAGCAACCTTATTGAAGAAGATGAAGAGGAGGCGGCTGGTTCCTAAGGGACAACTTTTTCCTAAGTACTCACAACATGTATGTTTGAAAATCTGCCCTGAATTTCATCTGTATCAGGTTAGTTGTTTTCAGTCTGTACATACCCTCTTTCCCCCTTCTCTGTTCTGAATATCAGGTAAACAATGGCTCATAGTCTTTATTTTAGTACCTCTTCCATTTCCCACAACCCTTAGGGATCACTGTCAGTGGCCTTTCATCCTTGTAAGTTCTCTACTTTGGGATGTCATCTGTCTGGGCCAAGAGTCTTGAATTTATCTAGAACCACTTAGATTCACTTTTACAATCAATTCACCCACCTTGGGCTTCAATTCCCTTATGTCAATGTTTGTACTGCCTGTTTCAGTCTGACAATCACCCTCCTTGATGGAAGAGGGGGAAGAAAGAGAGAAGTTGACCAGTTTTGTTTTTTCTTTGCCACCCAGTCTGCACGCTGACACTAGGCTTATTTTTAGCCTGCCCCCAGACGCACTGTTTCCTTAAGCATCTTCCATGGTTTCCAGCTCACTCAGTTTTAACATCCTAGATCTAAAAATCTCTCTTTTACATTTTTCTTTACGTTTTTTTCTTTCATCCACTATATGTATCTTTAAAAAATTTGAGCTCATTAGACTGGTAGACACAAAACATTGGGAAGATAAATTAGCATGACCTTTCTGGTAGATAACTGGGTGATAGTTTAATGTTAACTTCTGAGAATCTACCTTAAGGAAATAACTTAGGATCCAGAGAAATCGTTCACGCACAGCGGTGTTCACTGCAGTGCTGTTTTTAATAGTGAAAAACTGGGAGCACTGCTAAGGAAATAGTGAACTAAACTGTAAACAGTATCTCTGGTAGAAAATTATGCAGCCAATAACATTAAAAAAAAAAGAGTATTCATATGGAAAATCCACCAAATAGCATGTGTACGTATGTATTATAATCTCAAACAACTTACAGAAAAATATTAGAATGAAACATAATATTAACAGCAACTGTCACTCAACACAATTATAGGTGGTGTTTACTGTCTCTTTTTCGTTTTCTATTTCCCAATTCTCTCCATTAAGTGTGTGTTACTTTTACATTTAAAACCTGAGCTCATTGGATGCTTTAGCGGTCTTCCTCCCTTGGCATCATCCCCTGTGCAGCTGACACGTCAGAATTTCATTTTCGAGAGCACCCTGCTTCTCCTGACTTGTGTTTTAGCCTTTCAGGTCATGGGACCACAGGTACTTTTCCCCTCAATTTAAAACATTTGCCTTCTTCAAGTCAAGAAAACACACCTGCTCAAGCCTTTCCATTCCCTTCCCCAGAGCCAAGATGATGCTTTCAGCCTCACTGAAACTTCCCATCATTTCTACTCTGCCAACCAATTCCTCCTCACTTGTCAGACTTGAGTCCAAATTAGCAGTGCCCCTCATTGCTGCTTCTACATTCTGGGAGATAAAATTGCTAACTGGTGGGTGCATGCGTGAAGAGTTCAAACGCACATGCATGGCGCTGAAGGCACCTGCTCAGCGAGCCTCACGCCTCACCTAGCACATGATGGTCCTCCAGTGATGCCAGACTGTGTGGCCAAAGACCCCCCGACACTAGTAATCCACCTGTGGGCCAGCTCTGCAGCCTGTCACCGCCACCCTCTCCGACCAACACCATGCTTGCCAGGTCGGACACTTCAGATCTGTGCGTCATGCCATTACCAGATGCTTCCACATCCGTGTCATCCCAGCAACTACCCTGTGAAGGAGCGAAGGCTGGCACAACTGTATTTACAGATGGAACTGAGCTCAGAGAGGCTGAAGGTCGCAATGGGCCTCGGACCAGAACTCCAGCTCCTGGTCTGTATCTGCCCAGTGAACTTCTTCTGGGTCAAAGGAAATAAAGGATATAAAAGCCCTTCACACTCTAAAATGCACTGTCAAAGTGCAAGAGAATAAAGAATAATTAACCATAAACTCAACTCCTCATGGCAGGTCTGGTTTAGCTGCAGATCCAAAACTTGGAGCCCCTTTTGATCTCTGCAAAGCAGATGTAGTGGGGAGGGTTTCCACTGGGATAAAAAAACCCTCCAAAATAAAATAAAGTCTCATCAGAGCCCAGTAGGCTGGCTCCCCAGAGCACTTTCCAGGGGTCTTTTCTGACTCCTTCCCTCCCCCACGGGCCAAGGCCTGCTGGTCCCCATCCCTCCTGGCCCTCACCGGGCCCACGATGACCTCTGACAGGCTCTGGTGTCTTGTTCCTCTGGGTCTGCCTCTAACCTGGGATGTGCTGTTTGATCAAAACCGCTCTTGGCACACAAATTCTGTCCCTAGGGGATTAGAAGCTCCAAAACATTTCCTATTTCTGTCCTCAAGGTGACCATGTATCTCAGCCCTCAGTTTCCAAGCTGGGGTTGGAAGGTTACACTCACGCCTTTGGGCCAGACCCCCCAAGAGCAAGCATACTATATGTCATATGTAGATCCAAAGTCCTATTCAGCAACTTGGAGTAATTTTTTTCTTACAAACTTCATTTTGTGGGTTTTTCTGGCTTTCACTCAGTTTTACTGAGTTTTGCATCAGCAAACCTGTCAACAGCAGAACTGGCCCATGGTCTGCTACTCACTCTTACAAACACGACTTAGAAGATTCCTCCTCATTTCTGCCTTGGGGCGGCAAGCCCAATGTGCTGAGAGGCATGTAATAGTTTAGATAAAAACCTGGGTTTTGGAGTCAGATAGTCCTGAGTTCAAATACTGGTCCTGCCACCTGCTCCGCAGCCTCGGGTACGTTACATCTCTGAACCTCAGTTTCCCCAGCAGGAAGATGCGGCCATGAACAGTACTCACCTCCCAGGGCAAATTAAAGTACGGACTGAGATGACCGGTGTCAAGACTCTGCCCAGTGCATTTTGGGGGGTTGGGCAGGGCAGAGACTGGATGGCAGATCTGCTGTCCTTTGTCACATGTCCCTAGGAGACTGAAACAGTTCCTGCGGCTCACTGGAGCCTCAGAGGCTGGAGCAAGCGTTCTTGTAAGCCGTGTGAGGTCTCTGGCAGGAGCCACGAGACCAGCACAGGGCCGTAAGGAGGGTGCTGGCATCGTCAGTGTGCAGTCTGGGAAAATGGCTCAGGCTGGGATGTGGAGAAAGGCCCGGAGCAGGCGAGAGGCCGGAGGAAGGCAGGCCAGGTTAGATGCCCACTCAGGTCCAAGACCAGGGCGCGGCCAGTGCAGCACTCATCTCGGGTGTGACCCCAAACTCAGTAATCACAAAAAACAGTGACAGTTTAATGCATTATTTTAAAATCAAAATAAATGCAAAAACTCATGGTGACCAAAATACCCACATTTTAACTAAAGTCACACTAAAAAGAGAGATGACGGGAGGGTGCAGTGATAACAGAGGGGGACACATTAGAGCGGTACTCTTAAGCTCGGGAGGTGAAGGACCCCTCTGAAAATTCAGTGAGAGCTCCTGACCCTCTCTGAAAATGCACAGGAAACACGCACCAGTATCCACCTGCAATTTCAAAGCTTATGGACTAGCCCCAGTTTACCTACGGATGCTTGGAGAATCGGTTTAGAACTTTTTAGCCTTGGGTATGCACCTAGGTCTGACGATCTGTATTAGCAATACAATGCAAAAACCAAATTAGGTTTGAGAAGGGAAACACTCAGCTCTCCTGGTATTTTGGGGAGGAGAAGAGAGGAGAGAAGCAGGCAGGGTGCCCACCCCTCATTCCCAAATTGGGAACGGCAGGCGATGAAATGATGAAAGCCAACTTGGGTGTCGTTTCCTGGCACAGATGTGACCTTAAATACGGAATGTCCCTTCCTCAGGTATTTTAGAACTCATTGCTAATGTATTGCAAGTTTTTATTCGTACTGGTGAAGGTTAATCACTGCAAATGATCTTAATTTATGAACAGAGAGGCAACGGGGCTGCGCAAGGAGAGATACGAACGAAAGACGAATTTCTAAAGGAAGGAGGCAGTTAGGGCAGAATTCCTTATACCACGGGGCAGAAAGATATGTTTTATTTTCAACTTTACTGATATTTATGCACACAAAGAAGCCCAATTTTAAGAAGGAAAAAAAATGTAGGGAAATAGGTATGAAGAGAGAGGTGAAACGGTCTTCAAATCGATTTAGCAAGCAAATTGGAACTGCTTACGGAAAGCAAGAAGGTTTTTAATCCCAAGTGGAAATGGATGGGGTACAAGAACAGAGATCGTGCTGGATTTGCATGATCCACAGAACACAGATGATGGACAGCAGGTGTCTGAATAAAGACTGAATACCCTATCCTTCCCCTTTCGCTCTTGTAAACCACACAGGATCACCTCCTGCGCCCGCCGCGGTCAGCAGAACACTCCTTTGCAAAGTGTAGCAAGAGGACTCATTCTCATTCCCGATGGAGCTGCCCTGCCCAGTCACCGGCAGGGCAGACATTCTCCTGTGTGTGGTTCAGCTGCGCCTGGTCCCTTCCCTCCCAGGTCTTCTTTATTCCAAGGAAACGTAAGAGCAGGCTGCCTTTGCTCAGGCTGGAGCGGCCCTGTTATCACTGAGTCCTGTAAGGCGAGTAGGAGGCTGGGGAGTGCAGGGTGCATGTGTGGAGCGGAGACCCTAGGAAGCATTTAACTTCCACAGCACACACGCCACAGACCTCAGCAAACACGTCCAGGACCCAAAAGGCAGACTGGACCAGGGGTTCAAGCCGCCTAACACATTTGTAAAGCAATGCTTTTCTGGAAGAAGCTCTCTCTGAAGGAGAGTTCCATACCACCGCCCCCTTCCTTCTCCTCTTCCCTGACTCTTTGATGGGGGGAGGGGAGGGGGACTCCAGTGTTTTCAAAGGTCCCCACAGTGGCCTTTCGGTACTGAATCAACACTGCTTTGTGATGCTGCGTGAGGAGGGGTAGACTGTCAACGCGGGGCGAGTTGAACTCACTCTCACGGAGTTGCTGACGCCTCGTGAAACGAAAAACGTCAAACCTGGAGAAGGAACCTCTATGTAAAGACAACTGCGTTGCGTGTGTGTGCGTGTGTCCACGTGTGTGCACATGTATATGTGTGTGTCAAGATCTCCCTCTGTTCCTCATCCCCTGTTCCCCCTTTACCAAGGATATTCACAAGGAAATGGCTTTTGTAGATTCATCCACTTTAAAATAGTTGTAGTCTTTTTTTTTTTTCTCACCAGTCGTATTCCCCAGCATCAGAGCTGTGAAGGTTACTTATTCCCTGATTTCCGGGCTTAAGATGGTCACTTGGAACATCTAAAACAAAGCGAGACCGAGCCTGTGCCCCATAACGGAGCAGCAGACAGGCAGCACGCGTCTTCTGTTTCACTGCGGCCCTGGGCTGAATGCAACTCCAGATGCTGGGAGGCAGCTGCTGGCTGGTGGCTGGACCAGCTCAGGGGCCAAAGGGGCACTGAGGGACCCTCCTTGGCGGCAAAATATCTGTCTTTGGTTCTGTCATCCCATCTTTTTTTTTTTTTAACCACTTTGTTTTTTTAATGTGGGAGTTTTAAATTTTTAAAAACCTTTGCTCATTTTGTTTATTCATTTATTTTAACAGAGGTACTGGGGATTGAACCCAGGACCTTGTGCATGCTAAGCACGTGCTCTACTGCTGACTATACCCTCCCCTCTTCTGTCATGCCACCTTAAGTTGTCTATTACTCACTCCTTTGGATGAAGGCACGGAGACCCCTGTGGGAAGGGACGCTGGTAAAAAGAACACATAGAATTGGTAGGATCATTCACGCCTTAGCTTGGTCAGCCCTCAAGTGTTAAGGCTGACAGGGGTCCGCTGCAGCCCAGGGTGGAGGGAGCAGGATGGGAGAGGCACCGAAAGGAAGGAGACCTGCTCATTTTTGCCTGTGACTGGTTATGGCTCATGACCCTTCAAAGGAGCTTTTAGTTCTGCACTAGACGAGGTATGAGTGCTACGATACAGATGTGATGTGGATGTTCTGAGCTCCGGAGACAAGCCCCTGCCTCTCCTGTGAACAGCATGAGTGGCCCCTCACCCCTGGCACCAGGAACGCTCACTCGCAAGGTGCACACACACGCTGCCCGAGGCTGGGCACAGCGGGAGACAGGGCGCGGTCTCCGGGTGCTCCCAGGCTGACCTCCTCCTGTCCTGCTCTGTATCGAGCATGCTGTCCACTTTTTCGTTTCTTGGCAGGAACTGCTAATTTGCTGGGAATATTAAAACTTTCCTTTTGCTACCTTCTTGTAAAATAAGATTCCAATCCTGTTTCTGTCCCTGGCTAGCTCAGCCACTACAGAGGGTTGAAAGGTGGCCCCCAAAAGATGTGTATTGGTCTTAACCCCTGTGAGTGTGGTCTTGTTTGAAAAAAAAAAAAAAAAGGATCTTTGCAGATGTAATTAAGGATCTCAAGATGAGATCATCCTGGATTTGGGGGGGCCCCAACCTAATGACAAGTGTCTTCATGAGAGAACCCGGAGGAGAGACACCAGAGAAGCAGCATGAGGACAGAGGCAGAGCCCAGGGTGCTGAGGACCTGGGCCTGTCTCGTTTCCACCCTCCCAGATTCCTGCCATCCTCATACTGAAACCCTTTCACCTCTCTTCAATCTTTGTCACTTTCTCTTGAATTTTTTAATCTCTTTTTTTTAAATTCTTAAAATGTCCCAGTGATTCACCTTTTGTTTCTCTTGCAAATTACATTTTGTATGTATTCATCTTCTATGTTTACTTGTCATAATCCTTATTTTTTTCATTTTTAATTCTTTCCTGAATTCTCTCATCTCATTTCTAAGTCTTCCCAATTCTGTTTTATTTGATATCCCCTCCCGATTTGTTATATCATTTTCTTAATGTCTTTCAGCTCAGCTGGACGTAGGTCACAGTTCTGAATTGTTCCATGCCACGTCTTTTGGGCACACTTTCTTTAGAAAAAGGCTATTCTGCTCCTTACCGTCTTTCATCTTACAGAAACCTTGGATGGGATTTGACCTTACTGCTTTTCTGTTGCTCGCTTCCACGTGAAATCAGTTTTCCTGAACTTTTAGAACGTGGTGTCGGTACGTTCATGTCGTGTTCAAATACATGGCAGCTTGATTTTTGAAATTTCCTTGTTCTGTTTCCTTTTGGGGAACCTTTTTTCCCTAAGTCTCTGTTGTTCCTACCCTGTTCATTTTGATTCCATTCCGAGCAGCTTCTCAGAGTCGGGTCACCGTGGAGGAGGACCTGGCTGGTGAGTCCCAGAGCCCAAAGCGGTGAGAAAGCTCTCAGTGCTTTGGATCTCCCTGCAGGCTGTGTGTACTCATCACCCTTGGAATGAATAAAAGGGCCCCTGCTTTCAGCTGTTCCTCTCAGTCCAACCCTCCAGGCTGTCCAGTGTTCACCATTTGGGGCTTTTCCTGTTCTAAAGTCCACCAAAATCCCTACTGTATCTTGGGGCTATCTTGTCACTTTTTGTCACTGCTCGTGCATTTGAAGTTTTGCTACTGAGTGGCTCTGCTCTTACCTGGGGGTTCTAAGACAAGAAAAACTATGCCGTCTTCCCAGACTGTCCCAGAAGGTTTCCTGTTTGCAAGGACAACATCCCCTTGGCAACCCATAAAAAAAGAGCACCAACCTCGTGTCTTTCTGTGAACTGTTGCTGGGTTTTGTGACAGTAAGCGAGAGAAGTGATAGTTAATGGGAGGGGTCTCTGACGCACCAAAGCGGGTTACAGCCCAGAGTGTAGAAAGAGGAGAGACGCCACCTGGCAGGGGAGACACATGATAAAATGACGCGAGCCTCGATGGGCATCAGGCGTCAAGGGAGGGAACACAAGACTCCTTTCACTGAAAGGACTAAGGAACATTCTAGTGAGGATAAAACCTCCAAATGGGAAGGCATTTCTAGTGGGAATTAAAACAATGGCAGTAAAGACAACTGACCTTTCATGGTCTCAACCTGTCCCCTATCACAAAGTCAAGGCTGTAAGATGTCAAAACTACAGAATTTTCAAAAATTCTCAAGAATGTGAGTGATGACTCAGCCTGCAAGCTAGATGCCTCAGAAACCCTAGACCACAGAGAAGACCTCCCCAAGCGCAGCTTTCCTGTGCTCAGTGACAAACTGCGGCTCAAAGAAGTATGGAGTTACGTGTCAGTTTCAGATTTCCCACACGAGCCTGAGGAGGAGCGAGTCAGTGGCTCACCCTGGAGAGAGCCCCACAGAGCAACGAGGGGTGCGCTGCCAGGGGCCCTGCAGGTGTGACCAGTTGGCTGTCAGCTCTCACTCAGCTCTCCTGCTTTTAAAAGCCTCCTTTCTCATTAGGGTTTTGTTGGTTTGGAAGACCCGACTCGACCCTGACATGCCAGTCTCATCAGAGGATGCTGCTACAGAACGATCATTTTTAAAAATGGCTTTTTTAATGCAGCCCTTGGAAACTTTGCAAGAAATGTATCGATTTGAGATACTCAAGCTGAATTACTGAGCTTTGGCAAAAGGGAATAAATCTTTCCCATGCTCCATGGCTGCTGCCAAGTGCAGCTTCCAGGAAGCAATGACTGTCCTTGCTGGAAATGAAACAAAGCTCAAACATTCCATCACCTTCCCTTTACTTCATCCCGCCCCCCTCTCTTCCCTCCACTTGCAATTCACCGACAAAAGCACTTTGCAGTCATTGCTCATTTGCCTGACTAGGCATCTGAGTTAGTGATGCCCAAATTACTAATGCCTGGCGGAGGCAGCTTCCTAAACAACGGGGCCTGATCTTTTTGGCAGAACTGATGGGGTGTGTGTGTTTCGGGGGTGAGTCCCGCGGGACGCAAGATCACAGCATGTCATTAGGTTAAACACTCTTCCAGTTTTATAACAGAATTTCCCCTGTGGACCTGGATGTGTCAAGTCGAGAGGAGATGTCCACGGAGGCTAGAGGTGAGCATGATCAGGAGCCAGAGGCAGGGTGGGAAGGTGGGGAGAGCCTGTGGAAAAGAGGGACCCATGCTGGAGGCTTCTAATGCAGACGGCAGGCTTAACACAAAACTTCCTGACATTCGCTGTTTCTTTCACTTCAGTCTGGGGCGATCGTGTCAGCTGGCAGTCTTCCAGGGGAATTCCCATCATTCCCATCAAAACACAGTGTGTCTGTCGGCGCTGAGGGCTCATTTATCTGTCCATCTAGTCCCCCACTCACCCAGCATCTGAAGCCATGAGGCACCCGCTCTGCACTGCATCCTGTATCACGTACAGGGTCCACCGAGATGGACGACACCTGGATGCTGACGGCTGGTAGGGGAGAGAGGAATGTAAAGAGACACGGACAAGTCCGTGCATCAGTGCAGGACCAGGGAAGACTCTCTGGGCGGAAGGATGGGGTGACTGACAGCTCTCCCGGCAGAGGGAGCGGCGGATACAAGGGCCTGAGCGTGTCAAAGAGCAAAACCAATCTGGGAAACCTCGAGTAGTTTAGTGGGACAACACACAGCATATACGTGAGTGTGTTTCACTGAGGGGAGAGGGCTGTAAAGCAGCCCCATTGTGATGCTTAACAGACGTATTAGATGTAAAAACGCCTCAAACTGCCCTCCTGTTACCACCCGTCCAAATCGGCAGTCCCCAGTCTTCCCATCTCAGAAAACACCAATTCATTCTTCCAGTCACCAGTGCCCTGCAGTCATCCAGTCTGGTGACAACTGCAATTGGCTCTGCCTTCAAAATGTATCCAGAATCTGGACAACCACTCTCGCCACCTCTGCTGCTCCCACTTTGGTCCCAGCCACCGCCCCCTGTCACTTGGATTGCTGTTACTGGTCCCCCACGGGGCCCCCAGCTTCAGCCTTGTTACCCTTCAATCTAATGTCAACCTATCAGCCAGAAGCATCCACTTAAAACATGTCATTCTCCTACTCAAAATCCCCCAGCAGCCTCCCCCTCGCTCCGAGTTAAGGTCAAACTCCTTCAAATGACCTTTTGGGCCCCTGATGATCTGACCCCCTATCTGAACCCACTTCCTCCCAACCTCCCTTCCCTTCCTCATTCTGCTCTAGCCACCGGACCCCAGCCCCTTTGCTGTGCCTCACACATACCAGGCTCATTCCTACCTCAGGGCCTTTGCACTTGCTGTTCCTTTAGCTGGAGTATTCTTCTCACAGACATCCCTCTCTTCTTTCAAGTCTTCCCTAGGCATTCCATATAAATCTATAAATCTCTATTCTCTGACTCCTTTTTCTTGCTTTATTTTTTCCTTAGCATGTGTCATTATCTAATGTATATATATATATATATGTTACTATTTATCTTGTTTATTATTCATTTCATTCACTAGAATGAAAACGGACTTTTTTTTTTTTTACCTGCTTTGTTATTTATCTTTTCAGTGTTCACTGCATCAAAGAAGATGCACACTTAAAAATCTTTTAAATGCAATTGTATGCTCTGGAAAACTACATGAAGCAGATATTACTATCATTAAAATTACTTTATCTTGACACCCAACCCCTGAAGACGCTTGCAAAAAGCCACTGCTATGACTCCTGACAGGTGGACTCTTGATTAAACATATTTTGATCTTCACCGTCATTAGTCACAAGAATCTGAGAGCAGGGAAGGAACTGCTCTGATTATTGCCATATCCCTGATGCTTCAAGCAGTTTCTGGCACATTGTAGGCACCCAGTAAATAGTTTTAAATGAGTGAGAAGCTATGCCCTGTAAAGAAAAGATGGTGTGACACAGTGGTAGGAGTGTGACCTTCGAGCCAGGCTTCCTGGGTTTAAATATTGGCTCCCCAACTTACTAAGTGTGTGATCTTGGACAAGAGACTCATCTTTCTGTCTTTGTTTCCTCAACTATAAAACTGGGATGGTGACACGACCCATACTGGGGAGCAATGGGGATGCTGAGACGTGTGCAGGGCTCTTAGAACAGTGCCTGGCGTAGACCAAGTGCTTGATAAATGTTAGCCGTTATTAGAAAGAGCTTGTCTGTTGTACTGAAGAGTTTAGACTCTATCCTAAGGCTACTAGGAGGCACTGAAGGATTTTCAACAAGGGTGTAACATAATCAGATCTTGTGTTCCAGTGGTCACTCCGGCTGCAGAGCAGAGGATGAACGAGAACGGGGCCAGATTGGTACAAGATCAGTCTGAAGGCTGCTGTAGAAATGGAGATGCCAGGTGTCGTTAGCCTGAACTAAAGCAGAAGGAATGGAGAAAGAACGGGTTCGAGATATTATGGAGCTAAAATTGGCAGGACCTGGAGACTAACTCAATCACCAGATAGTGTGTCCACCCATCCCAGCCTGCAGAGGACTGATGGGGGGAAGTATATTTTGTTCTGTTCACGTGAGGTGATTGTTGGCTAGCAAAGTGAGGATGTCCAGCAGGCAGCTGGATACGTGCATCTGGTGCTTCAGAGGAAAATCTGGGAGACAGATAAAAGCTACCTGGGCATCGCCACCATGCTGGTGATGGTTGAAGCTACTGGAGTAGAGATTTAAAAGGGTCAGCACTCTCCCGTCCCTGCCATCTATCCAATAAAACAAGCCCAGACCGTCTGACTCCAGTTCAGGTCCCCACACCCCCAAGTCACAGCACATCACCCGGTGGCTCTGAAGACTGGAGAGGACATCCCCTGAGGACGGTAATGCCGCATGCTTGGGACTTGGAACATCTGAATTCTGAGTGGGCTACGAGTCCAATGGAAGGATGGAAAGAAGCTGGTTCTGATTAAAGTTTCCATTTGCTCCAGAGAAATATCCAGAAGAAGCAGGAGATGGTTCCATGTGAATGACTTAATGCTAGCAAATTATCAACTGTGGTGTGGACCCTTGAGCCGACCCCCTCCTGCACTTTCTTACTAAGCTCCGGGCTCCCTGGCACCCCTCCATCCTTTGGTTTAGAAAGAGGGGTGGCTGACCGTGGGCTCCTGGAGGGAGGGGCCAGGAAGACTTGGAGTTCCCTGCCCACGAGTCTCTATATACCTTGAGATCTGCCCTCTATCCAATAAAGCTAAAAAGGTCAGGGAGCTGAGCACTGAGTTTGAGGCAGTGAACTTTTTAAAACATAAAGCTGCTAAAGTGTCATTAAGTGTGGCTGCTTTGCTTAAACGTTTTCAGGAGCTTCCCAGGGTCGCCTCAGCTCTTGCCTAACTGACCCTGCTGCCCTCTGGCTGACCCGGCTCCAGCCACATGGACATGCCTGCAATTCCCAGAGGCACTGCGTTCTCTGGCCTCTGCACAGGCCACCCCCGCTGCCCGGGATGGGCTACTTCTGTTCTCTGCCCAGTGAACCATGCACGCTTCAAAATATGCTAAGCCTTCTCAAGAGTCACCTTCTTTGTGAAGCCTTCTATAAACTCCCACTGCAGGAAGGACTGGACACGTCAAAGTTAGAGGCAGTAAATAGCAAAAAAAAAAAAAAAAAAAAAAAAAAAAAAGAGAGAGAGAGAGCAGAAACTGGGATGGGAATGCATTTTGCATCATTTTTGAGTTTCAAATCCTACAACGATTACAGGTTCTGGGCATTTTTTGGCAGAAACCCAGCACACTGTTCTCTGCCCCCCGTCAAATGAATTTGTTGGTCATGTCCTGTCCACAAATATCCTCACACCTAAGTCATCCACCTACCAAGCCTTTCCCCTGGGTGCCTTTCTCCTCTGAGCCAAATCAGGCAAATGGAGACATGAGCTTCTATCTGGCAACAAAGGGCTTTCAAAGACTTTTCCTCCTTTGGCCTTCACCACAGCCAGGTGGGTCAGTGGTTCAGACATTACTGTTCTTATTTCCAGCTGAGCACCCAGGAGGACAGGCGGCTGGCTTGCTCAAAGCTGTCCAACTAGTTGGAGGCAGGGGCAGGATCAGAACTGAGGTCTCCGTCTAATACACTGAACTCTGCATAGGTGGCCCCGTGGGTCAGTGTCCTCAAAGGTACCCTCCACACTCATCCACCTGTTCACAGCAGGCACTGGGGGACTGGTCGCCTTGAAGGGTGACCCTGTCCCAGCAGGGAATCACGGGTAGGGAATCAGAAGCCTTGCACTTGGCCTCGGCTCTGTTGCCTGCTTCGTTTGGCTACAGCGGAGCTATGGCATCACAGTCTTTGAGACTGTTTTCGCCTCTGTAACACGGGAGTGACTTTCTCTCATGCTCACCTCGCAGGGTTGTTGTGGGATCACTCGAGGCAATGGACCGGAAGGTCTTTCAATATTACAATACGGCATCATTCAACGATAAGGAGCTATTCTATCTGTGCTGTGCTCTGACTTCTCTGGCCGAGTGTGTGAACTGACCACAGGAGAGCAGGGCACACCCTTTTCTGTTGTTCTAGGTCCTCTGTTTCCTTCTCCTTCAGCTCTTGTTGGGTGCCAGCTCTTGGCTTTCTGAGTTGAACCTGCAGAAGCAGCACCGAGGTCCCTGCCGTGGTTCCAGGGCTAGTAGCTGGCATCACGCCTGACGCAAGGCAGAGGCAGTGGGGGAGGGGCGCTCTGCTCCCATCTTTCTCCCTGGGGTGCCTGCTGTTGTTATTAACCCCTTTTCTGGATGCTTGTAGAATTCTGATTTCCTGGTTAAGGTCTGCTCCTTGTTTATTGCATTTCTCTCTCTATCTAGGGATTCCTTCAAGGAAAATGATACAAACCACAGCCCATGGCAAAGCCTGAGAGGGAGGTGCAGGGCTCAAGGAGGAAGGCTGTGGATCTGAGCCATCGTGACGTGGGTGCTTAATCATGGTCCATCTCCGAACGTCGGCATCAAACCCTAACCCGACTCAGAACACCTGGAAGAGCTGGGCTGCAACCTCCGGGAGCAGCGGTGGGGAGGGCTGGCGTGATCTGCCCCACACCGGGGTAACCACATTTATGAGATTTCATACCTGCCACACCTGCTCTGAAAAAGAACTCTGACTTCCCTGTCAGGTTTGAGATATAATTACCTGTAGTTTGGACCCTAAACACGGAAATCATATATATATGTATATATATATTTTTTAACAAGGTTTAGTTTACAACACCGGGAAAGGATAAAATATTTTAAACTGGCACTATTCCAGAAAGTCATGGTGGACACACACTTGGACTCCCTTAAAGAGTATCTGAATATAATACAATAGACACAACATAACAAACTCTACTGAACAGAATTTAATCTTTCTTTGATTCCTGAGTGGGTAATCCAGGATCTCACAGAAGCGTGGTCTAAGTTACTATTATAAACATCAGCTGTCATTGGACGGCTGAAAAATATAATGTGCCAGTTAATAATAGCTTTACAAATTCACAGAAGATCAGATAATAGCGGTTTTACTGTAACTGGGATCATGATGGTTAAAAGAATCAATGTGTATTCCAAAAGAGCCTAAATCATTTCTAGGAAATAACTTATGCTCTGTGAGAACAGGGGAGGATTTACAAGGAAGTGCTGGGTACTCCCTGGAAGAAAGGGGAAACCTAATTGTAAGGTGTTCTTCACCCTGTGCCCAAGGTGCTGTCCACTAAGCATACAGGCTGTCCTTAAATGGAGCGGAAGATTTCTCCAGCCTTTCCTAAATCCATTGAACAACATGCGACACCGGATGGGCATATCACAAGAAGAAATCTTTTCAAGGTCATGTTCGGAGGGACCTTTTGCTTAAAGGAATTTGGGCTGGAACTGCAGTTCTCAGCTCTGACTTGGAGAAAGACAGAGGGAGGAGGCAATGAGGAAGAGAGGGAGGGAGAGAGAGGGGCAGAGAGTCAGAGTCACACCACACACCACTCAGCCACCAAGGACAGAGTTTCTGCGCTGTTTCATTAGTACATGAAACCTATTCCGTTGACTATGAGTCCGCTGTGAGCCGAAAAGAAGTTAGTTCACTTCCTTAGCATCTGGGGGCACATCATTCTGAGTCATGGCCACATTAAAAAAAAAAAAGCAAGAGCTTGGCAGCACAGCCAAGCCCCCGGTCACCGTGCCCAGCACGATCAGGCAGGGGAGCAGGTCTCCCTCCCAGGCAGGACAGCAGGACGGTGTGCCCTGGGGGTGGGGAGGAGGAAAGGGAAGGGGGCTATCCTTTCAATGCTTGCTACTTTCTCTATAGAATTCAGTTCTCCCCAAAGGAGGAGGATGGAAGTTTCTGATTTCCTGTATCTCTTCTAAAACAACGAATCCTCGCCATCCCAGGGGGCAGGGAGCTGTGGCTGCAGGTTCTGGCTGGAGAGAACCAGCCCAGGAAGACGGCCACTCCGCACAGGAAGGACATTCACACCCGGCTTCCTGGGGTCCCCTGAATGTCAGGGAGCCCGGCCGCTCAATCGCGTGGCAGGAAATCACTAAGCTATGAGGATAAAGACCAGTTGGGGTCCCTGTGCAGCTTTAGGGCCGATTTCTATGTCCCCTTGTGGTGAAGCAGCAAATTCTGAACTGCATTCAAACACAATAGAGTCTTCAGCAAGGAAGAAATGAAATCCTTTAAATCCTCAGCTCTTCGCATTGGACCCTCCCCTGCCGCTCTCAGGCTCACAGAAGCCTTTCGTTACAGTCCTAGGAATGTGTACTTAATAGAGAAAGCGTAGTTTCCGCAGCTGCTGTGAAAGAACACCGAGGTGGCTGGAATAGACCTGCCTGCCTGCCCCAAGATGCTCTCCAAAAGTCTGATGCTGGCCTGTGTCAGGGGAACGGGGCAAATTCACCAGGGATTGTGCACCCTCAAAGCTCTCCCCAAAGGGCCAAAGGGAGAGGCAGCAAATAATCTCAGACAAGCATTAACTGTACTTGAGTGAGTGAGTGCTGGGGAGAGGCGGGGAGTTAAAGGAGCTTTGCTGCACTGCTCGCTGTGACTAACGCGGGGGGGGGGGGTACCTGAGGATTATTCTCGTACCCTGCCCTGAGGGGAACTGCGCGGAAAATCAGCAGTCTGCTCTCTGTGATCCAGCCTACCAGCACAGCCAGAAGTGGAAGGGACCTCGGAGCTGACCGTCACCAGCCTTCTGGTAACAAGGCAAGATCTGTGCAAGAGTCACATGAACAGTGCGAATACAGTCCATTTCTTCAAAAGGGGGGAAGGGTTGCGATAAGGAAGGAGGAAGTGATCAAAACTATTCAGATCAAGTGGAGAAAGTTTCCTGATGAACAGATGCCTCATTTCACATAAGATATTCTACAGTGTTACGTAAATTTTAGATCAAGCCAAAGCTTAGAATTAGTTAGCATCAGGGCATTTTTACTGCCACGTGCATCTGATGTCCAAGTGATGCTTTGGGGCAGGGGCAGCCTTATGCAAAATTCTGAAGGAGGCAAATCCCATCTCAGCTCCCCAGGTCTCTGCTCTTTTCCCTTCGATGGTGGCACGAGGTATCCGGGAGTAAGCAGCAGCACAAGCTTGGCTCAGGCGGCTCTGGTGTAAGTCCCAGCCCTGTCCCCGACTGTCCTGTGACCCGGGGAGGGTACTTCATCTTTTGTCTTCACTTCCTCATCTGTAAAGAGTGGATCTCAGCTCACTGGGATTGCTGTGAAAACTACACGTGGGAAAGTGCTGGGTGCTCAGCAACACTCAGAAATCTTCCCTTTCTTTTCTTCTTTCCTGGCTGCCTCCCCCTCCCCCAAGCCTGTTCCTAGTGATCTACATCCCGTTTCCTCTCATCCCCTCCACTCCCCCATCCATTAAAACACGCTTCCAGGAAGAGATCTAAAAATGATAGATGCTCTAGTGAAATGACCACACAGAGCTTAAGGAGCCATCTCCCTGGTCTACGGGCTTTTTTTTTTTTTTTTTTAAACAAAAGTCCATGTTCAGGGGGTAAAATGCTAAGGGTAGAAATCCAGGCACTAAGAGAAGGACCAGGAAGTGTTAGCAAGTCTTTTCTGGAAACTCTGAAACCAGACAGATAAGGAGAGAGCTCCAGAGGCAGGGTCACCCTGGAGCCTTGCAAAAGACACTGCTTCTTGGGATCATCGCCAGCCTTTGCTAAACCGTCTTTCCTCTTTGTATCGACTGCCAAGTGTTTTATTTATAGAAACAGAGGATTTCTCATTTTTAGTTAGATTCTAAATGAGTCCCATGATCTGCATATCACCAGAGTGTGAGGTAAAAGCAGAAAGATCAGTCAAGGTTGAGATTCTGTTATAAACAATATCCGGACGATGATCAGAATTGGAGAAGAAAAAAAAAACAGAGAGGACCAATTGTTTGTTGTATCACTGCTCTGGTATGCGTCTAAGGGTTTAAAGAACTTTCTGACAATTGGCGGTACTTCAAAATGGCAAGACTGCCTGTGAGACATTGAGGTGCCACCCTTGGAAGTGTCCAGGCAGAAGGTGGATGGTCACCGTTCAGTGAAGCCACAGGTGGAACACCTGCATGGAGTAGGGGTAGACCAGATGACCTGGAGAATGTCCATCTAAGCCCAGGAGTCCTATTCTAAAGCGATAAAAGCAGCAGTGAAGAAAAGAGAAAACCCTAATTTTGAATCTTCCAGGTGTAGGTTATTATTAAAGATGGGCTCAATCCAGTGTTCCAGGTTAATCTTCATCATAAACAGAGTGAAATCTAACATGCGGATCCTTTAGATTAGATCTCGCCAACTAGAACCTCCAGACGCGACAGGTCGTTTTGCTTGAGTGTGGCCTTTCCTATACCAATTCATACTTCAATTTTTTTTTTTTTTAGAAACCATGGATCGTGGCACACACATGCTTGGTTCTGAGCCGTGGATCCTCTGACAGACACAGATACTCACAGGCGCTCCCTCTACACCAGTATCCTAGGTCTTTGAAAATGCACTTGAATGGTTAGTCTTCTTGCTCTTTCTGGAGTAAAGAAGTGTGTTTTTTTCATGGGTTTACATTCATGGGTTTTCTACTTAAAACGTGACGCTATAGCAGCACTCTCAGCCCCTCTGTGAATTCTTACTCTGGACACCAGAGTGCAGAAGGACTCAAGAGAAAAGGGGTTGGGGGTCACGATCCATGCTCAGGGTCAGCTCATGGACATCTTTAAGTAAAATGCTCTATTCCCTCCTCAGATTCCAAGTAATCCCCGAGACCAGGGTTCTGTGGAGGGTGGGTGGGGACGTGGCCTCGTTACAGACCAGGGGACACCTGCAGGCAGTGACCCCTCCTGGCCCACAGGAGGGTGCAGGAAGGAGCTAAACTGAAGATAAGGAGCTGGTGCTACTCAATCAACTATGTGTCTTGTGGTCTCTCTATTTTGTCAACACATTTTAAAACAACACACAAATAATACAGTTCAACGAAATTATAAAAAGGCACACTAAGTCAACACATAATGGTGGCTTGGAAATAATCTATTGTTTTGGATTATCCATATCATCCTCCTCTTCTTAGAGCAGCAAACCATTAGCTGGCCAGGTGCCTCTCCTACTCATTTTCATTCCTCCCCTCTTACATCTTCTTTCCTCCTCTCCCTCCACATCTCTTCAGCTTTTTTCCTGTATTCATTCTGTGTCTTTCCTTCTCATTTTACTGTACTTTTCCCCTCCTGCTCATCCTTTCCTTCCTCCTTGCTGACCATTACACATCTCAGCATCCCTTTACCTACAGCCTCTCTCCTACTTTCTATCAGTACAAACAGGTCGTCCAGGTAGCCACAATTCCCTGAAGTCGCATTTCTCTACTCATCCTTCCTCTTCCAAGCACTCCTTTATTTTTCCTAGGTACCCTTCTGGGTTCCCTGACCCAATTCCAATGTGCTTTTTTTGGGGGTGGGGGGCACTTCCCACACAACACCAAGCAATTCTCAGACACCACGCTGGTGTCCTGCGGTTCAGTTCTGACACTGTGTACCTGGAGAGAGCGTCAGAGTCCACAGGTTGAGGGATCAGTCCTACCAGACTGTCCCCCTGTGACTTGAGACGCCAGTCACAAGTCCAGATTGTCACCTGTGCTTCTAACCAACAAGCTATAAATGAGACATTTCCACAACCTCCTCCTCCTTTGGGTTTGATAGATTTGCTCTTGTGGCTCATGGAACTCAAGAAACATTTTACTTACTAGATCACAGGTTTATCATAAAAGAATAGAACTCGGGAACAGCCAGATGGAAGAGGTGCGTAGGGCAGGGTCTGGGGAAACAGAGTGGAGCTTCCGTGTTCCTTCCCCAACCCCCTGCCCACCACTCTCCCAGCACCTGCACCTGGTCACCAGCCCAGATGCTCTGATCCAAGTCCTTCTGGATTCTTACGGAGGCTCTATTACACAGGCACGACTGATTAACTCATTGGCCACTGGTGACTGATTCAACCTCCAGCCCCTCTCCCCTTCTCTGCAGGTCAAGAGGGTGGGACTGAAAGTTCCAACCCTCTAATCTTATGATTGGTTTCCCTGGCAACCAGCACACATCCTTAGGTGCTTCCAAAAGTCACCTTTTTAACATAAAAGATACCTGTATCACTCTCTTCTCACTTAGGACATTCCAAGGTTTTAGTTCTGGGCCAGAAATGGGGAAGACAACCAAATATATATTTCTCATTATAAATCACAATCTCACACCTACTCTTTTCCATGATCTGAGCACTTTACTGCCTACTATTTTTCTACTATAACTTGTCGGGTACTTTTTTCCTCTTACTGCATCCTACGGGGGAAATGGGTGGGGACGGGGGGAAGGTGGTGTGGCTGCAATGGTGGAGAACAGAAAATCCACATTAAAGCTGAAGTTGCTTGTATGACAACGGTGGTTGGTGGGGCCCAGTCCCATTCCCTCGCATCCGTCACACAGTTGAGATGTTGGGCTGAACTACATACACCACCCTTGCCATCAAAGGTTTGAGAACAACCAACTTTGCTGACAAAAAAAAAAAAAAAAAAAAGGTTTATTCTGAAAATTCTAGGAATGCCTCACAGGTATTCTTTTTAAGTGAATTTTATGTTTCTCTCTCATGATCCTTTCATTGATTTGCAAATGGGGACACTGCTTGATGCTCATGGCAGGGGGAGAGGGGACTGCAGGGTGTAAGGAGAAATATATTCTCTTACTACTTTAGGAGAAGGTGCTAAGATACTAAAAATGTAGGTCAAATTACTGGTTTGAGAAGTGATTCCTATTTTTGCATAACTTCTTGGGGCAAGAGAAAAGGTGATTGGCTACCACCTACCGTTCTTTTGTTCCAAAAGGGAAATAAAATCTGTGGGTCCAATCAGACACCACTGCTCACCTCTGAACAGGTGCGTCCTGCTTCGCTGGGAAGGTGGTTCGTTTACATAGATACATGTAGGTAACGCCTCCCCTCTTTAAATACGTGTTCCTGTCTGGTAGTGAATAAAACCCAAAGTGGGTTATTTGGTTAGCCTTTTACATGTCATTTTATTATGAAACTTTTTTTTTTCTTTCTTATCCACCTTTCAACCAGCTCAGAAATGAAAAAGACTCACTTCTGAGGTTTCGCAGCACAGCCATCAACCTAACAGCCTTGCGCCCCACCTGCTCATGACCAATAAGCCCTGAAAGCTTAGAGACCCCGCCCCAGAGTTTCCCACGCAGAAGCCTGGCCACGCGTGTGCTCGTTGAAAGCCCCTGTGAATCTGCACTTTACCAGTTTTCCCTACTACTGCACATTTCTGCATGTGCTTAATAAAAAGTGATGTCTGAAATACGCTATTGAAATCCACTGACCCTCTGGCGTGTATTTACCTTCTTTGAAGTTCTTTAAGACCAGAATTAAGTAGACGCTTGTTTCTATGACAGTTTACAACGGCAAGTAATTTCCACAGAGCTGTAGAGAGCAATGCGGTTACATCAGTTGCATGTGGACCAGACTGCCTGTTTACAGATGACTTTACAGCCTAAGTTTACCTGGAGATTTGAAACTGGTGGGCCTCAGACTCTGCCTGCCTCCTTAAAACCTGGAATGAATTCCAGAAAACCACGACTGTTTGCCGAAGCGACAATTCTGTTTGTGGACTTGATTGGGGGGAACACCTATCCGGTGACTATTAAAAGTCACTCCTTTCCTTTCAGAAATGTTCAGCATGTTCAGAAATGTCAGGTCTGGAGTGAAGGCTGATTCCCAGGCTCAAAGGCTGAGCGCCTGCAGTGCTGAGCTCAGTGCCCTCTCTGGGGCCAGCAGGATGGAGGAGATGTCAACGAGACACACAAGATGATTTTCCTGACAGAACATCCAAGAACCTCAGAAACTAGAGGTTCCGGTACCCCTGAGGCTGGGAGGGAGCAGGGAAAGCTCTGTGGTATTTGTGGGCTCCACCCCTACCCCAGCCTAGCAGCTGCTCCTCCTGGTAGATGACGGAACATCTGATGGCCGCAATCAGGGTGAGTCAGAGGGCATCAGGTCTAGAGGAGAGCAAGGGTGAGAACACAGGGGAATTCAGTGGAAATCTGCACAATGAGCGATAAAAGCTCAAGCTCCTTACAAGCAAGAGACCACAGGAGTACTTTGGGGGCAAGTTCACTTGCTCCAAAGGCTTCTGGAGTCTCCATGAGACAGCCAGATTCCCATCCAACTGGACCCCAAGCAGGATCCACCAGGCATCAAGCCCTTACCTATGCATGCAGAACTGCCCATTGCCTTTTTGAACAGACACCCAAGAATCATCATCCAGTTAAAAATAAATGACAAATGAAGTGGTGAGAAGTGCTATAAAGGAAAGCAGTGCACAGTAAAGGGGATGCCCTCCTGGATAAAGCTGTCTCTAAGGAAGCTTTTCTAAGGAGGTGATATTTGAGCAGAGGCTGTGCCACGGGAATAGCAGCCTTAAAGCAGAAAGACAGCAAGTGCAAAGGCCCTGAGGTGATAGCACAGTCAGAGTGTTCTGGGAATAGCAAGACGACCAGTATGGCTAAAGAGGAATGAGCAGGACAAAAGGTGATACAGAATGAGGTTGGAGAGGTTTATAGGGTTTACAGGGTCCAGATCCCACAGAGCCCGGACATTCATACTGAGGACTCGGAATGTTTCCAAATGTAACTGGAAGCAAGTGGCAGTTCTGCAGCAGTGAAACGACACAATTTGATTTCTATTTGAAAACAGATTACTCTGACTGCTGGGTGGGCAATGGACTACGTGGCGGGGGCTAATTCCTCGAGGAGCATCCATCTCCCCTACTGTGAGCAGCATGAAGGCAGGGGCCCTGTCTGACTTGGTCTTGATCTATACCTAGCACCTCACAGTCGTCCAGCAGTCACCCAACAAATTATCTGCTGAAAGAATGGATCGCAAAAGTTGAACTAAAATTAGCTCTGAGAATCCAAAGCCTATGGACCTTCTAACACACCAGTTAGACTTCCAGAAAAGAAAAGGCTGCTCAGCAGACAGTCCTGTGGTACTTAGTTACAAGTTTGATCAGGACTATGACATAATAATAATACCTTGGTAGCTCTTATGACATCACTGTGATCCATTTTAAAGTAAGAAAACATTGAAAATGGCAATTATTCTTTTATTCTTATGTAGACAAACGGCGCAAATTATTGTTTACAATGACAGTCTCCCCCTATTTATAACATAGACCAGTTAATCCCAGTTCATGATATGAAATCAAACATGAAACTAAGAGTAAGTTATATTGCAAACTGGCCCCAGTCGTCTTCTTTTTCCAAGTGCCCCCAGGCTAAGTTACCCTTTTAAATTTCCATATTTAAAGCCTATCCCAAGGCATTTTTACAAAGATAGTTTTCCTCGCCTTTGGAAGCACATGACATGTGCCATCACTCATCACTGATCATTCACCAGTTTGAAAATCAATACTCAACTTTTCAAAAGCACAGCTTATCCTTACAAGTAAGTTGAAAAAATTCACAACCTTTACACATTCTTAGAAACAAAGTCCAAAAACCTGCTCCCTTTTCACTTTTAGGATTCATTCATTCAGCAAACATGCATTGAGACTATATGACAAAAAATTTAAAATATCGGGTATACAAAGATCAGCAGTGGTCTCTGTCTTCTACCCGTGTAATGCGCAGACTTCTTATCAGCCAACAAATTTCTTCCTGCTTAGTTGTAATTTCTTTCATGCTTCCCTAATTTGCAATGTGGACCAAGAACATAACCACAAAACCCCACCTATAAATAGTCCAGTTCATTGATTTATTCTGATGCTAAAATGATCATTTCCCATAAAAAAAGCAAGAAAGAACCCCAGCCTGTGGCAGAAGTTTAGGGAGGTGGGACTCACAGAAGCTTCCACTGAATCTAGGACACTTTAGAAAGGAAGGCCACATCACCCACTAAATAACAGGAAATAACACCTATTAAGAAACTTGTGGAGAAATGAACTTGGCTTGGGGCAAATCAAGTGATTAAGAGACATCCTTCCAGTAACTGTCTCACCATATGGAAATAGCTCAGAGGGTCAATTATTTTTAATCCTATGATAAGAGCAAGGCAAATAGTAATGGGTCTACAGGTCACCAGGGAAAATTCGGGCTAATTAGGGGACAAAATTTTTAAACTATGAGCTGGGCTATGAGGGTTGCTAAGAGAACCTACAGAATTCTCAACATTGGAGACACTCAAAGTGAAATTCAACCCCAAGGGATGAGTCAGGAACAATTAATTTTGCCCAAATGATAGCAAACAACAAAATAATCCACCAGAGGTCAAGAGCAGGTCCAATGAACGTAAAGCCTGCTGGAGAACTTGGTCCCACGGACCGAGATGGGTCGCCCAGTGCTATTTACCCTAGACGATTTACACCTGTGTTAAGTGAACGATGTCACATACAGAGTCAACTGTGTCTGCCAATGACAAGGATTAGTGAAAATTCCCAGTCCACATGGGATAACTGGAAATAAGGGTTTGCAGGACTCATGAGCCGGTAAAACTGAAGAGTCATAGGAATGTACTTTAAAATATAAAACGAATCAGAGTTCTCTCCTGAGCCTCTCAAGGCTTGCAGAAAGACCGTCCCTCTTTAGCAGCCTGCGCCCTCCATTTAACTGTGAGGGCTGATCTTCTAGCAGGACTTGCTGACCACAGCTGCAGCTTTCAGCTTCTGGAAAATGCTGCCCAAGGGAAGCTCTGGAGGCTTCTGTAAACTTGATTTTCTCGCCCTCTCAGACTTTGAGAAAATGGGGATGGACTTTCCAGCCTCCTGGGCAGCCGAGGTTTGGAGGTTTAAGTGGGTGGTGTTATCAGCCCCCTGCAGCGTCCTCACCAACAGGAACTTTCCCCAGAGTTTCCATCACAGGAAATTTCCTGTGAGGAAGCCCTCACTGCACAAACAAAGAGTTCCTCAGCGCCCCCCTCCCAACACCCCCGAAACTGCAGAGGCGGCCCGGCAGGAGGGGACGGGTGTGGACAGGGCTGGAGGGCGGCAGGCGCTGAGGGGCAGAGAGCGTGGGAAGACATGGAGGGGAACAAAGAGGTTCTTTTACTTCCTTTGGCCTTGACTTTGCCAGAAAATTACTTACTAACTGGCACATGTTGGCCTTCACCTCCTGGCAACAACTTTGCCCCCGGCCAGACTGAACTTGGAGAGAGAAAGCCAAGAGAGCTTGCTGGTCTGCTGGTCGACCTCCACCCTGAGCCTCTCTGAGTCTATTTCCCCATCTGCACAACAAAGAACCTTGTGATGATTAAACAAGATCAGTACATACATTAATACTGGTAACCTGAAAGGTACCGTATACACAGAACACAGTACTAGCTTCACCCTAACAATACCATCACCACAGCAAATGCCTGGATGGATCTGTTACTGACAGAAGAGTGATGGGCGTGCTAGTCCCCAGTCTGTGTCAAGGCAACCTGGACTGAACACGGCTCCAGCTGTGGAGAGGGGCATCCTGATCACACACCTGAATGCTCTGGTCACATCCAGATTCATTAAGCAGGGGGTGGGGGGTGGTAATAGCTCAGTGGTAGAGCACATGCTTGGCGTGCACAAGGTCCTGGGTTCAATCCCCAGTGCCTCTGTTAAGGGGAAAATGTAAAGGAAAAAAAAAAAGAGTTTTTATTTTTCCAACTGTAAGGAACATTTGCAAAATGTAGGAAACTGACCTAAGTGCTCTCAGCCATCACCAGAGGGTGGCCTCTTGTACAGTTTACCAACATTAAATTAGGCAACTTTAAAAAAGTTTTTTTTGCCGTTTTCTTCCAAAGGCCAAAGTCAGAGTTTTAAAAAGAAAGGTCAGTTGAGTTGAGAGGTCTGTTTTGCTCTCTTGCAGTTAATTCAGATTTCTCTGCTCACCTATTTACCATGCTGATGCAGGGAACTGCCTCAGAAACACATAAAACGAAATGCCTCGTCATGTGGGAAGAGTGAGGACAACTTTTCGATGGGCACAGCTCATGTTTTGTTTCATTTGTATCTCTGCTTTTATTTTTAAGACAATGACATGTTTGTACCACTTCAGGGGCAGACTCCACACTCAGACAATGTTCGCTGCACAAAACTCTTGCTTTTTTTAATTCTTTCTGAACATCTGATCACATTCTCTTGAAGAACATTTTAAATTTGAACCTCACATTTCTCTATCAAGGGTCAATATCATGGCCTTTTGTTTACAGACCTGTTGCAAAAACAGGCCTGCATTTCAAGCTTCTAGAGGACAAAAGAGGCGAGCCAAAAGAGAGAGAGAGAGGAGAAAAAGAAAACATAATTTCTGTGTAAATGGGAGCATGAAAATGGAAACTAAAAATGTGACAATGGAGCATGCAGGCCAAAGGACAAGAGAGGGCACATACACAGTCAGCAGAGCACACAGACACATATTTTTTTTTTAATAGTAACAAAGGCCATTCAGCCTGGGTGGCGTGGTATTGGATGACATACGACCATGACTGTCTTCTGTTTAAGTCCCATCGTAAGGCCTCCCTGGAGCCCTCCTCTACAATCGAGTGGATTCGATCTTACGAGCCTTTGTTAAGCACAAACCATGTGGCTGGCATGGCCCCTGTCCTGAAGGAGTTACCCTCTAGCAGGTGATACAGACATGCAACTAATCAGACTACACTAAAAATTCCTGCTCAGCGATCAGCCCTGGGTAAGGAATGGGGGCTGTGTACGTCAGGGCACAGTGAGCCAGATGGACAGAGAGATGGGGGACGCACAGAGGACAGACCCAGAAAACGGCGTGGGCTACTTTTCAGTCCTTAAGATGGTCACCCTGGCTGGAGTTCCCCGAGGACACAACCGGCCACCAGGCTGTGATGTTGATTCTAAAACTCGAACACAGCCCTGCCCTTCAGAGGCAGACTCCATACAGCGGTGAGTGGACGCTGTAAAGAAATAACAGGGGCTCGGAAGCAAAGCAGAAGCTCGAGGAAAAACTTCCTTAGACACACATCACAGGGTGAGAGGCCCCTCAAAGCCTTACTTCTGATTCGAGCCAGAACCATACCTGAGTAATTTCTGATTTGTACTGATGACAGACTTTAGGGAAAATCTAACACTCTCGGCATGTTTTGGGTGAGACATTTTACTATACATTATTTGATTTAATCTTCACACCAGTTCTGAGAGGGGAATATATATTTTATTCCCCAAGTTAGACAAAGAAGCTGAAATGCAGAGGGATAAAGTGCCTTGCCCTTTTCAGAGCTCGGGGTGAGGGAGCTGGCCCTTGAAGCTCCAAGGCCCACCATCCAACCTCCCTTCCCTGCCAGTGGGATTCAGCCCTGCCCTGCAGTCCACTCAGGGGGCTGAGAAGTCTGGCCACGAGGGGGCTGCGGAACGAGAACACAGGGTTCTCCTGTTGGTTTTGATTGAGCTTATAAACTGGATTTATTAGTCCTGTCTTTCATTCTAATTCCCTAACACCTCTTTTAATGGTTTCTGAGTTAAAGAGAGATAGCCAGAGAGTCAAGGTTCTCCTCTCTCTTCCATACTCAGGGTAGACAAAGATCACCAACCCCCAGGCTTGGGTACCAGTGGTCATGATGGGGCCCTGAGGCTGATCAGGGGATTCCAACCAGCTGATGGGGCTCACGAGGAGGGAGACGCTTCATGCAGGCTTAGCAGAAACTGGGGGACAGGAGGACACACAAGGGGCAGGGCTTATTTGGGGGAACCCTAAGGAAGCACCTGGGATGCTGCGAAAGATGGCTGGAGGTAAAGGAGTTCTCTTAGAAAGTTTTAAACCTGTATTAGCCCATTCTCTCCTCGGGCTACATGGATAAAAATGTCTGCGGGTAGCCGTCCCCTCTTCTTCCTCCCCCCGCCCTTGGTTAATTGCAGCTGTGGTCAAGGGCCTGCCGCCAAAAGCCCCACAATGCACTCCTCCACAGGAAGTTCCCAAGATCTCTTCCTGAACAGGAAATTTCCTGTGGTCCAACAGACATTCCTCTCAGCCTTTATCACTCACATACATTTGTTTTGGCAGATACCGGGTCTTGGGTAAGAACAACAAGAAACGGTTAAAGGGAAGGCTACCTCAGGGGGCCAAAAAAAAAAAAAAAAAAAAAAAAAGCTGTATTGTCAGGAGAAGAAAGTGTGACTGAATGAACTCCTATCTCAAAGGAAAACAAATACTGGCAAAATGGACTCAAGAGATCTGAAACGTGTCAGAATGTAAATACCACTCCCACGGTGATGCAACATTTGAATTTTAATTTCTAACGCAAAGCCAAGACAGGCAGGCTTTGCGGGGGACCCACATCAAAGCACTTTGCAAAATCTTACTCGGGTAAAATTTTGGTCCTTGTAAATATCGAAGCGATTTAGATTTTTGCAATTTCCTTACCTATGTGCCCTAATATAACTTATTTTCTCATTCCAGAATCATTCTAATCTCCCCCACGTCCAGGCACCGGTGTCCCCTTTTCTGAGTCGTTCCCAAGCCAGCATTTCACATTTGTCTTGCTTCTCTGTGGCTGAGTCCAGACTTCTGGAAGCTCCAGTAGGTATGAGAAGAATTTGAGTATTTGAGAATTACTGGCATCATTTTCCCTCCTCGCTGGCCTTTCTGATTCCTGTTTTCTCATCCACCCTTCACACAGTTCCCAAATTATGTTTTCTAAACACACACAAAAAAGGAACACAACATTTCCCTGCTTGAAATCCTTCAATGGCGGCCCACGGGTTTGGGGGTGAAATTTCATTCTTCCCGGAAGCAAGGCAGGCCCTTTTTAGGCCACTCTTTTGAATTTTATTTTTTATTTTTCTACCACTTTAATTTTTCCAGTTTTATTTTCTACCATTCGCCTTCCCTCCAGCCACCAGCTTCTGGTGGTTTCTAGGATCGATCGTGTATCTTCACTTCTTTGTCTTCCTCAGACCATCTGCACTTTTACGTTCTTTCGTGACCCACCTGAGACACCTTCTCCTTTCCTGAGTCTCTTGATTCCCCTCTGTGAGCCAAGGACATGAAACGCACCCCAAGTCACTCCATAGTCGAATTTGCTGGTTTGTTATCTGTCCTCCCCAGAGACAAGTTCCTTGAGAGCAAGAACTATCTTATTGTCTCTGGAATCACAGTAAAAGGACTGAGCCTGACACATCAGAAATCAGGAGTTGACAGGTATTTGTTGGAAAGACAGTCTTCTGAAATCTTACCATTGCACGGTAACAAAACTACAGGAATGTTCTTTTGTTTCTACTGTAAATAAACAGACCACACAAGACTACCCTGAGCTTGGTCCTAAGCATTCAAGCTACCTTGCATTTCGTCTACAAGACCCACAGAACTGAAATGCGTTCCTTCAAATCATGCAACCCTCAAATGGCCATTTTCTCCCATGCATAACAGTCCTATTTCTTCCACTTGGGTTTCATCTGTCGTGAGATACTTGGTTGTCTGCCTCGTGACACTATGACCTTTCTAGCTGGACTCTGGAAGTTCAGCTCCACCCGGACTCCAGCCCAATCCTGCCCTTTAACAAGGGGAAGCTTGGGGCCAGTGGTTCAAGGAACTGGCACCCCAACTGCTGGCTTTGTTGGGCCTCCCTCTGCCACCCAGAGAAAAAGTCTTTGCTGTAACGGGACCCCCTCTCTTGGTTTCCCACCCCGATTTATCTTCTAGTCCTTCTCCATAGCAGAGTCCTCTGACCAGATCGCAGCCTCCATGGCTGAGTTTCTGCCGCCTGCTCCTGGAGCTCCCGTTTCCAAAGTTAGACCCCAGGTCGCAACTAGCAACGGGGGGGCTGCCTGCCACACTCACCAACGACTGTCCGTCCTGTCCCTCCTCCCTCTGTCTCATACTGAAACTTCCCTAACTGCCCTGACTCTGTGGGCATAGCTGGGGTTTGGAAACTGAACTTCTGAAATAAAATAGCCTTTCGTTTCTATGTTCCCAGTGCCTGGACTAGAGCTAGGCACGTTATATGAATAAAAATACGCGTGTCTGAAAGTACTAATGGCCTCTCAAAAAACTAAGCTTTACCCCAAGGCATGAGCTGGATTTGCTGGGAACATCACAGTGGAGGGCAAATGATTTCTAGGTTCTTACAGGAGAGAGAGGATCTTTCATTGAAGAAAGGATGTCTAAATGCATCTCAAAAAGGACAGAAAGTTCTAATTCAAGAAATTATCCCTTAGTGCTACTCGATTCCTTAATACAAAAGAAAGAAAAAGAGGAAGTCTGTAGAGACAAAACTGTCAGTGCACAGCCTTGGTGTCTTTGATGGGTTCCAGGCACGGACAATACACAGCAAGAGCTCTGGTTTCAATGGTAAGTGATGTACAAGAATCAGTGCTGCTGTTAAGACGGGCGGGACCTTTAATGCCCGTGATCACCCTGGGAGGGCTGGACAGTTGTTTCCACTGTGCTATTCCAACCTCATCGGGCTGGGAATCAGAAAGGCTGGGCTCATAGCAGGTGAGTGTGAATCCTGGCCAAGGACCAGAAGGTGGTCTAGTCAACGTGCTTTTCTCCTTCCCTTTGTGCTATGTACACGAAAGCCTCAAACTCTGATCGCAGCTGTATTATAACCAGTCCTTTACGCAGGAGGTTCACTTGCCATGTACTTTCCTTCTTTACAGGACAGTAGCTGAACTGGAGGCTGAGGTATCTGCATTTTATCTGTGCAAAGAGGATTCTTCATTCAGAGGCAAAGGGAAAAACTGGAAGAATGTGGCCGAGATCTTTTGAGCATCACCAGTTGAAAGAACAGCTGTTCAGATGGAATTCACCATGATATTTTCCTAGGCTTTCAGAAGCTGAGCTAGCAGATAAGGGTGGGAGCCTCTCTGCATCTTAGCCAAGACTCATTTGGTCCTTACTACATGCCAGGCATTACACTAAATGAATGGTTTTTAGGACCCGTCTAACCTGCAGTGGCTCCCGACCATAATTCAGGATGTTCACCTTGGCTCTGTGAGGTCCCCATGTGGTGGCCTGATTTCCTTGGAGAGTGCTCCTCCTCCATGAGTCACGACCAAGGCCAGAACAGCTGGTCCTCTTCTACTAACAGGGCTCTGGTTCCAAGGACACGGAATCAGAGGCAAGATGCTTTTTAGGCGGGCCGTGCACCGGGGCACTGCGGCCACCAGCAGACAGACAGGCCCTACTCTTCAACTTCCAGAGCCTTCTCCAATTTATCCATGATTCAATTTATATTTCAAACATATTCTGCTTTAACTGCTCCTATTGTGTTTTTACAAATAGCACACCCTGAGGTTCAATTTCAAGAAAGCCACCTTAGGAATTTTTTAAAAAAGCATAGATGCAGCTTGTATCCAATGAAACAATTAAACACACACACATACACACACCGCTTTACCCCGAGACGACTTGTGAACACAGAGCCTTAAATAAGGGAACATTAGGTAAGTAACACTATCTATGCCATTTTCTAGAGGAGTGCCCTGACATCAAAGAAAGGTTGCTTTGGTCACTTCCATCGTCACAAAACACGTAAAGATGTGTAAGATTATTAAGTTTTGCGGGGAGTTACAATGAAGAGTAGAGGATGTGGTTCTTTTCTTTGAAGTATTTACTGCCCGATGGGAAAGAGAAAACAAATAAATGTACGCATCAATAGAAATATCACTGATGTCTGCGTGGGATGGGAATGAGGCACAGTTCGTTTCTGGGAACCACTGAGTAAAATGATGGCTCTCTCCTGCCCAAATCCAGACTCCTAATGATACTGATGCCCACAAATCTAAGGTGACTGTTTTATCTCACGGAGCCCGAACAAATGGGTGACGGCAGAGCACAAAACTAAGATAATCTTAGGAGGTTAAACACTCAGGTGCAATGAAACCCACAGGTCTGAGAGGCAGGTGCCTGGAGTAAGGCTGACCCCTCTGCTCACCGAATACTTTCTCCTTCAACTCCACAGCCAGCACGGGGAGGCTATTTTTAATCCCCAGGCTTTCGACAGCTGGGTCTGGTTAGAATAAGCTGTCTAAGTAATGAAGCAGCAGCGAGGCACCAAACGCCTGGAGCTCACACTGTAAAGCTTGCCTTGCACTCGAGCCCCTGAGAAACAATGTGCTCTCGAGATCCCCAGACCAGAATGGTCAAAGTTGTCCCAGGCTTGAGGGTCAGACGGAGGCTGGCTTCATAGGTAGCACCTCCCGTCTTTTGAGCTTAGCCAGCATCCAGATCCAAGATCTATTCTAAGTGTACCTCGGAGCTGCTTCTATCCTCACACCCACACTGAGGTCCAGGATGGAGAGAGAGAGGGAGGGAGGGAGGCTGGCTGATTGACTGGGCTTAACTGCTCCTTCCCCGACTTCCGTGGGTTCCCATTGTAATTCTAAGAAAGCAGGATTCGGCGGGCGTCAGTGCTGCCGGCTATATTTATCCCCAGCCAGCTGCCCAGTTGCTGAGCTTTTCACAATTACAAACAGCGGGAGAACAAGATGCCTTCCAGAGGGACCGTTTCCTCGTGGTATTTATTCTAGATTTCTCCGGGATGATCTCAGCACTCACATCTTTTTGACGAAGGCAGAAGGAAAAGGGGAGAAGGAGAGAACCGGAGTTGGTGGGCACGGTTCTCTGGCGCCCAAGCAAAAGAGTGTTATTTCTTCTGGACACAGAAAGAGGAAGGTGCCCTCCTCCCCGTGCTTTCTGCACCATGCAGCCAGGTTCACGCCTGCGAAACTGACTTAAGGGTCACGCAGCGCTGACACCAGGTAACTGTGAGCCGAGGGAGACACTCAGCCCTGGCTTTCTTTCCTGCCTCCAGAGAGGCAAACGGCAGCAGAAGGTATTAACAGAGGCAGGGGAGGCATTCCGCTGGCTTGGGAGTCCGACTCGGACTGAACCCTGGCTGCCACCGTCCATCTGTGTGACCTTGAGTAATTTCCTTGAGTTCTCTGAGGTCATCTGGCCTAAGTGTCCCCTGAGAGAGTTGCTGTTGGTTTTGAACGAGACGGCATGTGGAGGGAAGAGCAGGCAGGCACTGGCTTCCTTAGGCTGATACTGGAAACACCTTCTACAGCCCTGCCCAGCCCAGCCCGGAACATAATGTCCTCTGGGCCAGGCACCCAGGGTGAGCAACCCAAGGCCAGACAGCAAAGAGGAATCTCTGTCACTCACCAGCAAGTGAGCCTCCTGTGCCTCAGTTTCCTCATCTTCCCAGAACCCTCCCAAAGGGCCGTGGTGAGGATTTAACAAGTGAACATATGTGCAGCGCTCAGGACAGTGCCTGGCATGTGGCCAGCACAGATTAAGTGTTAGCTATTTTTCTTTTTTTACATTTTTTTAAATTGAATGATTCTTTAAATCCTGTAGTGCTATACAATTTTCCAAAGCGTTCACTACTATTATTTTACCCACCAGTAGGTCTAATATTATCTTCCACTGTTCCAACACTCAAATATAGAATTTAAAGATACATTTTTTATAAGTTATATAAGGAATATTCCTTAGAGTCAAGCATTAAAATTTTTAGTGTAAAAATCTTAATGGATGTGAATACGGTTATTCTACAATTTTGCATCTCTCACCGCTCCCCAGCCCGCCACTATGATGTCTATTAATTATTCTATAATCATATAATACAGAATTCTACAATTCTATGTATTATTCCATAAATTATTCTTCCAACACTGACTGTTTTAGTTAGACAAAGGGTTGCTATTAATTTCTCAAATAAAATAACCGTTTAGAGTTTTCTGAGTCACTCAGATGGAAATAAAACCTAATACTTTTTTCATTTCCTCCCTTCTCTCTCCCTTAGCCACAAATAAGGGTTATTTGGTTTTACAGTAGAGGAATGAAAACTGAACCCCATTAGCAGATGAGACCTGAATCTGAACAAGAATTAATTTAAATGAAATCCATCAGCTTCATGTGGGTCCCCCTGAGGAGTGTGGATTTTGTCTAAAGTAAATGCTTAGCTGACTCAGGCCAGCACTTCAAAAACGTCTGCCAAGGGGTGGGCAGGAACAAGTGCACAGCCATCCTCACGAATCTCCTCTTCGAATTCTCTCCAGGTAAAATCTGATTTAAACAAAGGGGTAAACTAGCATAAAAAAGGGAGGCAACACACTGAATGTTCAGCACAGAACGAAGGCCAGGCACAACGCTGCTTTCCAAGCTACGTGTGCAGTGTGTGTATTTACTGCGTAAACATATATATATGCGTTTGTGAGTTGCATACATTTATTTACTTGTTGTGTCTACATACTTTCTTTTCAGTCTCCACTCTCAGAACTGGCTCCTTAACTTCATCCTGCTGGCTTCTTAAACTACCCTCGACATGCTAAGTTCCACCAGTGATGGGATGACCTCCCCCTTTGCCCCAGAGTGGTTCTGGAAATGTCTCACTTGTCTCTTCCCCAGAAAGCTGGAGTTCTATTTTGTTATGTGCTTAGAACCCCCACCTGAAGATTCTGATTAAGGAGGTCTGAGGTGGGAAATGGAATCTCTTTTAAAAGATCATCAGGGGAATCTGTTGTGCAGCTAGATTGGAGGACCATTGGCTATAACTCTTGGAAAATTGAGAAGCAGTATAAAAAGAACAGTATATAACACTAACAGTAGCAATTAACACTTACATGGTGCCGTGTGCTAGTCATGGTTCTAAAAGCTTTACATATACTAACTAGTTTATCATTAATTCATATATTGAATTAAAGGGTGCTGATTATAAAAACAAAACAAAAACCTAACTAACGGGATTTGATCCAGATTATTCCTTTGATTTCTTATAACAAAGAAGACATAACTGTTTGTTTCCATCAACTGGACACAGGAATACAAAGATACAATTACTTGTTCCTTAAGCAGCACCTTACAAAAATTCTATACAAGCAACATCTGTGACGCAGGTTGTACTTGTCAAGGGTAAAAAAAAATATCAAGAGCAATAATACTTTCAATGAACACAGGACTTTCCTCTGAGAAGGTTTAGTGTGATTTGTGTAAGAACATACACATTCTAGACAATCTCCCTGCGGTAGAGAGGGTGTCAGAATGTATCAGCATTTGAGGAGGTTCATTTTAGCTATGCTCTCTTCCCCCGAACTCCTCTAAAATAGCAGCAAAGAGATTTTTAAGAAGGCACAAGGAAAAAGACACCTGGAAGAGGAGATAAGAACAAAAAGGGGAGAGAGGGGGGAGAATAAAACAGAAAAACAGCCAGAAACTTGAAAACTAAATTTACTTCATAGACCCAGGAAAGTGGAATTCTAAATTCATAGTAAGGAAAGCTATGAAATAACCAGATTGACAGGACAGAACCCCGGAACTGGTGGCACCGGTTACATCTGAAATCCTGGACCATCATGTCACTGCTGCTCCCCTACCACGGCAGAAGATTAGGAGTTCACGCACTGGAGACAGTAAAATACTTTGATGTTAGAGCTGACACCAAAATGACTAAGTGGAATTAATGGAAAGTTGATATATGGAGGATCAAAAGAATGTGTGTATGTTGACCACTGAGACCTCCCCTCCCCCTTTCTCCAACTGCACTCCCACGACATTGGCCATTGGACTTCTAGGATGGCCACTGAAGCATCGTCCCTCTCTGGGGAATTGGAGCAGCCAAAGACAAAAGACCTGGAGATATATTCCCCACAAAGGCATCTCAAGGAAATGCCCGGGTTGGTCACTCTTGTGGACAAGCCCACTGACGGACATGGAACTTCCAGTGTGTGCTCCATCAACTCTGAACATGAGCAGACAAGCAGAGTTCACCAGAGGCTGGAGCATAACAGGCGGAGAGCAAACCCAAACAAACAGAAAAAGGCAGAGCAGAGCAAAGAGACAATGCAGGGGAGAGGGGAAAAAAAAAGTATAATAATTATTATGCTTCGACAAGAGAAGATATTGCAACTTCAAAACAAGAACAAGATGCTCTAACGAGGAACATGTTCAGAATCAAAAACCCCAGTTGTCTATTCAAAGTCTGATGTCAGGAATAAAAACTCACTAGAAACAGTGGGGAGTAAAGTGGAGGAATCTTCCAAGAGGAGCTCAAAATATAAGCAGGTGGTAAAAGAGGAAAGATTAGAAAATTACAGGACCAACATCCTAATATTGGGAGTTCCAGGGAAAGAGCTAAGAACAACAGAAGAGGAAATGTCCCAGAACTGAAGGAAATGAACATGCAGATTAAAATGGCATGAATGGAGCAACAAAGACCCACACCAAGGCACATGACAGGGACATTTTCCAACTCGGAGGATAAAAATGCTCCCAGGGGACAAATATGCAAACAAAAAAAAGTGACACACAAAGGACTAAGACTCAGAATGGCAAGCTCTTCTCAGTGGTAGCACCGAGACCAGACAAGGGAGCCATCCATGCCTTCAAAATTTTGGGTGAAAATTATTTCCTGCCTAGAACTGTACACTTAGCCAGATGATCAAGTTTTGGGAAAAAGTAAAGACATTTTCCATCAGGCAAGGTCTCAAAGAGTTTACTGGCCACCCTCCCCTTCCAGGAAGCTATTGGAAATGGTCCTCCATCAAAACAGGGAAGAAACTAAAACAGGAAAACGCATGGTATTCAGGAAAATGGAATCAAACTCAAAGAAGAGGTAAAGCGAGGGAAGGTCCAGGTGGCGGCTAGGCACCAAGCTAAGTCTAGACCCGAGCAGGTGGAAGGCGCTGAGAAACTCGGCTTCAGGATTTGTAACCGCCCCCTGCACCCGAGGTGCTGAGAGAAAGGTGGGACAGAGTCTGAATCAGTAACGAGCACATAAAAAGCTAAGTGGTACGTACGCGGAAACAGTAGGTACACGGTAAAAACACCATCGTTATTAACCCCCGGGTCAACTACAAGTTACAGGACAGGAAAAACCATCTTAATAGAGTACATGAGTCAAATGCGAATAGTACTTATAAAATCGTAAGATGTAAACACTAAATACCGATCTAGCCAAAATGAGGATTACTGGGATGCTTC
Organism: Camelus bactrianus; assembly: GCF_048773025.1. NCBI lineage: Eukaryota > Metazoa > Chordata > Mammalia > Artiodactyla > Camelidae > Camelus > Camelus bactrianus. Next base: position 7,208,966 of record NC_133572.1, on the reverse strand, counting down.
CATGGTAGGGGCTGGGGTCAGGGACAGAAAGGATAAGCTGTCCTCTTCCACGATGGGATAACATTAGATAATGTCTAGAAGTGAAAAATGAAGTCGCAACATGAACATGTGATTTAAGAACTGGAGGCAAATGACAAGAAGCAGTTAAAACATTTGAAAGTGTTTTGCCTCTGATGAGCAGGAAATCAAGAGTGGGGAGCGTGGAAGGCTTTTTTTGTAACTAACCCTGTAGGACTGTTGGCTGTTTAAACTCCATCCACAACAATACTGATAACCATAAAGACCAAAAACAAAGGTGCCAGAGGAGAAACGGTGGCTCAGGGGAGAAGGGACCCAGGACCGAGCACACAAGATGCTGTTTCCTTTTCATCCAATAATTCCTCAAGTGCCCATGATATTACTGCACTTCACAGACCACCCTTCACAGTTATTTTTAAAGTAGAATTGTGGGGTTTGGTTACACACAGTGGAGAGGAAAACAAAGACCCCATTGTGGGCGAAATATTACTAAGAGGATTAGTCACATTAAAGTCTTATTAGCTCAATATTTTAAAGAAAGTATTTGAAAACGTTTTAGAGTAACACCATGTGGTAGTAACACAGTCCCATGCTAAACACATATTGTTGGGGGTCCCCAGTCCTGAGGAAAGGATGGCAAATGAACTGCCTGGGGGCCAAAACAATGTATTCTTGGTCAGCCTTCATCTGCTAATGGGTATTTGTTAAAGGGATTCTTGGTGTGTTGAAGGGAAAAGCATGATGAATTAGGTCTGGACTCTCTGTAAATGTTTTCTTACTGCGGTTTTCTTTAGCAATTAATGTTCCACGCCAGGGTGTTGGGGGTGAAAGAAATCTGCTCAAGGAGGAAAACGTATTCCTCACTGGGTCCTTTAAGGGAAGGCTTTTTTCCTCTCCTTTTCTGCCTTCTTCCTTTCTCTTTAATTCATTTCTGGTTAGATTTGATACTGGATGGGAACAATTTAAGGCTCATGCTGTGGAAAACTGATAATAATCTATAAAAAGCTTTGGCTTCTACTCAAAGCAGCATTTTACAGACCCCAGGTAGAACAAATCACTGTGATCCCTTAGGCTGTTTTCGGTCATGGAAAACATCCTGGCCTAGTCCTGGCTTATAGTTACTACAACTTGCTGTGTGATCCTGAACAAGTGGCCTAACCTCTCTGATCTCAGTTTGCACACGGGCAAAGTGAAGAACATGTCCTGGCCTTTTCACTACCCAGAAATCTCTCACTACAGACCAGTGGTTCTGATAGAAATACAATGTGAGCCACAAGATGTAATTTTCAATGCTTTCGTCCACTTGATAAAAAGAAGTCAAAATAAACAGTTGACATTACGTTCAACACAATATTCCATTAAATTTAATTCCCTTTAAGATACCCAGTATCCATGTAAAATATTATCAGCTAAACATACAACCAATATAAAAAATAATGAGGTGCTTCATGTTTCCACACTAGGTTTTGAAGTCTGGGGTGCGTTTTACACTGAGAGCACAGCTCAAGAAGGGTTAGCTGTATGTGCCCAGTGGCTAACTCTACTAGAGGGAGCGACAGTCACCAACTTTGAAAGATTTTGCTTTCCCAAGAGCAGCTACGAGGAATAACTGGTTTACTCTCACATTTATAGCTCCAGTCAAAAGCAGAAGCAATCTCATGCTTCCCTAGCTTGATTAACTTAACCATATTGTCCTCAAAATATAGACTTACCATGGGGCATTTGGAATATTCAGATTGGCTCATGGACCCACCCTCATTACTCTCTTCAGACCCTTAAGAGTCTGGGGGCCATAAGTAGACTAGATAGCACCTTAGGGTCTCCTCCAGCTCTACCAGTTGTTAATGTCAGCATTTGATCACTGGCAACAGTATTAAATTTGCAGGCGCTTATCAGTGATGTAAATATTCAGGGTTTTAAATAGGGAGTGGGTCACCTGCCTAGGGGGAGTATGGGAGGGGTCAGGCAACTGATCTCATGATAGAGCCCGTCCCCTCCAAGCTCACAGCACTCTTGACAGCTATCCTTAACCTCTGATGCTGCAAAATGACACAAGAGGCATGCATGTTGATTGCATAGAATCCATATGCTTTCACAGTGGAAGTCTTCAGAAATCACATAGTTCAGTACTCTGTGCATCTCTCTCCTCCAAGTGACCTGCCCGAGATCACGTATTTGGTTAGGGCCAGAACGACTGTCCCAACTCGATAAAATGCTCTTTTCACTTAACAACTTAAATTTCACGCATTAAAAACAAAACAATCATAAAAATCTCTCCGTTGGAAATGAATTGAGGATTCTTAAGATACCATCATATTTGTGCATTCAAAAACATCAGAGATGCCCATTTGAGGAAAGCATCCTAGGAACTCGTTTGGAAAATGGGGTTTTAGAAGAATGCACTGACCCCTCTGTCCCTAGTCTGAGTTGAGCGGCAACGTCCAGCTAGATTTCCAGCCTCCTGACAGCCCTACTCGCTTCCAACTGCCCCCCCCCAACCCTAACTTGCATGAGCCATTTCCTGACATTGATCCTGATGCTGCTAGTTCCAACAAACAGGGACTCAGGGGTTTCTGCACACCGACAGACCCCTTGGTTTGTCTCAAGTCTGAAGTCAAGGGGGAATTCTCTCAGCCACCAAAGACTCTCAGCTCAGTCCTGAAAGGGGTTTTTCCTCCAATTGTCTGTCGTGTCCCTACAGTTTCCTTGCGCCACCAAATGTGTAAGGGAATATAGAGTAACACCAGCCCCTAGACTGTCTAATCACTTAGCATATTGTACAGTGCTTAACACAGTGAGCCCTTACAGCTGTCCGTTTATCTTTATTTCACAAATCTGAACACAGGACCAGCATATACTCATGCTCAGTATGGTGAAATTTAAATGGAAGTAAAATAAATCATGAAAATAGTATTCCCTTTCCACAAAAAATATATCAGAAATCCTATTACTGACCCACAATGAGGGTTAAGGACCAAGTCTACACATTCTTTGCTTTATTTTGGAATGATCTCAATGACACGTGCTATTTCCAGTTATTTCATACTTCTCAGATGTTTGAAACAGCAGTCTATGTGGCCTGTCTCTAGTTAGGAAAAAGTGGGAAAACAAATTAAGTTGTACTTAATTGATACAGATTTTGCAGGAGAGAAAATATTGCAAAACATGGGATTCCAGCACAGAAAAAAAATATAATAAAAATGGAGACTTGGTACGCAAGGACCACGAACAATAGAACCACACCATATTCCCCGATGGCAGTGATGGTGGATGCATAAAATCTGGAATAATCCCAAGACTAATGGAAATGCAGGTACCTTTTCAAAAATAAGGACCCAAGCCCGTGCTCTGAATCCCTAGGACAGCTTCCATCTTGAGCTTCCAAATCCTCCTTCCCCCACCCTGGATGTGTGGTCACTTTCTGAAGCCAATGGCTGAATTATGCAATCGAACCTGCTAAAGCAAGTGCCAAAATTAGATGCCAAGCACATAAGGCATGCTATTGGCAGCATCCTTCATCTGGTTCTCAAGTTCCCAGCTAACTCCAATGTCCAGAGCTACTCAAGAGTTTCAGCTGGAGGATTCTAAAGAGTGTGAGCGACGGGACTAAAAAAAGATGTCAAGACTGGCACCAACCGAATGCAAGGCTGTTTGCGACACCAGGAGCCAAGAAACCAGCCCATGGCTCCGTGGCATTCTTCTACTCTGCAACGAAGATACGTGAAGCTTGATGCATCACGTCGTTCCAAAAACGGAGATGCAGGAAGGAAAAAGTAACATCAGTGATGCCATTATCCTTCCTCATTGTAACAGTGCAGGGGGAATTCGTTATAATGGACATAGAACTTTGTTCCCCGACTGATGCAACAAATATCTATTTGTTTGTTTGTTTACTGATGTATTTATTGAACACCTCTCCTCACACAAGCTTTGCTCTGGGTAGCAGGTATACTGCAGTGAACAAAACAGAGATTAATCCCTGTTCCTAAGGAGCATATATTCTAGTCAGGAAAAACAGAACAACAACAACAAAAAGCAAGAAAAGGCACACTGTGCCCAATGGTGGGAAGTGTTATGAAGAGCAAAAAAAAAAAAATGTGTTGGACAGGGTATGCGGGAGAGGGGCTGAGAACTGATATGAAGGCCTCACATTTAAGCAGGTATCTGAAGGAGGGGAGGGTATGGACCACGGAAATATGGGAGAAGAGAAGCCCAGACACAGAGGACAGAAGGTGCAAAGGCCCTGAGGTAGGAACATGCTTCATCCAACTTTCCATCATGTCTTGCCAGACTTACTGTTAACCAGCTCCTAACAGGCCTCTCTGCTTTCACACCTCTCCCTCCTTTTACTTTCCCTCCTATCTCTAGAGCAGCTAGAATGATCCTTTAAAAATCAAAGCCAGACTATGTCAGTCTTTTGCTTAAAAGTCTCACTGGCAAATTAAAATCCAAACCCTTTAAAATGGCCTACAGGGTCCTCCCAAACCTTCCTGCTTCCACCCCTCCTTCCCAACCCTCATACGCCACACACCACTTCAGATATGTGGCCTCCTCACAGTTCCTTTTAATACTCCAGACATCTTCCCTTCTCAAGGCCTTTACTGCTGTCTGATTGGAACACATTTAACCCAGAAGGCCACATGGCTTGCCCTCACTTCTCTATTTTGTTACCTGTTGCCTCTCCTGTCTCAGGTGCTTAAATATTTACTGAGAGAATGAGTCTCACCATCTCCTGCCTCCCTTCCGACACCACGGTGCTGACCAGCACAGGGGACCACCACACAGAGAGACAGACTGGTACCAGCGCAGACCACGGTCTCCCGCTGGGAGGCAAAGCCAGGACCCCAGTCTACCCAGCATCTTTCTCTGGCTCAATCCTCCACTCTCCCATTTCCTTCACCAACACCCCCTTCATCCATGTCCTCTCAGGAAAAAAAAAAAAAGGAATTTTTGTGGGGAATTCCCACAATTACTAAGCCTGCCCTCATACAATTATCCTATATTTATACACGCTTTGCTTCCCGTTTCAGCGGAATGAATACCCATCCGCCTATTGAACGCTCAAGAATACCTCCCGCCGTTTTTATCTTGTATCTTGTTTTTTCTTCCTACTTCAGCAAGACCCAGTTCCATAAATCACTCATCATTTCGCCTATATTTTCACCTCTCAGCTCTCACCAACAATTCTTCATGGCCGAATTACCTTCCACTAAACAAATCATCAAATGAAACACTCCCGTTACCCACGGTTGTCCCCTGGCTCCTCTCTCATCTATTCCGATCCACAGTCAACCAAAGAGACACCTACAATCACTTTCTTCCATATCTCCACCCGCAGCCATGGGGCTTCTGCCCGCCTCTCCCCACCTCAAACACTGTTCTGCCTGCGTCACTGGTGACTTCTCTGTTTGTGAAAGCTCAGGATGCCCTCAGTCCTCATTTTACCTGACTTCTCTGCAGCATGTGGTCACGTGGGGTCATCCCTTCCTGAAACTCTCTCTGGTCTCTCCGTGATTTCCCTCTGCCTTTCGGGGCGCTCCTTTTGACAGGGCTCCCTTCTCATCTTCCACCCTAGATAGTGGGCTCCACAGAGAGTCACATTCTCTCCTTCTTTCCCTCGCCTTCCTCATCCTCCCTGTCTCACCCTGACTCACTGAATCTACTTACGATCGTTTGAACAGTTCCTGTGCGTGCCATCCCCACCACGTTGTCTTAGTTTGCACTTGCATTTTTTTTTTCTCACCTGGGCCCCTGCAACAGCTTTGTACCTCATCCCATCCTCCGTGTTACTGCCTATGAAAGCTTTTAAACACAAATCTGATCATTCCTCTCTCTTGTTTTGATTCTCTGAATGGTAGACACCCTACGACTTTCAGGGTAAAATCTAAACTCCTCAGCATGGCATATCCTTAGCCCCTCAAACACTAGCTCCTATCTCCTTTTCCAGCCAGCCAACAGACTTGTAGCTCTTGTTTTACATACATGTACACCTCCTGTTTTTCTTACACGCGGAAATAATTTAACTACATTCTGTGCATCAACACACCTGAGGGTATCATACATAATCTTACACACAAACAAACCAAGGTGGCATAGCCTTTCGAGATTACAGTTCTAAGTTAATGTTTGGAGAATTTTCTGAAAAGATATTTAAAGCCAGCACATAAGAGGAAAAGCTGTCTCCTTCTGAACTTGTTACCATAAACATCTACGTAATGGACTGATTCCAAGCCTTTCCTGGTGATCCTCAAATCCCCGTCTTCGCATTACGTTAGTGAACACTCCACAGAGTCAACTTAAAAATGAGGAATAAAATATAAAACCCCATTATCATAAGTGTTCAATGGGAGAAAAGGCAAATAGACACATATACACATGGTCATGAGTTAAAGAATAAAAGACACTTTTTCTCACTCAGTAAGATTTCAGATATGTTTTAGCTGTTTTGCCAGTTTAAAAACTCCTCTCACAGCAAAATGACCAGTCTTCTTTTTCTCTCTTGAAAGCACTGAGAATATATAAATTGATTAACCGTCTGTTTACTACCACTGACCCAAGAAGATCTCTTTCATTCCATTCCTGAAGCCTAACTATAAAGTGTCAGGTTTACCATGAGTAGATTAGAAAAGTGAAATAAGGTACTTGGGGAAGATTTTTCAGGAGAGCCAAGGAGTACACCTTGTTTTCAGCAAATCATCTGATGGTCTGTCTTGATATTCTCACGGGTTAAATTGGAATGCAGTACCATCGTACATATTTGCAAAAATGATGGCGTGTCCTTTATGACATATATGGTACATGCCATATGTAACCACAACACACTTGCCAGTCATAAAGATCATCAGTGTCTGCCTGGAAGGCAGCCTCTAGCGGAATGCCACAGGGTTCTTTCACTGATCCAGTCCCATTCAATCTTTTCTTCTTCCAAATAATTAGCATAAAGACCTGGAGGGAACACTCATCTGAACTGGAGGACATAGAGTAGAAAAGAAGCAACTCTAGAGAGGAATGAAGACAAAATCAAAACTACCTCAGCCAATTTAAATGAAATTTAACAGGACTAAATGTAAAGACACACATGTAACTTAAAAAAAGAAGACCCACAAAAGCCTAAGGGAGGAGAACTCTGACTTCAGCCACAGTCCAGGTAAAAATGATCAACATGAGTATAACACAGATACTTAAAGTGCTAACATAACCTTACGTCACACTGATAAAGTAACTGCCTATTTACTCATTCAACAATGAGTTTGCACCTACTGGGAGAAAAACACCGAGAGATGAAGTCACAGTCCCATGCCCCTTAGCCCAGTCAGTGTGCAGACCACACTGTCATCATGAACGTTAATAAATTTAGAAGAACAGGGACAGAAAGGAGCTCAGGAGGAAGATGAGATGGTAGATTATTCAGGAGGGTTCATCTCCAGTGAGAAGAGGCTGAACACAGAAAACAGAAGCCTGAAGGGACAAGAGAAACATCTTCAAATGTATGACCAATAATAAAGGAGGATGGTTGGCATTTATTAAGGATTGGCGAAGGGCCAGGCACAAGGTACTCTATTATATTTTAATCTCTCCAAAATCTGTATTACTTTTCTCATTTTACCAACAAGGAAACAGCATTTTAAAAAGGTTATATAACCGCCTGAAATGCCCCCAAAGGCAAAGGTGGGATATTGTATTCTAAAGTTTTATCTGCTTCTAGAATTAATGTAGAGGGAACATGTCCCATTTGGTCCCACATGATGAAACTAGCACCAAAGGGCAAAGGGACAGTGAGCAGAATTTCTGCAAAGCCTTATACTCTTATCTGGAGACATCCGAGAACAGGATGGAAGATGGGCAGAGGCACAAGCCTCGCTGAACGTTCCCCCATGGGAGGTGGACGTCCCGCTCCATCTGGGACGCCGTGGAGACGTTTGTGACTTGGCGACAAGTTGGAAAAAGTCACCTCTGAGATCCTTTATGGCTCTTAGACTCATTGGTATGGGTCAGAAACTATTAAGTGCAATTTTTTAAAAAAGTAAATAAACACTTCCACAGAGTTGCCTGTCTTTAAAAACCAGGCCCATCTTTTTCTTGAAATAGGGCTTCAAGACGAAACCCATTGCTGTGCAGTAATCAACATTCTGCTGCTCGACTTCTGTCCTTCTGTCTGCTCGGTGTATCCACATACCCTTTCTGCTGTGGGGACTCCCACGACTGGCAGGGCTTTCTTACTTGTCCCCTGCAACACAACCTGGGCACATCAGAGGCACCTGCCCCAGTTTTTGAATCTGAAAGGAGTGACCAGTTTCCCTGCAATGGTGACGGAGTATTCAAGGCAGCGCTGTCAGCCTCCTAAACTCACGCGTCCTCTGGCAGCCATGCCGTGGTAGCATTCGAACAGAACGGTCCCTGGGGCATGATCTTGACTGAGCTCCCAGGAGCTCAGCCTGCCTTGGTTTCTGCCGCCTTTTTTTTTTTTGCGCCCCCCAGTAGAGCCAATGACTTACTTCATATCTTCCCAATAATTATTTTTCTTAGTGATAACATTTTTGTTGTTGTTTTTTGCTGGTAAGAACTGGTACATGTCTAACAGTATTCTATTCCAGAATAAGTCTGGCTAATTATGTGTGCTTGTCCCAGTGTAGTAAAAAATAAAATAAAATAAAATAAAAAAAAATATATATATATATAGGCTACTCAAGCTAAAACCTACCTCTAACACAAACCAAGATGTTCCTTCTTCTAAAAAGCTGGCATCCAGGTGACAGAGAAAAATCCCAACTTAGAAAAAAAAAATCAGCTCTATCTATTAAGCTCTAGGAGATAACAATTACACTTCCATTAATCAACTGTGCAATAAATTATGACTCACTCTCTGGCTCATTCATTCAGCACATGGTTATTGAAAGCCTTCTCTGCACCAGGAAGGAAAGGAGCGTTTCCTAATGAACCCAAAAGGGTTTTGGCATCTATGTAAGCTAAAGCAGAGAAGGCTAAAGGTAGAATATTTGTAACGTTAAAGACACAGGGAAAAAAAATACTATGGGCAAAACCTTTTAAAAAGTCATGCCATTTGTCTAGTACTGTGGAAAACTTAATCTTGTGCAGACTTTATCCACTCATTTAATATCCAGCACACTGGGCCAACCCAGAAGAGGGTAACTGGTCACTCTCTGCAATTCTCTTTCCACATTTTAACTCCAGGAAGGATTCCCCTAAGCGTACTGAACTGCAACAGTGGGAAATGCAATGCAACTGGTTTTTGAGTAAAAACCTGGCTATCTGGAAAATTCTGGACACGACCCATTCTAAAGATCCAAGTTTTCAGGGTATCATACTAGTAAGCACCAAAGGTTATTTCAGTGATTGTTTAAAACAACTCTGGGGACATTCTTTAACATTATATATTTTCCTTCTGTCAGAAAAGAGAAAAACAGCAGGCGGCCAAATGGTGCCATCCCTTGAACTGCGCCATCTCCACCCTGGAAACATTTCTGTCTCGATTCCCAAGGTGGAAGAGAAAGGGGGCCTACGTGTGGAAGCTATTTTTAGCACCTAATTTCTTTTTTGAGAAACCCGTCCTTTTCTTGATGTGAATGATTACCAAGATGAGCTTTCCACTACAGTTTTAGATCAGAAATGAGCACATCATGGGGAAAAAAAAATCACAGGAATTTTAAGGTTTTAAGATGGGAACTCAGCAAATTTGGTCCCGAGTTCTGGGGAAGGGCTTGTGGGCTAACTTTCTGCTTCAGTGATCCTCCAAAAAACCAGGAAAAGGACAAGCTGGAAAAGAGCAAGTCATTTCTCAAGTGATAAAAGGTTGAGTTTTGCAGGAGAGCTTACTCGGGAAAGCACGCGCATACACACGGAGATGCGTGTGTGCATAGACACAAAGGGAAGTCGACAGGCCCATTTCCATGTCTGAAGCCTAAATCTGTGAAAATACAGAGCAAAGTACCGGATCCAGTTCTGAGCTATTTGGGGCCCTGACACAGGAAGGACAGAAACCACACTAATATCTACGCCCGACATAAATCTGGTTTTGATTGTCTGGGAGATAAAATCAGCCCATGCCTGACAGTTTGACAATGTTCAAGAAGCTCCAATGAGGGGCGGCCCTAGGGTTGTGTCTCTGGAACAATCAGTTTTATGAAAGAGGGAAGTGTCTGAGCCTCTAAGACCTTTTACCTGAAATCACCCACGCCTAGGGCTCCAACCTCAGAGGGAGAACTCAGCTTTCAGACCATGCAATTCAAGCCCAGAGTACACAACGGGGCTGGTTCAAAGGTGTCTGATGAAAGAACAGTGATTTTTAGAGGCGAAAAACAAGTGCCCTTTGGCCCACGAGGGGAGCCATCTTTCTTTTCTCCAAGCAGGCGTCAGGCAGTTTCAGGCTGAGCTCAGAGAGATTTGCATCCACGAGGCCAAGACAGCGGATGGACACACAGGTGTCACTCGGTGCCTCAGCTGGGTTGTCAGCTCAGCACACACACATGTCGTGTGTCAGGCACTGCGCTGCACCCCGAAACCTAACACTGCCTTAAGGTTCAGGGTGAGCACAGACCAGACTTCTGGGGAAACCTCTCAAGCGACTTACAGTAGACAAGTCATATCAAAACCAGGTGTGCGCCAGGCCTGCCGCCCAGGACGACCGCATCACTTCCTGAATGCCTGCCCCACGCCGGGCAGTGACTCAACTCAACACCTGCGTATGACAGGCATCGTGACCCTCCTTTCAGGGGGGAGGACGACGAGGCTCCGAGACACTCTGGGCCGCAGGGCTCCAAAGCTCTGTGCCCGTTTCCCTACTGCACGTGGCTCGCCCTGAGAACGCAAGTCCCAGTCCAGCCGGGAGATTCAGCCAGTTACCAGCACTCTGGGGGTGCCTGCGGGGAGCCGAACCCTTGCCGAGTTCTGGGGAGGGCATGCGGATCCAGGCGGCCCAGCGCCAGCCCTTACAGACCCTGCAGCTCAGGGGAGAGGACAGACTCGCACCTGTGTTCTAAGAAGGGCAGGGGAGGGCGTGCTGCAAGCACCGTGGGGGTGCCGGCGAGTCCCCAGGGAAGCACGGCGTGAGTGAGTGACGGAAGCTAAGGCCTAAAGGACTAGTTGGAATGATCCTGAATTTATCTTGATAAGGGAGGGGTAGGGGGGAGCAGGGGAAGGGCTCAGCGCAGAGAAGAGGGCAGCGACCAGGAAGAAGATGAGCGCCAACGTGATCTGTACAGGAAACTGACAAAGGCGGGGGCAGGCTGGGGAGAAAGCCCAGGGGTGAGGGTCCAAAAGAAAGCTGCTCGGGTGAGTGGGAGCCCAGAGCCTGCAGGGCCTTTCGGGCTGCTGCGTTCATCCTCTGTGCAGTGGGAAGACCCTGAGGGCCTTTAGGGTGAGAGGGGGCAGGACTGGGAAGAAAACAAGCCCAGAGTTGCATCTGAACACAATCAACCTAGGTGCAAAGTGGCCAGCTGGGGACAGAAGTGACCCTTATTTCATAGGCTCCCATGGACAAGAATCCTAGACAATGCTAGAAAAAAAAAAATCCACAGTAAAGGAGAGAAAAATTCTTCCCACAATCCTTTCATCTAGAGAAAACCACAGTAATTATGTCCCTGCATTTCCCTCTGGTCTATCTTTACAGATTAAAAAAAGGGGGTGGCTATTCTTTTCAGGAGAAAGATCTGTATCCTGCCTTTTCAAATACATTAGATGAGCATTTCAAAAACATGATTTTTAATTGCTGTATAATATTCCAGCTCGATGACTGGCCCTGATTTACTGGAGCGGTTCCTTGCTGTTGGCACTTGCTGCTCTGCTCATCCAAGTGTAAGAACCTTTGTCAGCATCTGAGATTGTTTCCTACCTACGGATTTTTAGAGAATTACTGAGGCAATGGGTAAAACTGTTTAAAGGCTCTTTATTCATATGGTCAAAGGTTACGCTCACTGAATTATATTGTGGTCCTCATGTCACTGCTGCTGTTTCTTCATTTCAGCTGCTGAAAGTCTGGCGGAAGCAGCTGTGTCAGGTACACATAAATGTCTCCTCCCCCGACAACTTCATTTTAATTGAGAATTAACATATTAAAAAAAAACCCCTGCCAGCTTAAAGAAATTCATAAATTGGTACTTCATTATATCTAGTATACGTATTGGTGTTTATTTTTGGTGAGTTATTTAATCTTAGTGCTCAATTGCATGAAAAGATGCTCATCATCAGTAATCATCAGAGAAATGCAAATTAAACCCTCAATGAGATATCTCCTCGCAGCTGTCAGAATGGCCATCATCAAAAAGAACAAAAATAACACGTTGGCGAGGATGTGGAGAAAAGGGAACCCTTGTACACGGTAGGTGGAAATGTAAATTGGTGTAGCTGCTGTGGAAAACAGTACGGGGGTTTCTTAAAAAACTAAAAACAGAACTACCATATGACACAGCAATTCCACTCCTGGGTATATACCCCTAAAAAATGAAAACATTAATTCAAAAAGATACATACAAACCAATGTTCATAGCAGCATTATTTACAATTGCCAGGAAATGGAAGAAACCTAAGTGTCCAGCAACAGATGAAGGGATAAAGAAGATGTGTTGTGTGTATACACACACATATACACAATGGAATACTACTCACCCATAAAAAAGAATGAAAATTTGCCATTTGCAATGACATGGATGGACCTGAAGAGTACTGTGCTAAGTGAAATAAGTCAGAGAAAGACAAATACTGTATATCACTTATATGTGGAATCTAAAAAATAAAACAAGTTAGTGACTATAACAAAAAAGAAACAGACTCAAAGATACTGAGAACTAGTGGTTACCAGTGGGTTGAAGGAAGAGGCAAGATAGGGGTGGGGAATTAAGAGGTACAAACCACTATGTATAAAATAAATAAGCCACAAGGGCATATTGTACAGCACTGGGAACATAGCCAATATTTTATAACTATAAATGGATTATAACCCTTAAAAGTTGTGAATCACTATGCTGTACACCTGAAACTTATATAATATTGTACATTAACTATACCTCAATAAAAATAAATAAATGGGCTTAAGCATTTTTTTTGCTCAATCTAAGGTACAAGACGGGTCCCCACACTGGGACTTTAATGCTGCTACGACGCAATGGCTTAGCTCGGCCATGCCCGTCTCCACCTCAGTGGAGATCCACTTTCATATGAGAAATCAATTTCCATCACCCCATAACTTCCTGGGTGTGGTCCTGAGCTCCCTCTTCTGCACGACTCCGAGCTCCCACGCTGAGCCCTGACAACTCCATCACTGGTGAACTGGTTTTGTAAACCCAGTGCTGATAACAATCACCCCCTTCAGCACCACCACCAAGCATGGTTAGCGGGCTTGGTGCCTAGTGCTGCGGCAGATGTGGCAGAAAGTGAATTAAACCGTTCCCCAAACTCTAGAAATGTCTGTCAAAAACAGATCACACTAGCTTGGACAGACCTGATGAACTACAAGAAACAGAAACAGATCATCACCACCACATCGGTAACACACGCACATGGATGTGCTAAGAAAGCTGGGTGCAGGGAACTCCCGCCGCCCCACTAACAGCTCACAGACCACTTCTTGGATGTGATGCTTGTGTGATAGTTCATCAGGTTTCTCTGGCCCTTCAGTAGCTCCCACAACAGGAATGTTTATAAACGGAGAATGACTCAAACCCGGGAGTGACCAGTCAAGGACTCATAATTAGGGCAGTGACAGGGTCTTCTGTACAGATCCTGTGGGGTGAGCGTCTCCTCTCTGGGTTGTAAATTCCACGAATTAACAGGGACAAATGCCTGGTCTCGTTCACCATGGTTTCCGCAGTGCCTCGCATCTGCCTGCACACGAACAAGGTGCTCAGTTAACATCTGTGAACGCAAACTTTCGGAAGGACATTTTAAAAAGTAATAAAGAGAGGAGTGTCTGTGTTTTATTCACAGGATAACCCCAGCCCTCATCACAGGACCTGCCACAAAAGAAGTCTGGTAAATGTGTGCGATGAACAGCTAAGCTTTCTTCTACAATCACGTTTCGGGGATTAGAACCCGTAGGATGGAGACTGTTCCACACTATCAGCCTCCCTGATTCTGCTATCACTTCTGCTGCCTCCGTCCACTGGGACCGTTCACAGCCCTGGGAACATCGGCCCTATCCTTCCAGATCAACAGGTTCTTCTACTCTCAATCAGTATAGTCAAGCTTTCAAACCACAGTTTGGACCAGTGAAAACAAATTACCCTCAGGAGCAAGGCGACATGACTACACACAGGTAGAGAATGAGGTTCTGCATACAGTGGAGGCACCTTTCCGTGCCCACATCTGCAGAGGTCGTGGTCTTACAAGCTGAGTCACTGATCAGAGACACACAGACACACAGTAGAGACCCGCATGTGGGAAGAGGGGGTCTAATTCCCTAGCCTGTCCCATGGGGCGGCTGCCCTCTCCTGCACCATCTCCAGTTCCTGGGGAGGGGGGCTGTCTGAAGCAGCACTCTCGGTCATTCAGAGGCTAGTTAACAAGTTACTAATTGTTCACTTCCCCTCAAGTTCCTTCGAGAGGCAGAGCAGTGGTTATGATGTGGTCCTCGGCGTATGATGGTTGGAATCTGGGCATGTGTTTTGCCAAAAAAATTATGCTAGAAATGGTGGTTAGTTAAAACAGGTCTACTAGTGTTATATTTCAGATAGATTAGAGTCGTACGGGCTTTTGTGAGCTAAATGGACATCTGAACGCCATTTATCTATTTACACTTACGGATTTATCGTGGGGGTGGGGAGGTACTGACAAAGTTCTAGAACACACATTCTAAGATGCAGATCAACCCTGTGATCTTATATCCACGCAGGGACTGAAACAAGCAGGTGTGCAGGTCACTTTGATGAGATAAAGATAGACAATCCACAGTCTCTTTGTCCAAATCCAGCCCTTGACTTTCTGAGTTCTGTCTGCACGAGCCCCGGTGCTATGATTGTCAACTCTCTTGAGTGGTTACAATGCAAGATCTCCACGCGCCTCCCCAGGCGGTGGGCTGTACCTCCGGCCAGAATGAAGTCTAGGCAGTTGGCCGACTAAGAAGAACACCTCTCAACCCTGGACATGAGACGGCCCAGAACTTCCCAGCTCCGGTTCATCTAACCCTCCCTTTTTCGTTAAAAGCAAAACCAAAACCACCTAGCCAAACACCTCTCCTCCTCCTCCCCTCTGAGATCTGCCCATTCCTGCTCCCACCGGCCTTGTGGTGAGGTCCTGCTCCCACCCATCCTTCCCCTCCACCGAGGGGCTCCAGGCTAGCCTTCATTCCTGGGACAGTGGCCGTCCCTCCCTCTTTCTTCGCATTCTTCCTTGGTGGCAGCTCTAGTAGATGGACAAGGACACACATGGACACAGCAGCAGGCCATACCCCCTCTCCCGACTTTCAGGTCAAATACACCTGTTGCACCCCCAGAAACAGTGATGTTTGCAACGTTAGCATGGGGGAGGCTGCCCCAGAGAAGCCTTACCTGTTGGGATTTCCTTCCCATACCCGGAATTTAGAGTCTAGGGTTTGTTTGTTTATTTATTTATTTATGTGATGTGCTTTGAGGGAACGAAGAATGCTCTCCTTATAAACACAGGCTCTGTTCTCCTCAACTGCCCTCCTTTTCCTATTAGAACTTTCTTTTTCTGAAAGCCCTGGTAGCCAGAGTGTATGCAAAGTGCTCCCAATATCAGCTTAGCTGGACTGACTCATGCAGAAAGTCTCCTTCACAAGGGATCACGACTGTCAGTTCTCTCTTTGTCACAAGCAGAATAAAAAAATCTGAACTAGCAGGTATCAATACAATAATGTATATTCACATTTGAAGATGGACAGCTAATGTTCTGGAACAGGAACCATACAAGAAGGAAACCATGCTCTAAAATTCGAGTTCTCCAACTTGATCATTCTGGTACCACGTCAGGAGTTTTTCTATCTTCAGCAGATCAGACTCAGCACAGCTGATTCTCAGGCAAAAAGATCTTTACTAATATACATACATACACACATATATATTCATGCATGCACACACACACAGATATGCATGGCTCTCTAAGCCCTTGCTGAACTACACAATAATTCTTTTTAGGTGAACAAAGTAAACCTCAGACAAAGAAGTAACAAGGGAAATAAGATAAGATCAAGACTTTTCCTACTTAAATCCTGACCATGGACTTTCCTAAAATCAGTCTTGGAAGCAGCATTACAATGTGGGCAATCTAGAGATCTTCCAACATTATGACTCTAAAATAAACATTTTAGACTTCTGTTGGTTAAAGATAGACCAGAGAGACTCACAAGACAAGTTTAAACTGAGCACTATCATTATTAGTTGTACTTTTCAACCTTGCAAAGTACGGTCAAGAAATATTCTGACGTGGTGGAAGAGGGAGCTAGCGGTTGGCTTCAGTCCACATCAAGCTCATTCGCTGCCTTATGGAGGAAATATGTAGTTCCCTCCTTGACTCACAGTGGGTTGAATTCCCCCCACAGCCCGAGGAATAGATTCCTTAGAAATTTCCCTTTGGGGGGGAAATTGGTTCCCTTTAAATGTATACAGCAGAAACCAGTCCCCATGTCACCCTTCACCCAACCACTGTGGTCTTGGCCGCAAAGAATTTCACTTCGGAGTGTACCTGAGCCTACTCACAGGCGCAGCCCTGACCACGGAAGACAACCTTCATTACTCTGACACCTCTGATCACTGAGTCATAAGATTCCCCAGGGAAGAGGCTCGTGAAATTAACAAATTACATAACTGTTCTTCCAAATTCACAAGGGGTGCCTTGTGGTTAAGATAAATGAGTGCTGATTTTTTCTTCAAACTAATAGCCTTTTGTAACCAAGGCTCTGGAAAAATAAACTCTTCTTGTGGCCGCCCAGCCTCCAGATTTCAGAGATGAATCTTTAATAGAGATGAACTCCGCCTTGTACTTTTCAGGTGCTAGAAGTTTCCACACAGGATCCCAACATTGTTACAGTTTTGACGGTGGTAGGGACGGCACATTGTATCATATTCAATCGGCTATCTTTTTTTGACCGCCAATGTATCATACTAGGGCCTTCCAGTGTTATTGGATGATTGAGTATTAGAACCGGTGGGAATTTGAGAGTCTGGAAAGTAAGGGCCTGCAGGTAGAGTCAAAGGTGGGTCTGGAGGCCAGGCTTCCTGACTCCACGTTATATTCTTGTTCCACTGCAACATGGTTCTTCGCTGTAAAAGCCTGTTTAAACCTTCAGTGAGTTCAGCTGAAATTCAAGAGGACACCATGAGTTCTCTGAAGAGTCATGCTTTACTTAGAGGAACCCAAGTATTTAAGTGAGACATGTCACTGATTATACGAACTGAAACTTCATGATCAGAACTCTGCAAGGAAGGGGAGTGTGAGTCCACATTTCTTGATTTCTCCCCCTTTATTTGCTGTGTGGATCCACTTTCTCATGGGAACCCTAAGCTCTGAGTGTAGAGCTGTCACTGGCGCCATGTTGATCTGTTACCATGGAGATCACTCTGGTAACATACAAACCTGCCACCAGTCCAGACACACAAGCGTCTCATTCTGACTCCCAGAAGGATTACTCTACTCCCTACTCCCACCAGTTTAAAGTTCGTCTTTGGTAGGATTTAGCTCTAAAGTGTTTGGAGACTGACTTTTAAATGTCATTAAAAATATAAACACTTGGAGACAAGAGGCGAGGTAAGGAAAGGGTATCTCAAGATTTTTTTTTAACACAACGAAGTTCAACAAAGAGCAATTGCTCCCAAAGTTGGACTTATGGACTCAGTTATTATATCACTTGACAAAGAACCAAAAGTGAAATGTGGAGGGGGGACACGATTGGAATTACTGCCTAACACTTACTGATCACTGGCAATGCACTGTTTATGCAGTATTTAGCTCATTCCTGTGAGCTGTGAAATGTTTAAGCATTACTGGGAGTTAATCCCTGCAAAGTTTCACTACGTTTTCAGAAACTGGAGTTCCTTCATTCCTTCCTATATGTGGCAGGTCGATGGCAACTCTGTCACAATCAGTCTCTAATGTAAAGACAAATAGACTTGATGCTGGTCATCAGGTAAAGCATGTCACAATCACTCTGGGTCTCACGCGAGTGCACCGGACCATCCAGGAGGGTGTAACAGAGCCATTCCTGATTCTTTATTCACAGAAGTCAAAAAGACTTTCTTTCTCTAGGGTCAAGAAAAGCTACATTTATGCCTGAGACCTTCATACCTTTCAAAAAGAAGGTCTATTTGAATTTCCCCTAAATCTTAAGGTTCTTAGCAGGCAGGCAGGGGGAGGAGAGGCTGTGGTCTATCAGGCTGACAGTGGTTAGATAGGACCCTCCCATTAGGAACTGCCAGGGGTCACAGAAGGGAGGCTGGAACTGCCATGTCTCTGTTCAGAAGCTCAGGCTCCAAGCTAGGCCTGGACCACATAGAGACATAGAGTCCTCCGGTTTCCTTTAAAATGGGCAGAGGCAACTCCATCTCCCAACAAGTGTGAGGTGAACAAAGGAGGCGGAGCTTCCTTGTTCCGCCCGCCCAGGGTTGAACCAGGGCCACTTGGGGTCTTGATGGTCAGTGAAACTGTTAAGCACGTGGGGAGACACTGTCCACTTCCAATATCCAAGGCCTGGTCCGCTGAGGGTGCCAAGGCCCAGCAGAATCTGCTGTTTCTCCCCATTCGGCTGATCTGAAGAGCAGGGAATATCAAACAGAAGACAGAACTCAAACTTACTAATTAGCAACTCCCTTTTAAAAAAATCTGAATGGAAAGGAGATTGCATTTCATCCACCTGTCAGTCATCTCGCTCCCGGGGGCACCTCTTCAGTTCCCACAACTCCTCCATTAATAGGATCTTCCCCTTAACACATTCTCCCCTTGTCACGCTGCCAGGTGAGAGAAACACCCCAGGAATCACAGGATTGGGAGGCAGGACCATGCACACCAGCTCTTATTCTAAACCCTGCCCGCCTCCCTTCTTCTCACGTCCAAATAAATCATCCATCAGTCAATCTCCTCCACATCCTCCCCACTTCCTCCCCAGAGGAGCAAAGGAGCATATTAAAATGTAGATTTGGTCACAGTATTTCAATGGGAGTTTCTTTTTTTTCCACTTTAAGCCCAAGTGGGGAATTTAGAGTAATGAAGAAAAGGAATTTTTTTTTTTTAAAGACCCTACTGGCAGCTAGAGGCCAATGAAAGATTTAAATGAGAGACTGCATTTCTCTCCAGGAGAAATGACACCATTTCCCCCCTTACTATGAACTCAAAATGACACCTACATAATGTCTTGCTACATTTGCCAAAGAACAGCTTAGTGCTGGGAGCCTTTTATAACCACGGACCATCAGAGTTGCGCGTTTTTCTCACATTTTCTCCAGGATGTTATCTGTGTTTTAAATATAAGTGAATTTTAAAACTATTTTGGCTTTTATTGAAAAATAATTTTGAAAGTCTATATTCTTTGGGGAAGAAAAATGAGATTAACAATGAGAATGAGGAGGAAAAATTCCAGAGCTATTTTCACTATAGTCAAAAACCAAAAACCAAAAAAAAAAACCAAAAAACAAACAAAACCTTTGGGCTTAAACAATACGACACACACTAAAAGCTTATTTGTACAGAGTAAAGCTAATAAAAATCAAACAGAACCAAGGGGAAAAAAGTAGTTTCTGTAAGATTTAAAACATATCTTTGGAAGGAATTTTTTTGCTTATTTATTCACCTCTTGTAATTACCATTTACTGGCATGGTAGGGGCTCAGTAATGACTGGTTTTGTTGAAGGATTAAGGTTTTTGCTTTCTTAGACCGAGTTCCTACTTTACTCATCTCTGGACTCCTAGCACTGAGCACAGTGGCTCTTCAGATCAATGCTTACTGATTTGAAGAAGATTTGAATTTTCTTCTGAGCAAGCCCAGACAGCCACAAACAACATCTCCAAGGAATTTCACAAGGAAAAGGACGCAGTCTGGCCCCGGACACCTTGCTTACCCATCTGAAACGCGGCCAGCGGGTTTCTGCCCTATTTTGCAAGGTGTCACCAGAGCCGGCCAGTGAGGTTCTAGGCCAACTTGGCCTCAGGATGAACCCGAAAAGGCCCTCTTCCAGAAGCAAGAGGCGGGGCTGCATTTGCTCAGTTTATGTCCCGGTATGTTATTTTCCACAAGGGAACGCTGCAGGCTTTTCGGCCATGACAAGAGTATGTTGCCTATGAAGTTACTTTTGTTTCTTTTCGGGGACCCGGTATAGGTTTGACTTCACTCCCAGGCACTGAGGTTGACTTCATAACCATGGACAACACAGATGCACTAAAGAACACAGACCTGGGTTCAAATTCTGACTCTACCACCCACCAGTTCTGTGGCCTGGAACTAATTACTTAACGTTTCAAAGCCCTAGTTTGTGTCTGTAAAGCGAAGATAGTATCACCTACCTCTCAGACTTGTTGGGAGAATATGAATGAGCCAGTCCATTAAGGCACTGGTATCCCACAGCACATACACACCCGAGAAACGTCAGCTGTCATCACCATTTTGCAGTTGTGATCTTACACGTGGTATCCAATTTTTCTAGCGCTTTGGTTTTGTCAAATCAAAAATGGGCGCTGAGAAGACTGTTTTGAGGCAAAATCGGTAACAGTCCTTCACTCATACAAACGGAAGATCAGAGGAAGAGTAATGTGGCAGTCCTAAAATTACCCACCGGCACGTAATAAAACCTTACTGGCAGGACTGGTCAACATCATGGCCTCGATCCTGGAAGTCTATTTGGACGAGGATATCCACAGTGGGAATGGCTTAAATACACAACCGTTTGCAAAGCAGCTGGGAGAAGGTAAACCAAAATCCCAAGACAAGTTTTCTTGAGGAAACTGCCAGGTTCAACCCATGACCCTAGTTACTTTCAAGTCAGCATCCACTCAGAAAGACCCCAAAACAAATTGCTATTGCTGACATATCTGGCAAGCACCAATTTTTTCCTGTTGTTACATCGAATGTATGAGTTAAAAATACCTAGCTTTTTGGTGCAAGTTTCTTCATCAGATAGGCTGTTTTACGGTGAATATTCCTAACTCTCCAGAATAAATCCTGCAAGCAACCGCAAAAGGCAGGGACCTCTTAAAATTGATTATACAATGTCAGAGTTGAACAGAACTTATTAAAGTCATAGAGTTTGACTTCCTCCAATTTTACAGATGAGCAACTGAGGCTCATAAAGGTTAAACAGCTCGCCCCAAGCCACAGAGCTACTGAGTGACAGCCAGGATTGAACCCTGGCCTCCCAACCCCAAGTCCAAGATTCCTTCTGCTACACCATGTGGCCTCTCTAAACTTCACACTGTGTTTATTTTCCCCCACAGAGCTCAAGCATGCTGCGCACATAGAAAACCTGCAATAAACATCTGCCAGACTGATCCACAACTCTGCCATTTCAACCTAATGCTGTATTTCAGCCCCCAAGGATCCCAACAGTGATGAAATAACAAGTGCTCTTTGGCCTGGGCTTCGGAGGCGTGTCCAAAGTGTTTTAGAAATCATAATCTAATTTCCTTACAATAATGTTAGGAAGGCACTGCTGTACCCATTTGAGAGATAAGGAAACTGAGGCTGAGAAGTGACTCATCAATGGTAATACTACAAGTTGTATATTGTTAGAACTGGCATTTGAACATGTGAGTCCCAAACCTGTGCCTTTTCTACTGTGTTAGCTTAAGCCTACTTAGTACTGATCCCTAATGATACTGCCATCAATCCTTCTCTGGGTCTGCGCCACAAAAAAAGAAATCTAATTCACAAGGCATCTTCATGTTAGTTTTTAAAAATGCCAATTAAAATACACACACACACACACACACACACACACACAGTGGAATACTACGCAGCCACAAAAGAATGAAATAATGTCATTCGCATTAACATGGATGGACCTGAAGAATGCCATGCTAAATGAAATCAGACAAAGACAAATATCATATGATATCACTTACATGTGGAATCCAAAAAAATGGACACAAATGAACTTTTTTACAAAACAGAAACAGACTCACAGACATAGAAAACAAACTTATGGTTACCAAAGGGAGAAGGGTGGGAGGGATAAATTAGGAGTTTGGGATTAGCAGATACAAACTACTGTATATAAAATAGATAAACAAGGTCCTACTGTGTAGCACAGGGAACTATATTCAGTTGGTTGTCATAACCTACCATGAAAAACAATATGAAAAGGAATATATATTAAAAAAACTGAATCATTTTGCTATACATCTGAAACTAATACAACATTGTAAATCAACTATACTTCAATTAAAAAAAAATGGTACCAAAAAAAATGCAGGATGAATGAACTGCTTAAAGTATGTTCAGGTGTAAGAACACTGTGGCCAACACACACCTTTATTTTCTCCAACAAATCAGACTTCAGACCTAGCTCCCAAGACCAGAAGAGCACTTATATTTACTGCCTACAAGATTTTAAAGGCCAGCCTGAGGAAATTGCTGCATTTTTTTTTAACCCCATGGTTGAAGACATCTTCAATCATTGCTTTGCGTCAAAGGGGGAAGGAAAGGGGTCACGTCTGGGAGTCTTGGTGGCATGGCGCTCTCACAGAGCCTACGAGGCCTCCGTGTGGCTCAGGGCTGGGCGAAGCCACGGAAGAGAAAAGATGCTCCCAGCCTCCTCGCTGGCTGCTTGCTCCAAGAGCTGGAGAGGGTGGCAGCTAATGGCGGGGGAGGGAGGGAGGGAGAGGAGCCGGCTGGGAGGAAGGTGCGGGGTGGGGACGGATATAATCCAGCATACAGAAACCTGTCAGGATGGGATTTATTTTTGCTCTGTGAGGGAGTATAATAGGGCTTTGCCTGCACTCTCAATAGCTGTTTTGAAGTGAACCCGGCTGGTATGTCTTTAATTTGTCATTTCATTATGAAACTGTTTCCCTTCCAAGAAGCCTTCAAGTCAGGAAGCTCTGTCTGCCCACACAGGAAATTCCTTTGCTGCAACTTCCCCAAAAAGGAAATTTCCCTCAGAAGTGAGCCCAGCATATGCCTTTGAGCAGAGCTGTTTCAAGAAACTTTGGCAGCTGAGGCCTGAGAACACCCCTGGCTGGCTTGCTGGTGCTGCTGCCGGGGTGCTGGGCTCCACAGCGCAGCCCCCTCCCTGCCGGTGGGGGGCCCCACTGGATCGGACCCTGGCCCCCTCTTCCTCCCTCTCCTGAGCCCTTGTGCCCCGCCCCCCGCCCCTCCCCCCCATCCTGTGTAACACCAAGAGCTTTAACTCTCCAAGAGGGACTCAGACCTGCAATTTCATCAAGAAATAGGCATTTCCCAAGACTTAACCTACATCACACACCGACCCGTCAACACAAAGCCCCCATTCTTGTCCACTTTGGTCTCCAACACACTTGACTTCTGGCCGAAACACTGTAGTATTTCAAACGAACAGGGTGCACCAAAATAAAACTACCCATTATGGTCCCGAAAGCACGCAGATTACCAAATTCCCTTTTTGCAAGGGTGGTGGATTTTTCCCCCAAACTTTCCCAGTGAGGATTTTAAGTAAAACATGGAGGTGGGGGGCGATATCCCAAACCACAGCCTTACGAAAATTCATCTCTCAGACAGACTGTGAATGACTAAGCAGGTGAGAGCCCCGAGCAGCTGTGCTGAAGGGAATAATAATATATATACTTTATGAAGCTTCTTGGGACAGAGGCATTAGCAGAAAACTGCCAGGCTCACAGTTAAGTTTTTAATTTTCCATTTCAAATCACTTTATTTAAAAAAAAAAAAGGTTGGTGAAACGACACGGAGAGACATAAGGTACAGAAAGAGGGACCGGTCCTGAACCTCAAAGTGTATGGCACGCAGTGGGACAAAGAGAGACAGACAGATGAGGAATGAAGGCAGCCTGGATTTTCACCCTGCACTTAAACTGCACCCAGAGGCTCCGATCTTATTACACGGCTCATGTGCCAGGACTCGGTAAGGGATATTATTTACCAGGAAACGCAGGGATATTTAAGGGACTAACAAGAACCCTATGGCCCCCTGAAATCCGAACCTGTCCACCCCGAGGTTCGGGGCTGCGGTGAATGTTTTCTGTGGAGTGGATTTACGATTTTATTTTAGTGAGTTATTCTGTTTTTCTAAAAATTTATGAGGTTTTAACCGCAGTTGGATCTCAGAGGGGGATCCAATACCATTTTTCACGTTCTTGAAGAAAATGGTCTAGGGAATGGGTCTTTGGCTCAGACTGGGAGGAGGGATGGAGAAATGAAGAGCCTGATGGGTCTCTCGGCCACCGGCCAGCTCTGTGACTCTGGCCAAGTTCCTTAACCTCTTTAAACCTGACCTTTCATCGGTAAAGTGAGGATAATAAAACTCAGTCCACTGGTCTGTTTTGAGGGTTAAATGATGTAATATATGTGAAAAGTGCCTACCAGGAGCACTCGAGCGCTCAATAAATGCAAGTTCTTGCTCTGTATGGAGAGCTCAGAAGACGTTTTCTCCCAAATCCACACGCCCACTCCTCCCAGAAGCCACCCACCCCGGCCAGCTCCTTCTGCTTCCACACAAGCCAAGATATTCCTGACCACTTCAACCTGAGACTTGGATGAACAGGTGCCTTCTCCACGTACAATCAAACACTTAGTCATCCCCGAGGTAGAGACATTTTGGTAAGAATGGTCGAAAGACTGAAGGATTCAGATTTACGGCCCCCAATTCACTCCTGCTCTCAAGAAAACACAGATGACTTACACATTCTCAAGCTGACAGTGTGCTGGAGAGGTCCAACTTGGTTCGGCCAATTCTGATCCTGGCAAAGTCTGGAGACCAACCGCCAGGCACGGTAAGCATCGGATTACTCATCTTGGTCTCCCGGGTCCAGGTCCGCAATGTTTTGTCTAAAACTAGGGGTCTGGATTTTCCATCTAATCTTGTGTCTGTCTCCTCCATGGAGAAGGCCAGCCCCAAGCAAAATCAGGGAGTTTATTTCCAACTCAGCCCCTTCTCTTGAACTTCCAGGCTGACCACAATTCTGCCATTTCAAGAGATTCATCAGGAATATTCTGATAAACTAATTTTCATTAAGATACAGGGACTTAAGGTATTCACGATCTCTTTCCAAGGTATCATCTGCAATTATAACCATTTACTTTAAAAAATGGAGCTAGGTGGAAACGCCTGACCCAAAAGGTATGTATCTTAGAAGACTTTCAGGCACCGTGGTAGTTCATTGTGGGAGATTTTCAAGTTCACGGTGCTCTTCTATCACTGCAGCTGGGTGACCACATGCCCTGCTGAAGCAGAACATGGGCTCTGTTCACAGACTACAGCCTCTCTGTCCTGTGTCCAGAGTAGTGCTGCCTGGACTAAATACAAGCCTAGAAGCCAGCCACTTTCTGAATCTCAATACCCCTTCAGCAAACAAAGATGCACCAGACGAGAGACTGCCACACAGCTGGCTGGGCAGTGCCGATGCTACAATACCCAGTTGTACTTCTTCAGCTTCGTTCCCGGCGTCACTTCGGGTGCTCGGAGTCATCACCGAAGCTCCACGAAGCAGATACCTGGGGTACTAGCTATGAGACAGCCGGAGCCCAGCTCCCCGCACCCGCGACACACACAGACACACATATGCACTCACTCGCATTTATCTCAAGTCACATTTTTCTTTGCCTAGGAATCAAAAGAAAAAAAGGTTTCTTTTATAAGGTCCAAACAACATTTCACATCCGTTTAGATTCCTGTGGGTCTCTGAAGTTCCTCTCAGCACAATCAGAAAACTAAGGGAGAGGTTAAAAGGACATTTATAACCCATGACTTTCGAGTGGGGACAATCTCTCTCAGGGAGTTTCTAGTTTTGTGTTCCTGAAAGACCTTTAAATAAAACCCCAAACATTTGGGTGGACAGTTGAACTGTGGCCCGACTGTAAGATCCGCGAGAGCCCCACACCAAACACTGGATGGACTGGAAACAAGGGAACAGGAACTGTCCGTCCAGGGTGGGGATTTTGGGAGGTGGCCTCGCCACCACATCGCAAGAGAAGTGAAAAGATAAGTGTGGGAGTTCAGTGCTGTGAGAACAACAGTGTGGAACGAAATCAGAATGAAAAGGGAAGGAAGGAGTGTTCTCTCCCACTTTGTTGACAGCTCATAGGAAAATATGCCCAAGATAGAGTCACCTGCCAACCTCTCCGAATAACAGGTCTGTGAGCCTGCCCTGCCCTCGGAGCCACTTCCTGGAGTCAGGCTCCGGAGGAGAGAGAGGAATTCTATTTCCTCAAGACGGCTGGCACCCAGTCATTTGCCCATATTTGTTTCTTCACAAAGAGCTCCTGGTGCTGGTGACCCATGAGCTACTTCAGGAGGCAAAATAAAACCCCTCGTCAGCTTTGTTCACGCCTCACGGCTGCTCTGGGCAATTCTTTTCTCCAGAATCCTCCACTCCCTTTTCACAGCCTGGGGCAACGAGCCGATGATTCGATGATTCGGGTAACTAGCTCAGGGCCTCTATTTAGAAACAGTTTCTTGGGCGTGAGCTTTCGTGCCCAGGGGATGGTATACGTGTCACAGATTCTGTCTGCTGGCTGGGGCGGGTGGAAATGTGCTTTAAAGCTCAGCATCAAAGCTTTCACTTTAGAAGCTGAAAGCCTTCATTGCCTTGCCAAGTGGCCCCCCCCCCCATAATTAATTAATGTGGTATTAATTGTGCATGCGCTGGGGGCAGGCAGGAGGAGGAGGGCGTGGCTTATCCACAGATCTGCTGGCTCTGTAAAGCCTGAAACCCAGTGGACGCCATCTAGACAGGGAGCAAAAATGCAGAGCGTCGTGTTTACAGGTTCCAGGAAACGCAAACACGTCCCACGTTGCAGAGGGGGTTCCCACAAACCGTGCCGTTGGGGTCAAGGAGGCAATTACCAGAAGTTACACCTGTGTAACTGTGTCATGCACTGGGCAAAGGGCCAAACGCACAGGCGACTCTCAGGCTAGAAGCGGGGCTTCAAGAACCAGGGAGCGGGCCTCAGGTTCTGCTGTGAGGTCCTGGGAAGCAGGGGAAGAGGAGGATGGCTGAGGGGGCCTTCAGAAGACATGCAGGGCCAAGGAGTTGGCTCCGGTTCCCAGCCCACAAACACATGACCCATCTCCATCGTGGGGAATAGGAAGCATCCAACAGAGTCAAGGTGTAGAATTTCCCTACTTCCTTGCAGGAGGGCATCCTCACAAAACAATCGCAGCGAAAGGAGAGGACACTTTCCTGCGTCATTAAAATACCACCATCTGCACCAAAGGGGGATGCTGAGTGCTAGAAATCAGGTGAATAATCATGAGCCTTTGCATTTCTAGGTAAGGCTCCACTGCTGACACCCCTTGTACTCCCTGTACTCCTCTGCTGGAATTAGAGAAAAATACAACATCTGCGCTGGGAAGAGCCTGGGGTATCGGACACTCAGGCTGCTCCGCCTTACAGGTGAGGAAACTGCAACCTTGGGAGGAAGAACGAGGTCTGGGGGATGATCCCAGCCATGACTGACCACACTGGGCCAGCACTCCGAGGACCGATCCCAGACAGGGGCGTCTCCTGCTCTCCGGCCCTCTGATAGTTTCCTGGAACATAGGTCACGTGGGTAAACCAAGGCACCAACATGTCAGTGTTTCCGGAACATGTCAGATTAACAAAAAGTATCAGGAAGTAAAATGTTTTAATTTGTGAACCCAGTAATACCACCGCCATTCAAGCACACCATCTCTCCTACTGTTTAATCATCGTCTAGCAAGTAGGCTAGCATCTTTCAAAAAGATGCAATACTGTGGACAACAGGAAGCTCTTTTCACTTCATTTAATTTTGTTTCTAACTCTCCAGCATTTATACAGATACTCGAAGATAAGTTGCAGATATCAGTCTGCATAGAGGATTAGATTTGAAAGTTTATCTTCCTCTAAGTTCAAAAGATAGTATCTTTGATTTTATCCTTTTGGCCTTTCTTGTTTGTAGTTAATACACGTTTTGCTTAAATTAAAAAAAAAAAAGTCAATCTGTCAGCTTGGATTTTCTCCTTCTAACCAACAGCTAGAGGGAAATGACTTTTATCAGTTCCTAGTATTTTTAAGAAGCAACATGGTGAAGTGAAAAAAACAAAAAAGTCTGGGTTTTAGAATGAGGTCTGGATTCACATTGCAGCTTTCACTTTCTCTCCGGGTGACCTCTGGCAAGGGACTTACCACTCTGAGCCTCAGATATAAACCAGACAGACTATCTACCTTGCAGCGTCAGGGATTATTCAGAATAAGATACACAAAGTTCCTGGCATTGAGAAGGTGCTCAATAAACAGTAGTGACCATGATTTCTTGTTCCTCATGCTATTGCACTAGAAGCACCAGATTCTCTAGAGTGGCATCTTATACATAGTGGACCTCAGGACGGCCCACAAGGAGAAGCAAAGGTTCTCCGTAAACTGACGGGTGGGTGCGATGACAAAAAAAAAAAAAAAAAAAAAAAAAACCCAAAAAACAAAAAACTGATCTGCACAGGTAAGCCACTCTTAGAAAACAAACGGATAATTAAACCCTAACACTGTTACTTCTAAGTGGAACTCCATACACGCCTGACAGCCCTGTAATAGTTCTTAAGACACCCCTCAACACTCCCCTAGGGACTTTTCTTAAAGAAAGTGATTGCTACCTATCTCCTTACAAACCTTCCTCCTCCTCTTTAAAGCGAGCCACTCGAGTGACTGCCCCCACCCCAGAGGAGAGAATTCAGCCCCAGCTGAGCCGGGGAAACAAAGGGCCTCTCGGGTTAGAATTTTCCTTCCAGGCACCCTATCTTCACCCACCACGCATCTCCGGCTCTTTATCCAGTATCTACATCTGCATGCTGCATTTCTGTTACTGAAATCTTAGCGCCCCATTTGAGGCTATTTCTGTCCATGATCCAGAGGAAACAGAAATAGAGACTAATTTCAGAAGAATGGGGTTTAGTCCACCTACCCAAGATGGAAGCAGTAAATACCATGGCGGGGTGACTAACTATGCTTGGGAATTTACAGTCAGCATGTAGCCAGAGACAGAGATGGGTTGAATGTCTCAAATCCTGCTCTACCTTGCTTCAGGAGAGACCAGGGGAAAGCAGCTCCCCCCAGAATACTCCACGATAGCTCAGGCAATAGGAATCAGGATCCACCAACGGCCACGGTGAAACCAGCAACACTCGAAGGTCCCTGGTGACACCTACCTCTGGAAACTCACAAAGAGTGAAGTGGGCAAAGTCATTCTCATCAGAAACTGCAAGAGTCTCAGCTACTTTGAACTCAGGCACCAAGCAAAAATGGGAGACATCTGTTACTTGAGAATGGGAACTTGATCATATTTGAATTGACTCAACCCAATCAATGTGCTCTGTGATTAACGAAGAGGTGGTGGGGAGGAACCGAGGAAAGTTCGAGCCAGCGTCGTATGAAAATCTTTATCACACTGGGCATCGAGCTGTGTAGATACGAGGGAGGCCAACCACAGAACTCACGGAGAGGGAGCCCTCAGTCTGCTGAGCCCTAATACGCCAAGGGGAAGACCACGGCGGTATGGATGGCTGAGAAAACCCTAGGGGAGACAGGAAAGAGGACACAGAAGAAATGAAAATACCACTTCTAATTTCCTGTTGTTCAAGACTATTCAGAGAACTGGCTGGTTCCTGTTGGCTTTTCTTTTTCAGTGGTGCTGTGGCTTAATCTGTCAAACTTTCAATATTGGGTATTGAAAGTATTGGAGCTGGGCATCTCAGGGCTCAAGGAAATAAGCCACAGCAGCAGGTTGGGACAAGCCCCAGGGCCAGTAGCTTCCAAAGGTCTACTTCAGAATCGCAAGGAAAGTCAGAGCCCCCCCACCCCGACTCCTCGCCGGATCAGAGCCTCTTGGTCAGAGCGTTTGCCAGAGGAACTGCCTTAAATGTACACAGAGCGCACAGCATGAAATGTGAAGTGAAAGAAAAGGTCAATAGACCTCTGGTTATATATTAAAAAAAAAAAAAGACATCTATAAATAGCTGCATTTATTGAAGCTGCTTCCTTATCAGGAAGCATGGAGCTAGGAATTAACGTCTGCCTGCATCGGAAATTCTTGCCGAGAGCAAACCCAAAAAGGAAATTTCCCTTCCAAAGCATCCTGGCTATTCTGCTGCGGCCTGTTTTTTCTCTTTGTGTTCTTTGAAGCTGCTACACAGGGCCCTGGTACAGCCGCCTAGGCGGCTGGAAAAGCAAAAAGCCTTCGAGCATTTGCAAGTAAAAAGCAGAGGCCCGCAAGGAAGGCTTGAGGGGAACAAAACAGCAAATGCTGGTGGCGGGCTGTCTTTGTTAGAAGTCATGCCTGCTTTGTCAAGATGCAGAGCATGAAATCTCCTGCCCCGTGTCCTTGCCTCAACTCTGCTGGTGATGTCACGACACGTCACAGGCAGCTGTTCGAGGAGAGGCCACTCTCGGAGTTCTGACAAAGGCAGAGGACGGGGAGGATCTGCTAGGTCTGCAGGGGTGGGCGAGGAGGGTTGGAAAAAGAGGTGATGGATTCGGGCAAGGCTGGGGCGGAAAACAGTTCCGGGCCGAGGTACAGGTGTGGTGTGGGGGGTAGAGACCCTGGAGCAGAACCAAGTTCCCAGAAACCAGAGTCAGGAAATAGAGCTCATTTCTTTCCATTGTCACTTAGGGAAATCGGCTTCAATACATGTAGACAGAACTCCAGGCCTTTTCTTTAATAGAACCAGCAAGCACATCCATGCTGCCCCTGGCCCTTGGAAAGGAGGACGCACCCCCTGAACAGGTGACTTACCAGCTGTGGAAACTGAAACAGAGCCCTCGTGAGTAACTGGCCGCTGTTCGCCAGGCAGGGTGCCAGGTGCTCCACACACATCGGCTCTGATGCTTCTAAGAAACCCTCGTCAGTCGGTGTATCATGATATGTGCATCTGAGAAAGGCGAACTCATCTCGCAAGCAGAGGGAGGCAGCCCCGGCGTGCAGGCCTGAGCAGGCCTGTCCCACCCCAAGTCCTTTCTATCGCCTGCTTTCACATCTGGAAACTTGGGAAGAGTGGGGGGACCTGCTCCCAGGAGGTCACCTCTGGTGAAATGCCAGGGAATGTGGGGACAGGCTGGCCATCGCTGTCCTGGTTGCAGAGAGACCCTGACCTTCAACCCGGGCTCACAAGAGAGGAGTCAGGGAGGAGCGGTAGAAATGGGTATACAGAACTGGAATGATTATCCACAGCGACAGGCTCTGTTTCTGACAGAAGCCAGCCCGCTGGAGAGTCAGCACAGACGAATGGCCAAGGGCATTAGCAGGGCCACAGCGGTCCCCAGTCCCTGTACCCGTGACCGCCCGACTCCTGCAACAGTCAGCAGGTCCGGACTTTCAAGTCCGTGAGACTGCCATGATGTTTTCTCCTAAGAAGGCCAAATGGTGCCTCCTGAACTCGAAGTTACTTTCAGTTCTTCACGTGCCGAGTGAATGTGGACAACCCTCTGCAACTGTCTGAGCCACGGTCACCTCCTCAGTAAAACAGGATTAGCAGTACCTACTCTCAGGACTGCTGCAGGATTAAGTGAGACCCTATATGTGAACCCGTTTGGTTACTTATAATGATATAAAACACCCGCCATGATTACATTTAACCCCCATTTTGGCCTATTCTTTGGGAGCAGGAGGAACGTGAAAGTGTACGCAGCGGAGGGTGGCTCCGGCCCCCGCGCCTCCTTTCGCCACCCTGGCTCCGACACAGCTGTGCTCGTCACGTGCCTGTCTTACACCCGCTCACTCTGCTGAGAGTGCAAAATCGCCAAGGGGGTGAGCAGCGAGGTAACGTTTCCAAAGGCGGGCATTACACTAAATTATCAAACACGCACGAGGAGAAGCAGTAATGTAAGAATTCTGAAAGATGCACCAGGAAGGGAAGTAGAGCCAAGGGACTATTTCTGGTGTCCGGACGCTAGAAAACTCCGAGCCACCACGACGGCTATATATTAACCTGCAACACCATAAACCGTAACCCTATTAAATGTGATGAATGAGTCCTAGGTTCCGAATTTAAATACCAATTTGCAGGAATTTTAGAAGGGCAAACTGGCACCACGAAATGGAAAGCTGTGGGCACAGTGTCACCCTGTGATTCAAAGCGATTAGGTCGAAGAAATGTGACATGATTACGTTAAAAGGCATTTCATAAAGACGAGGCACTCGGTGATCTACACTCTGCCCTGTACGTCTGAAGTATGCTCGCTGTGATCACGTGGGCAGCCCTGAACATCACAGTTGGAGGCGGAGTAATTCACAGGGCTGACGTCAGCTCGTGAGGTACCTGTGGCTGCCCCCTGGGCACCCACCACCCATGAATTTAGAAAAAGTGGCCCCTAGGCAGACAGACAAGAAGTCTCTCCTTCACACTCGGGGAGGCCTCCCACTGTTCAGAGAATCAAGAGTGACCTTGAAAAACGCAGTCTTGGGGTGGGGGTGGGGGTGCGGTCCATGGTTCTGTAAATATTTTCAAGGTACAGGATGAAAGGCTGATGTTCCCTTTAAAGAATGAACTTTCCGTTTTCACCTACCTGCTCTAATTGTCGCACTTCACCTCTTCTGCCCTCAAGCTTTAGGAAAAAAAAAAAATTCAGTACCCTACATGGAAGAAGGGGGAGAAAAAAGAGATCTTTCTATCTTTTCAATAAACATATTGTGCTTGCTCTCCTGGTGGAACAGGGAAGTCTGCGGAAGCTGCCGCAGGACTCCGAGAGGCCACCGAGGAGGCCAGACCAGGTGGCATGGGGCAGGCCCTTCTCCCCAGGGCGCTCCTCCTCTCCTGGGCCCAGACTGCCCTGGCCTGTCCCTTTCAAGTCCTCTAGAATCACCACTTATCACTTTGCCCCAATTATCACCTAGTGTTTTTTTTTTTTTTTTTCTCATCACAGTCAAGGAAGAGGAAAAGTCCTCACTTTCTCCTTCTCAATAGCTCACTAATTTGTCACACTGCGTCTTCAGTTTGGCTATAGCCCTGTGTTTGCAGAGCAAAATGGTGAGAACCCCACAGCACGAGAACCTTAAACATTATGCTCCCCACCTTCCATACCTCGTCCCTTGCAACCAAGAAAGGCTGTATTTTGATTTCAGAATAAAAGGAGAAAAAGAAAGAGTTAAGAGAGAGAGGGTTTATCTGGAGATCAATGAGGACAAAGGGTGAAAAGGAGCCACTCTGGGGCATACCAGTCTGGTGAGTATCTCTTTAAAGCAAGCAGCTAAAAATGCTTTCAACATAGCAATACCATAAATGTCCTGCGCTGTCTTGGCTTTCGGATTCTTCCCCGTACTTTCCATGAGCATTCCACTGGGAACTGTCTGGAATCCCAGATTAAAACAGCAATAACCCAATTCCCTGGTTAGAATATTTATTTTCTTTTAGGTTTGGAAACCCAGCTGGGATGCATCCTCAAGTGCACGGCACAGCCTCCACCACCCGAGGGGCTAAAAGAGCCGTTTCTCAAACAGCACGATGGGCAGGCGAGCCCTGGAACAGGAGAGGGAGGAGGGCGGCTCAGCCTCCCCTGGAAAGCCCCAGCTGAGGACAAGCAGCAGGAGCCTGGGAACCTCCACTTTCAGAGGATTCATTCCAGATGTGGGAACCAATGGTGTCACCACAGGGCTGATGCAGATTCCAAGGAGGTCTCTCCAGTCAGGCTGCCAGGGAGCAGCATTCAGGCAGAAGCACCATCACCACCCTGACCTGAATCCATAATCTAACAACTGATTATGTTCCAAGGTCCGCAGGAATGTGCTACAGTTCTGTATCTGATAATTCCCTATGTGGGTATCCATCTACTCATCCATCCACCCAAGAGAGATATGCAAACTATTCAACAACTGATCCACCAGTTAGAGCAGATTCTAGCCAGAAACCAGCGCAATGGCCACATCCATGAGCACAGGCTAAGTGTCAACCTGAATCCATCCATCCATCCATCCATCCATCCATCCATCCATCCAAAAAGTACTCATTAAACACACATACACCATGGCCTAACAGACAAGAGCCTAGGCTCCGGACTCAGACAAAACTCAGTTTGAATCCTAACGCTATCTCCCACCAACTGTGTGACCTTGGCAGGTTACTTAAATTCTCTAAGCCCTAAATTCCTTATGTGTGACATGGACAGAAGAAGAGTATCTACCTTCCAAGTCCTGCTGTGAGAATTAAATCAAATCATTCACATAAAGAACTTCACACGGCGCCTGGTACGGAGTCATCCCACAATAAATGCTCGTTATGACGGCTGTGCGCTCGGGACACGGCACGGCCTGGCAGGACAGCGGGGAAGTGGGACAGCTGTGACTCAATGAGGAAATTGTCTACTCCAGAAAAAAACGAAAGCACTGGGACAGAAGAAACAGTTCCAAGTAGGGAGAATGATGTCTTAGGTGAGATCACCATTTCTGCAAGTGCAGAGGGCTCTTAAACATCCTCTTGTCCAACCGCAGTTTACACGGTAGGAAGACGGAGGATTACGAGGACTGACTCACAGTCAAGCAGCTAGTCTATCAGCAGAACTACTTCAGAATCAAGATCTCCTGGCTGCTAGCTGGTTGTGTTTGTCAGCTTCACCATGATAACCGTTTATGGAGATGCAGTTCTATGGTAAAAGGGCTTACCTATGGACAGTCCTCCAAGATGAACCATGAGTCAGAGCCTTCCTGGGGTGGGGGGTATGTGTCAAAGTGCAGAAATAAAGAGACACGAAAGAGACCTCAGCCTAGTTGGGACAAGTGTTCATAATATTTTCCCCCTCTTTATGGAGACTTCAAGCTCCACAAGGGCAAGAGGTTGGGTCTGCTTTGTT
Organism: Camelus bactrianus; assembly: GCF_048773025.1. Classification (NCBI taxonomy): domain Eukaryota; kingdom Metazoa; phylum Chordata; class Mammalia; order Artiodactyla; family Camelidae; genus Camelus; species Camelus bactrianus. Next base: position 7,174,059 of record NC_133572.1, on the reverse strand, counting down.
CATTTCTGTACCCCCAGCATCCAGAAAAGCGCCTGGCACAGCATAGGTAATCAGTAACTTGTTTGTTGAATGAATAAATGAATGAGATTAGGTAGCAGGAGTGCTTGGCCTGAGTATGTTCCTTCCTGAAGTGAGCACACCGGTATAGGACAGCTTCTGGAGGAAAACAGGCTGTGCTCTGGCTGTGGTCTGTCTTCTAGTCTGGCTGCTCCAATGCGGCCACAACCCTCCAGTTTACTGAGGACAACTGTGCCCACAGTAGTGACCCGGGCATCTTTTTGGTCCTAATCTTTCTGTTAAAAGTTCATCGTGGAGGAGACGGTAGACTGAAGCTGGAATGTGCTGACCACAGTATGTACCAACTTTGTAAATACTGATGGACACAGCAAGCTGGGGGAGGGGGGAAGGATTCTCATGGTCCCCACCCAACTCCCTGCAGAAATCTCAGCCAGCATCTTCCCCATGGGGGCGAAGGGATTCACCACCCATATTCTCCCAGTACCTCCCAGCATCACAGTCATCTGATCCACTGAATTATCACACACAGAGAAAAGAGAAGCCTGCATCCTTGGTCTCCCACTATTCCTGGTTTCAGCAAAATTCTGGTTTCTGAGGAGGGGTGGACCAAGAGGAGCGGGATAGCCAGGGGAGTGTGATCACACCAGAGATGGCAAGTATAACCGTGCCCTGTGTAAGTCATGACGAATCAACGAGGGAAGGGCCACGGTGACCCGCAGTGTCCTCCATGACTGAGACTTGTGCCCTGAGGAGAACAGTCAAGCCAGAGAACCTGGTGTTTTTTGGACACTGTGACCAGGGTGGGAATCAGGTGATTCGTTCTCCCCGGCTGCACGCAGCACACTGGGTCATCTGGGCCGGGTGGCAGCACAGGAAAGAGAGACACAAAGGAAAGGACAGGTGTCGTGTGCTCTGGAGCCCGGCCCTGGCAGCACAAGCGCCTTCGCCCTGACGTCCGGCCAAGTCACAGCTGAGGATCAGCCAGGGGAGGTGGCAGAGGCGAGGGGCGGAGATGGCCTGGGAGGGGGAGGGCAATGAGGGCACTGAGAGAGGGGGGCGCGGCAGAGGAGGGGGAGAGACAGGCCCTCCGTAGGGGTACGCTGGAGAGCAGCCGGCATGGAGGAAGCGGGAGGGGAAGGCCCTGTGCAGAAAGGACGGGCAGGCAGCAAAGGGCAGAGCGGGGAGAGAGTCTGACCCCAAACCTGAGCAAAACTGAGGGGCTCTGACGGGGAGTAAGTGTGAACTTAGGAGGACAAACTTCCCCCCCAATCCACCTCACCTCTTAGGCCATTCAGTGGACCTTAGATTGCCCATGTTCAGATATGGGGGTAGCAGGTCAAGGTCAGAGAGGAAATGAACACACAGAGAAACAAGGGTCAGGAATCTCATGCTTTTCAAAGCCATTCTGGGGTGCGTGGGGGCAAACAACGCCAAAGCAGCTTCTGGAAGTCGCGTGAACACAATCTCGGAGCGTGCCCCTGCCCCGCCTCCCCAACCCGGCGCGGTTGATCATTCCGTTCAGCTGTGCATCTGTCTGTCCGGCCAGCCAGCCCGTCCACCCTGCCGTCCACCCCCAGACGCGCGAACACTCACGCAGGTGCGCGGGCAGGCGGATCGAGTCCTCCTCCATCCTGAGCGCTCGGGGCACTGGCACATGTAGCGGCGTCGAGGCAGCGTAGCTGGGCACCGGGCTCTCGGGGGGTGTGTATGAAATTCGTTCCTGCTGTTAAACATAAGGGCAGCAAGAGGGGAGGGGGGGAAAAGACAATGAAAGCCTGGAACTGAGGTGTGACATCCTCACCTACCACTATCTGGTGTTTGTGCCTTATTAAAGACAGTTTCGAAATCTGATCCAGATTGTTTTAACTAAGTTTCCAGATTACTGGAGATGAGGAAAATATACTGAGTTTTGAAAATTTTTGGTAAGCCTCTCTTAGACTTCTTATGTACTTTTAAACATACAAAATCCTAAAAAAATTCTAAACAGGAACTTAATGCCTAGTATAAGACACTTGGCTTCTGATTTTGATGCGCTATTTCATAAACACTTAAGAAATTAACTTCAATTATAAGTAAACACCTGAGTTATCAAAAAGCCAGTTTATTAGACATTTTATATTTGAGTTTTCTGTAAGTTTTGAAAATTTTATAGATTAAATCACAACAGTTGTTGGTGGCTGTAGTTTCACAGTAGTCCTTTTCCCTCCTAACGAACTGAGAAAATTCAGCTTTCTTCTGACATTTACTACCACTCCTCCCCCTCCCATTTCCCCCACCTATTGATATATTTCACTGCCTAATCTTTGGACAGTAAATGATCAGTTTCAATACTGCTGATCAAACACCATGGTGACATTATTTCTTATTTCTGCCATGCATTTGTTGTGGCTTGTTTTCTGCTTTTAAACTACAACTGTAATAAAATCAATGTATTTCCAAAAAAAAAGGGGGGGGGGATTGAGTGCCGGCTGAGCCAGGCTGCACAGGGCTGCCCCCTGTCTAGACACTCTATGCGGCTGTCTTTCAGATCACTGGCATTTGGGATTTATAACAAAGCTCTGTAAAGGTCTGGAATGGGGCTTTTCCTCTGGGCTTGGGTCGACAGGTGTCCATTTTTCTCCTCTCTGTACTAGTGATTTGCTCAAGTAAAACTGGGAGGCAAGACCAAGGGAATGAAACAATATGTCCAAAAGAATGGCTTTAAAGACTCCTCTCTCAAAAATTACTCTTCCCAGTCACATAATTAACGCCACCAATACATTAAAACCACGTTTCCTCTTCTCTGGCAATATCCCCAGCTTCTAAATCAAAGTAGGATTCCATACTCAGATCCAACCAGAGGTGAGCTCAAAGTGGTTTCTAAGTTCTAGGCTGAGTCAATAAATCTACACCAGCAAGAATGTTTCCATCATTCCACAACCACCACCACCAGAAATCTCCAGTGTTTCATTTTCCCGTTCATCGCAGGGAACTATCTGCAACATCAACAGGTATCTCCCTGTCCCTTCATGTTCCATCTCAGAGTCAGTACTCAAAGAATGATCTGCGTTTAAGGAAGTACTGTTTAAGTGAAGATACTTATTTAGCTGACAAGGAGAGGCAGAGGAAGGAGTCAATACATTCCCGGCTTAGACTTAAACAGGCAGCATTTGTTAGACCAATGAAAACAACCGGATGGGATGGGAAGGCTTATTATTAGTTTTAAGTTAAAACACGGCAAATAATGGCAAAAACAACAACAACAAAAACCCCAGCTATTGTGCTCAGCAGCAATTTGCATCCTAGACCCACATATCAACTAGTTTGACTTGCAGTCCATACATAAACATAACTTGTTAGTTACTGTGGATTAACTGGGCAGAGTAAAGTGAGACGCACACGGTCCAAACATAAATTGGGGGGGGAGGGGGGAGATCAGTGAGATGCTATCATGAAAACAAAAATCATGAGCAAAAGAAAAATCACAGATTAAAATAAAGTGAAGAGGGTGTTTACATTTTGGAAAGAGCTCGCTAACATTTTATACTCCATCAAATATGCAAAGGGAAGCAGGGGGGTCCCCCAGCCCTGTCACCAAACTGAAGCTTGTCTTTTGCTCATAACCTGGAAAGTTTGGCGGTTGTGGTAGGAAGTTTCTATTTTAAATGTATGTATATGGATTTCTCTAATTTCCGAATGGAATTGCTATACCTTCCCTGAGGCATCCTCCCCAGCAAGTAGGGCAATTTGGGCTATTTCTCTTTAAACATACATCCTAAAGTTTCCTGGTGAGTTTCTTAACTAAGGGCAGATGCACACACCCTTCATTTTATTTCTGGATCCATCAAGATGCCCTGTGAAAGGTCACCCAGAGGCAAAACCTTCAACTTCACTTTTCTTGAACTTTACCAAACCTCACACATATTTTGAGCAACTTTAACTCAAGGATGAGTTACATTTTCGGTGTTTGGTTTGGGGTTTTTGAGGTGAAAAAGGCAAAGGCATAAACACACATATGGGAAATATACCAAATCTGTTTAGGGGGTTTTCAGGGTGAGAGAGGCTTTTTAAACATTTGAAACAGAGTCTGTTTTTTCTAGTTGAACAAATTCTCCATACACTTCAACCCTCAAATATAACCCTCCCCACTGCCCCTTCCCAATATATGTCTAGATATCTTATCTACCGTTAACTTTATTCCCAGAAATAGCTTTCTGTTTTGTTAGGGTTTTTGCAGAAGTGAAACTGTTGATGAAGAAAATATGGTGCAGCCAGAGAGTTTTCAAACGGCATGGCATGAGTGCAAGACAAAAAAAAAAAAGGATGGCATTTCTTAAGATGGTGACTTTCTCTTAGAGCAAGGAGAAACTTCCGAGATCCTGTAACGAGTCCCTGGGAGGGAGCGGTCACCTGATCTCAGCTCCCTCACCTTCACCAACTCCATCAGGGACAAGCTGGGGGGAACCCAGCCCTCAAGGCGGACTGCACTTTATTTCTTGGGAAACAGACCCCCAGCCAGCTGATAAAGAGTCAAGCTAGGGATCACCTTTAAAACGTCTATATTCTGACTTGCTAAATTGTCACTGTGCTGTACCTTCATTCCACTGTAATTTCTTGGGAAGCAGCCTGCTGTGTGGCTGCTTTTGTGCGTGGTTCCCTGTCCTTACCCAGAAATAGCATACTTGGGTGCCTGCCCTCGGATTTTCTGCCACCCACCCCCCACGTCCAAACAATTCTAGATGAAGACAATACCGCTGTTTCATGATGAAACCTGTAAGAAGAAGGCGCAAGACTGAGCGATTGTGAGCCTTGAACGCTCTTGGTGATGGTTTCCACTCAGCAATATTGCGACGTCGCACGCTTGGGGTGGGAAGCTCTTCTCCAACATTCAGTGAAGAGCTTTGTCAGTAACAGAGGGGACCCTGACCAAGAGGGGGAAAAGCAAAAAGTGCTCCGAGGGCCTCAAGCAATTTGCTAGGGGCCATTTCATACCTACTGTGACCCTGATTCAGTGGTCAGCAGAGCACTCCGGGGACCCCAGAAAGGATGTGGCCCAGTGTGGGGGCTCCTTTCCGAGGGAATCCCACACCACAGGCTTGTCTCCTTTGTCTCTCTTTTTGTTAATCTCTAGGGCGATTCACGTGGTCCTCATTTTAAAATCTATTCTTCTAACCATGCATGTCCTTAACCTCCACCGTGACACAATCGGCAGACTCTCAGCAGTCAGAAGTATGATATGAACATATCACTACCTCCAATGGACACATCCAGACAAGGAGGCAGAAAGAGACGAACATCCAATTCCCCCGAGTAAAGGAAACGTCTTTATTCTCACAGATGCTCCTCTTGTCCAACCCCCGGAAAGGGAAGGGGGGTACCCGTTTAAGCTCATTCACTTCTAGAGCAAACTGTCAGTCAGATGAAGACCAGAGGTGTTTTATTTTAACATTACAGAGAGGAATAACGATTTCTCCAAGAGGATTATAACCACTGCTCTAATTAAATTAAAATGCTGCAGACAGTGGTATTAATGCATTCAAGTGTTGTTCGGGGGGGGGGGGTACACTGATGGCAGAGGTCAATGATGGGACTTAAAAATGCTGTGATGTAGTTCCATTATTGTTTAGATGCTGAAAAAGTAAAATACGCTGCTCTTAAATGTGCAGACACAACCTATCAAACCAACCAGTGGAACAAAAGGAGGCACGGACACTTCTAGGGCCAGCTGTAGTACCTCTGAGAAGGGGAGGGGGTGGTTGGAAGAGCAGCACCAAGCTCTGAAAAGAGAAAATATGCTAAAAATAGTTTTAGGCAAAGGATGAAATGTAAATGTTACTAACCAGTATAGAAAGCTTAAAAAAAAAAAAATTAAATGGAATATGGAGGAGGGTTGCTGCAAGCACGCTGTGGAAATATTCCCTCTCCTCACCGTTCCCTGACCGTGAAGGGGTCAGGAGGTACCCATCCAATTCTGCTCGTTTTTAAACCGGCCGCTTAGAACCTGTGACTGTTGCGTGGACCAAGCTTGTACGTTTCACGTTCAGGAGGAGAGCAGTGTTTCCTCCCCCTAAGCCTCGCCCCATGGCTGCATCTTACGGACGAGAAGAGTTAAACACTGAACATTCCTATCCAAAAAATGTCTTTCCTTTTCCAAATTATTCAACTTGGCGCGTCTATAAATCATGGGTATCCCCCTAGCACATTTATGCATTTGTTTTTACGCCATTAATAACTGAAAAAGCTGAAGGGCTGAGACACTTAAGAGCTGATTGCTCATTACATATGAACCTTCTGGAAATCAAGATAAAGCATTTTGGGAATTGAGAAAAACAGAAATACAGTTTGGTTGCATAGTACACCCCCCATATCTGGGGATTCAACCAACCACAGGTTAAAAACATTGGGCAGGGGGAGGGAAAAAACAACTTAAGAAAGTTCCAAAAAGCAAAACTTGAATTTGCCACGTGCTGGCAACTATTTACATATCATTTACATTGTATTAGGTACTATAAGTAATCTTGAGGTGATTTAAAGTACATGGGAGGATGTGCATAAATTATATGCAAAAACGACAATATTTTATATAAGGGACTTAAGAATCCGTGGATTTGGGTATCCTCAGGGGTCCTGGAACCAATCCCCCACAGATACTGAGGGACAACTGTACTTGGAAAAAGAAAGAAGGTTTACGGGTAGCTTGAAAGATTCCTCATCTGTAAAGCTGAGATGCCTTTGATTCTGGACCTTTTTCCAGAAATAGCCCCCATCCCCACTATGAATGCCAAGATTACCCCAGTGGTGGTTTCTGAAGCCTGCATAGTCTTGAAGACAAAGAGCACCATTTCCAGCGGTGCCCGTGGACCATTTCCCAAGGCACTATGGGAAAAATGCTACAGGTGCCCCTTTCATTCTGCTGTACTTATGTGTCACTTCACCAAATCAGCAACTCAGACAAGACAGGAAACAGCAGGTACCAGAGATACAGCGGTTGTGCTGGTGATATTTGATATTTTGAGGGAAAGATCTCTTTTCCACCCTGCAGGTTTTTAGGAAAGCTGCCCGGGAAAGCTGCTGTGGGTACCACAGCCATCCTCTGTGGACTGAACAGAAGACATCTCTCAGATAGAAAGCTATTTAGCAAGACATACTAAACTGAAGTCTGAACACGCAATTATTTAAATACACTCTTCAAGCTGCAAAATAATTCAAGGTGGTGGCTTTGGCTCTCAGTAAATAAGCTTTCTTTAACAAGTGAAAGCAACGCACCCCCACAAGACTGAACAAGGCTGCGTTCTGAGCTGCACAGTTTTCTAGTTTTTGGTGTCATGGACCCAAGAACCTAAACTAACACACATCTCAGTGTCCATTTCTTTTGCTTGAAAAACTACATTGAAGAGATTTATGAACCCCAAATGCAGCAAGATCACCTTAAACTTTTCTAAACTGTACACACAGCCATGGTCCAGGACGATTCTGGCATCTCTCCAGAAAGAAACAGTGTCCTTTAGGATCTGGGGTGAGAACAGTGTCCCTCAGAGTCTGAGGAAATCAAATAAGAATTCTGAAGCAGAAAACCAGACCCACCAAATCACAGCAGTGAAGCTGTGACGCTATCCTTCCATCCTACAGAGGCTCCAGAAGACGTCTAAACCAGCAGCCCAAGCTGGCTTTCCTCTCAGTGTCCGGCTCCCCTCCGGGTGCTGAGTCATTAGAGTTTTATACCCCGACTGGTTTTTGGCCTTTAACACGCTTGCAGTAATTGGGGGGGGGGGAGTACCGTGTGAAAGGTGGGATGGGTAGGAATTACACTCCTGGTCTCTAGAGCTCCCTCCCTTGGTTACCCAGATGCCCATCAGCCCTGGGGGGCTGGACCCCAAAGACGACACTCCCGCTGACATGGGCATCTTCCTAGGAGCCTGGCTTCACCTGTCCAAGGAGGACTCTCGCTTTGGACAGTGAAGAAGATGGGTTCAGGACCTGAACCGTGCAGGGTCCTACATACTTAGAACTGAAAGAGACAGTCCTTTCCTCCCCTTCCCAGCCTGCTATATCCTAGAATCAGAAGACAGCATACTGTGTCCGTCAAACAGATCAAAAAGATACATTTAAGTCAAAGCACCTTAAATCTTTCGCCCAGAACTAAGTTATCTATGCACAACTGGATGAATAGAAAGATGCATTAGCAACAGGCCCTGCAGTCAAGCGTTGCCATAAACGGTCATTACGGTTTTGCTCTTCCTGTGATGGTTATGAAATATTTCAGCACCACTAAGCGTCTCCCAGGAGCCGAGGCCTATACCAGTGTTGCCAATTCTGCCACCGAAAGTCCTAGAATTTCCAAGAGGGCCCCCATATTCAAAACTCCGTCTCAGTTTACCCATAAACACATCTGGGTCCTCATACATAAACACAGTCCTCAGAACACATGCCCCAATCTTGGTTGACAAATACAGTCACTGCAAGAGGCAGGGAAGGAGGGCATTAAGGGAGCGCGTGGGATGCACTTCCCATGAAGACTTTTTTATTTCAGACTCACAACAAGCCTGCGAGAAAGGCATCATTACTCCCTATCCACAGGGGGACCCTGGGTCTGAAGATTACCAGGGTTAAGCCCAGGAGACGGCACAGCTAGCAAAAAGAGGAGAAATAAGAAACTACATGCAAGTAGGGCCAGCCAGGCAACAGAGGATTCACAACTTACGGGGCATCCCACGAGGTCAGCTCAAACTTGTAAGAACAGTGGCAGCTTTGGAATATTTCATCGCTTTGCGCCCTCACCCCTCACAGAATTCCAGCAGGTTCCTGATCACTGGTCACTCAACAGAGGCCCCTAAGCCAGGGTGCCGACTTTAAGCCTGTTGCTTCTCCTACTGGGAACACAGAAGGAAGAAGTAAGCGCGTTTCGCTGAAGAAAGGGGACTAAATGCAATGTACGAGGGAAGTTCAGGCACGACCCTGAGCAGGGGGAGCCGCCAGAATCCAGCCGGGGGCCCAGCGGGCCCGCGGGGCGCAGTCAGCAGCACCGTCGGGGCATTTAGGGACCGCCTGTGCGTATGAGGACTTCACCTTGCACAGTAATCTCATCCGAGGGAATTTTGAGCAAAACTATGTTCTTTTTTGTCTCTAACATTTTCTTCAGCAACCACAGAAACCATTTCCCTTACTCAACGCCTTTCTGTTTATCCAAGAGCAGCAAATCTGCATGTACTGCCAAGACCCCGGGGGGCCGTGAGGAGGGAAGGCCCATCCACGGCTAGTCGGTGTCTGTTGGTGTGCACACCTCTGTCCCCAGAAGGAGTGAGGCTGCCTCCAGAAGTCACAGTGGCCGCCATCCAACAAGGCTCCTCCGACTGTCTGAAGATGCACACCGCCCTTCTCCTAAGCGAGGAGTGGGTGATGGAGGCACCAAGGATGCACGTGGCCTGTGGGGGCAGGTGATTTAAAGGATTCTCAAAGATGTCTTCAAATACGGAAGGGCCAGTGTCAGGAAGTGTTAAGGCTTCTCGGCAGCACCTCGGAGGGCAGGACCGGCCCCAGACACCTGTGCACTAGGAATGTGTCTGGCTCATTGTGCCTCCTAAAGTCGATTTAAGGTGAGGCTGAAGGGGCTCCTGCGCCAGGAAGGAACTCACGGTGTCTTGTAACTAACTCCAAGATGCTGCTTCTACATGAGCTGGTATCTCCCTGCAAGTCAACGCTTATCAGTTACAGTCAGAGCAGAACAGAGCCGAACAAAAATGAAGACCACAGTCCTCTCCTCCATCAGTCAGTGCCCCGGGTCTGCCGACACGATCTGAGGGTTCCACCCAATACAATCTGAAAAAGCACAACTTGGAGCAACTCTTCTGAAGACAAGCAAGAAACTCAAATAGATTTCTTCATTGTTGTAATTTAAAAATATTTTAATTAAGATCCTTTCCAACCCAGAGAGGCTATGAATTTCTTTCTTTTTTTCTTCTGAATTTCTTAAATATTTCTGACATGAATAGTAAAGAGAATCCCAAGCTGTGATTCCTTTTCATACCAGGTTGTGGTTTCCATGGGGGGGGGGGGTGGTCTGTGCTTGAAGGATGCTCAGCTCATCTGGCTGGGACCCAGTGCTGACGTGGGCAAGGTCACAGGCTTTAGACCTGGGTGGGAAAATTAAATGCATGCACTCTGTGGCCTAGGTTACACCCTTAATCCCTGCATGGTGTAGATGACTGCTTTCCCTCAAGGTGGAGATCAGGTGAGCTTGGCAACACACACCACCACTCCTGGGAACCCCTCGAAAGCACACGTCCTACTGATATAGTGGGTCATATCAGTATAAGAAAGGAGGTGTGACTTTATACAGAAGCAGCTGGTGTCACCTCTGGGAAAAATACAGTCTTGCTCTCAGATTTATCCACAAATGCCTTGTAAGCTTTCCATCACCCTTCTGAAAGAAGGTCACTGAATCCCTTCTTCCTAACTAATTCTAACAGCAGAAGAAACAGGTACTTAAATGAAGAGCCGCTCGTGTCCTGGGCACAGCAAAGGGTGGGCAAGTTTGGATCTAATCAGCTGCTTTCTCCTCCATTAATGCTATTCCCTTTAATGATGTGGCTATTACAGTTAGCCAATCCGCAGTGTCCCTGCCTGGGGCTAACGAGGAATGAACTGAGAGAGTTACTATTCAGTTGTATCAAGGGCGCCATTAGAGCCATTAGAGAGCGCATCTCAATTTCTGCCCCCAAAGGAGAGATACCTTCCAGGCATGTTCTACCTGCCACGTGGCTGCTCTCCCACTGCAATCACGGTGCCTCTGGGTGCGAGATCCGAGGGACTCAGGGGACCATAAGATCTGGGCAGAGGGAAGGATGAGGGTCAGGCTTCTGCAGAGCCGGGAGGCAGAGGACGCCCCAAAGGGATGCTTCGCACCTGTACATTAACCATCTCTTCCTCCTCCCTCCCTTTCCACCTGCCTCCTGGTGCCTCGTAAACCTTCTCCCCACTCCCCAAGCAGCTTTCCTCTGTTACAGCCTCACTCTGGGCTTAGCTCGTCTTCATTTCTTTCTTGAATGACTATATCTGGAAGCCTTAGAAAAGGAAGAGAGAGAGAAAGAGAAGCTACGGCTTAAACTCACACCCTCAGCTGGTTGCCGGGGGTGGTTACTCAGACCTCCTTCAAAACGGAAAAGATTTTTTTGCCCTGTGATGTATCTTTATAAAGTGTCTACTGCTTAAATGGACCATATGCCTCCTAAGAAGCATGAAGTTTTAAAGACAGGAGACCAGAGCAAGATTTGCACTTGAGTTCAAATAGGGGTGATCCAGAGACATGCTGAAGCAAGTCACTAAAACGGCAGCCTCAGTGATGTTTGCATGTAGTCCCACAGGTCCTGAGAGAGCGCAGTCCATTTCCAATAAGCCAGGAGACACCACATCCCACACGCCTCTATCAGTAAGAAAGAAGGCCGGGTTACAACCACTCCCAGGGTCAAAATGAACAAATTCTCTTGTTCCACACATATCAGATAATTCCTAGGTTGCCTCAGGCTGAGAAAGAAACAGAAATAGAAAAAGCCCTGTAAACTAGACTGAGAGTAACAAGTGCCAATTAGGCCTGGAAAAGATTTCTCTCTCTGGAAAATGTTGACTACCAAAATAATTTTCAGCAAAACCCTGTACGAACACGACACTTAAAAGGCAACCTAAAAGAAGTCAACATCTCCTCAGAGTTTGCTGTCTGAGAAGCTGGCATTCCAATACCCAACCTTCACGATCACATCGTGTGGTGTGAAAGATAAGTGAGGTGAAATTTATGACATAGTGTGCGTTTCTGGAAACAAAGGCTCTCTGTAAACGCAAGGCATGGTGATGATGAGAGATTTGAAAAGCCCCAAATAAAGCACTATGTTTTATGTATGCCTGAAGAATTAAACCTGTCTTTATGTTGTAGAAATGGATAATTAACATAATCAAACCCACAAGACAAGATGGACAAAGGCCTCACTCTGTGACCAACTGACTGAGGAACTAGGGCAGAATTTATCTTCTCTGCACCCCCTACCCCAACCCTGCAGCCTCTGTAACCCTAAGAAGTAACCTAGGAACAACCTTGAACATTAATTAAGAGTCACACACCTGCATCTCCTCTTTTAGAAGAACTTTTGCAGAAGGAATAACCATCTTGGCAAGTAATTTCATTTACACTTCGTCAAAAACCATAGAAATTCCCTGATTCTTAGACACACAACTCCTTACAGGAACTCAGAAAAGGCATCTCCCCTTTCACTGTGGTCATGGTTAGAAAGACCAGGGAGGTTTTTTGTTTGTTTTTTTTTTTTTGTTTTTTTTTTTTTTTTTTAAAGGAGACAGCTGCAGCAGTGACTAAGAACAAGTTCTGCTGACAAGGTGAACAGTACTATGAAAAATGCCACCTGCGGACGAGTAGCATTCTGAAAACTTAATGACAGGAATAAGCGTGAAATTGACAAGCATGGCATGTGCGTTCATGACGACAACAGTGATTAACAGAATATTAAGCAGCTTGAAATAATAAAGAAACATGCGTGCACTCTGGTAGCCCTGTTAACACTACTTAATCGTTTATTTTAAGACCCTGTGCTTTCATTAGAACTACTGTGTTCAACAGTACACGAAAAGCACGTTTGATTTCCCGTATACTTCAGGGACTCAGGGTCAGCTAACGATCTGGGAAACACACATTTTCATTCAGATATTCTGAATCTTGGCTGCACATCAAAATCATCTAAAGAAGCTTTAAGGAAAAAAAAAAATCCCAGTATCCAAGTAAATCAGCCAGGTATCAATACTTTGAAAGCTCTTCAGGGATTCCAATACACTGAGAATCACTATCTTGAATCAAGACACAGGTTAAATGATCATCTTTTCCCTTAGTTTTTCAGAAACCTTATTAACCTATTTGCTAATGGGCCTTCCCTCCTGAGTAAACTGCTGTTGTTCTGCCTTTAACCCTAAAGCAGAGATTAGCGGTGTAATACGGGAAGTTCCTGAATGATGACTCCCTGACCCACATATGCACAACCGCCCCAGACAGGTGTGTCTGCGGTGGTTCCTCTTCCTTCCCAACTGCCTCTGGAGTTCCCCTCCTCTCCCCTCCATCCCCGGGAGGCCGCCCAGCCTCATTATCTGCAGCCCCACATGGAGGCTGCATTCTTAGCATTGGCTATACTTGAAGTGAGCAGTGGGAGCAATGCAAGGGTTATGATGGAGGAGCAAGGGGGGAGGAAAACCCGTTCTGCTTCCAGCCCGCCCTCCCTCCCACCCCCTGCCCCTCACCCCTAGAAGGGTCTCTCTGCCTTCATGTGCTCAGGCCCCAGACGACCCTTCTTCTGTGCAAGAATGAACCCACATCCAGTAGCTTGGAGTCTGGGGAGTCTCTTTTCCCAAGGTGGGGTGCACGTCCTCCACGATGGCTGTCAAAGTGGATGAGTGGGACACCTCTGTTCCCCAAAGCAACCTTGCTACTAGTAATGAGGTCTTTATAATCTGGAGAAATGTCTTGACCTCCAAGCAGGTGACTTCTTAATAAAATCTTGGAACCCTAAACTAGTGGAAACCTTGAGCCTGCTGAGGTCTTTACCAAGATCGTTGACAGCCCCGCCATTCCATGCTGCTGTGTCTTCCTAACACCCCTAGGAATCACGTCCCCAGAACCAGCACAAAACCCACTTGGCAGATGTAGGAAAGGAGGTGGAAGAGTTAACAAGACTCTTGAACGGATCCCATAACTGCTCTGGAGGGAGCTACCGGTCCTAAACCCAAAGATGTCATCTTTCTCCCGAGTTGCCTTCTGCCACAGTGTTCTGTACACTCTTGGTCATCAGGATAAAGTCTGTGTCTAAAGTGGCCCTTAAGGGGAGGGGAGCTCACTTAAGAACCTGGCTGATCCATTTATTCATTCCTTGGTAAAAACATTCTCCAAAAAAGCCACTGGAAACCTAAGTCCTTCCAATAAAACAAAAATTTCAACAATTTCCAAGCATCTTGATATTATTAGTATTTTATCTCTTCTTCCTCTGAGCAAAATGCAATTCTAAAACAGGGATAGAACTGGGGCATGAAGCTTTATCCTCTGAAACTCACTCAGGTGTTGAAAGTGCTAGAGTGGGTAGTGAGTCTCTTTGCATCTTGAGGAAGCAACTTGCAAGCTAAGCTGTCAAGGCGCGCTGCAGCATCACCGGTCGAGCCCCACCAGTGGCATCAACAGTTCTAACGCGGAGCCGCCAACAACCGAAACCGACAGGAAGATCTGGAACGTTTAACCCAAAAGCTGAAATAGGGGCTCTGAAATTCACTTGGAGCTTGTAGGTTTGACACAGGCACTAGACGAGAGCTAGTGTTTCCTTTAATGCCATGCGATTCCTCTTTTGTTGTATTATTTTATATCCCTTGCCACAAGCTAATCAAGTTGATGCTGACAATCACCGGGATTTCTGCCTGAAGAAAGGATGAAGAACTGAGCAGACACAAGTGGACAAGGCACGGATGTCGTATATAATGCTTTGTTTTCATGAGAATCAGTGGTTTCTGAGTGGATGAAAAGGCATTTGAAAATCATTCTGATGAACACAGACAAAGCTATCTTCTCAATTTACTTACTCTTATTAAAACCTATTTTCCAAGCTTCAGTTGTCATAAACCCAAATATAAAATACCATAGTAACACAATTGGGAAAATGTGTCTCCAGCTTTTGAAGTCTAGCAACTTCCCCTAGAAAGTCCTAATCATATTTCCAGTGGATTCTACAAGGCATTATCTAGACTAGCACTGTTGGACAGAAATAGAATGCAAGCCACAGGTATAGTTTAACATTTTCTAGTTGCCATAGGAAAAAAGACAAAATGAATTTAAATAATATACTACATTTAACCCAACATATCCAAACTATTCTTTCAACGTATAATCAATATATAAAGTTGTTGAGATATATTACTTCTTTTTCATATTAAATTTACTGCATAATTTCCATTACAGTCTAAATCAGACACTAAATTTTCACTGTCTTTTTTTTTTGACTTTTAATTCAATTTTTTTATGGAGGTACTAGGGATTGAATCTAGGACCTTGTGCATGCTAAGCATGCGCTCTAACCACTGAGCTCTACCCTCATCTGTCTAATAGATTTCACAAAATTTACAGTTGAAAAGGTGAATGCCCATACCCAAGCTGTTCTGAACATATTTTAAAAGATTTTTAATAACTGAATCTAGTACATTTTCTAATTAAAATGAAATAGGTTAAGAATTCAGTTTCTCTACTGCCCTCACTCACTTCACGAGCCTCACATTAGCTGCAGGTGACCACACCACACCCCGCAGGTTAAATCCAGGGGCCGTGAGCACCACACAGGGATGAGTGGAGGCACGAGGTGGGATGTCATCCCACATCCTTCAGAAGTATCCTAAACTCTGGACAGACAATGGCTACAGATGACCCATGTTTCTTTTCCTTCATTTCTCCAAGTGCAACAGTCAGTCATGAGAGTCCTCCAGACTGAGAGCCATTTACAGAGAAGGACAACGGGGCTAGTGGTACCTCCTGCCCCTGTACTCAGAGACGACGGCACTCAGCAGGAAGAACACAGAGAAGCTTAGGCTCCATCATGTCAAATCTTTCACTTTCTTCTTCTCCATCAATATGTGTCTCTCTTCCTCCCTTTAACGACCTAACCAATTTCCCTGGGAGCTGAAAAACAAGTTCGTTCAGGACGCTACTCTGCAGAGTTTCAGCTCTCCTCCCCAATACGAATTATCACTGTGCACTGCAATCTTTTCTCATTTGGATCATTCCCAAGCTTGGCCACAGTCCTTAGGAGAGGCCCAGAAATACAATCCAACGGCAAGTCCTAAAGGTCTGGGGCACTTGGTTTAACACTAATTACTTCGACCATCCAGAATTTCAAACCATAAAACAGAGGTGTAGTCTTCTCAAAAGATACTGCACCCCCATCAGAGGAAAGATGCACCTAATTAGGAGAAAATTAAAGCAGAAGGAAAGCTCTACGTGGAATAAAGACATGATTCAACATCCCTGGGGACTGAGGAGCCTGGGTCTGACCTGCCCTCACCTGTCTGACCCGACTCCACGCAGCAGGCGCAGCGGCTGTCGGAAAGGAACGAGGCTCCCTAGGCTGTGACTGACACTTCACCCGAAGGACCTTCTTCAACGGAAGAACGTTCCATAAGGACCTTTGATAAGACACATCCCCTCGCCCCATACACTCAGCCTCTTACCAAGACTAACCTTACAGGTTTTAAGCAACTCGTATTTATTCTTTGACCAAGGCTAGCCATCCTTACCTGCTTTCCCCTACTTCCAAGACTAGAAAAAAACCCAAGTACGACTCCGAAGAAACAATGCATATTTCCCCCGCACTGAGTCTTCCCTCTAAAACTACAAAAACTACCAAAAGAGGGGAGGGCAGACTGGAGTCTCAGTTTCCTAAGCTATAAAATGGAGACAACTGTGCTCACTGACTGATGAGGTTTTGTGTAGATCAATGGAATTAAAATAGGTTAAAAAAAAGGCCATGCAAACCACAACATTATTATTCTCACACAGTGGTTTCCATTTCTTTCAGACCAAGGTTCAAAGACTAATGCCGATTCCCACATCCACACCCTTCATCCAGAGCTAACAATGATGAATATGCGTTATAACCTTTTATACATGAACATTAGATGTTAGATGGTGGGAAACAGAAGAACGGGCAGTATTCTCCTTGATTCAGACTAGAAAAATACATCAGTCTGATTTCCAAGGCTGGTCCTGAGTGGGTTCCATCTAGATTATAGGACCAACACTGAGCAGGTCGGAACCTCCACACGGTCCTGAGAATCCTAAGACGTAAATAAAAATCCCACTCATTTCAAGCCACTGTCAACAAACACCTTTTAGTTCAATAAAGGTGTTTTGAAAACTTCTTATAATTGACTGTAGGTTTTTAACTCTCATCCCGGCCCAGTGCCTTCAGCAGCCCCTCCCCACCCAGGGACTCAGCTGCGGGGCCCCCAGGGGGGCTCCCTGTCCTGCGTCTGGTCGTTGTGGCCCAGGCCAAGTCTCCCAGCTCATGCTCACTGCCGTCCTCAGCAGACCTTGCCCTTGACTTTGCATCTGCACCTCCCCTCTGCACAGTTCCTTGTTTCAAGGTTGATGGTTTGCTGGAGCTTGGACTTCCATCTTCCTGTGTCCACGTCCACGGCTGTGGGTCTCTCTCACCTTCACCTGCTTCTCAGACACCCCCAAATCACACTGGAGCCCCAGCCCCTCCCAATGACCCTGGAAGGGAAGGTTGTCATTAGCATAAACTTCGCTGGAGCGGGGGCTTTGGCTGTCCTTGCACCCAGAGCAGCGCCTGTGGGCTCACAGCCATGATCGGTACATATTTACCAAATGAATGAATGAGCCTCATTAGATAATCTCACCTAGCACCTTTCTCGATGCCAACACAAACTCATCTTTTGTCCTCTGTTTCCCCCGAGGGCCATCGAGTGACTTCTGGACAAAGCTTTAAGCCCAGCTGTCTACACAGAGATCTTGGACGTGTTGCTAGCACTGCCCTTCCCCTGCTCCTCCTTCAGGGGACGCGCTCCCTGTCCTCTTCCCAGTGAACGTGGCTTGTTTTCGACTGTATTCCAGGTCATTCCGAGTTCCTGGAACACCTTCCCCAGTCACCCCACCTCATCAGCTCCGCCGCCTCTCACACACATACTGTCTAATGCGCTTACAGTTACTCCAATGCTGCCATCATTCCTCAAAGACACTCTAGAGACACTCCTCTCAGGAATGCCAGAACCAACCACAGGTAACAGTTTACTGCTATCTCTTGTATCTGACCAAAAACAGTTTCAAGTATAGCTTGGAAACCTTACCCACTGGACTTGATACCAAGTGACTTCAGCTATTTCCCAAATTCAATTCCCACCTCAGGGACCAAAGTTGTTCATTACTCTAATTATCTGTGTCACGTTTCTCTCCCATCTAGATGACAAGAAACTGGGGACACAGATGACATTGGTGCTGTGGACTGTGTCACCCCAAGCACGGTGCCCAATGCACGGCAAATACACAACTAATAACTGGTGAGTGAATGAACAAATGGTCTGAAATGGACACACTGTAACTGACTATACGTCAATTAAAAAAACAAACGATCTGAAAACCTTTCTGAAAGGTTTTTCTTTGATTTAACAGATACATGTCTGGTACTGCTAGGTGCTAAAAATACGGAGATCAGTAAAAAAAAATCTTCTTTAAGGAGCTTAAAGTCTAGAGGGGAAAAAAATAAGGAGAAAGAAAAAGAAGGTATCATTTACTGTCAACCCTCATGTGACAGACATACACAACATTTCACTTAAATTTCCCCTCAATCAAATAAGTATGACATTTAAATCCCCATTTTAAAGACTCAAAAAGTTGGGTTCAGCAACGTTGCACAACTTGCATCATGTTAATAAGTCAGTCTCTGAACCCAGAGCCTATGGACAGTGAGACCTAGGTCCTTTCTTTCTTGACACCAAGCAAGAGCTGTACAAATCAAGTAAATGTTTTGTCTTTTAAGCGACTACTTTTGAAAGTCCAGAGGAGACCCATTTACATGGACATCTGGGCGCTGGTGAGGGTCTACCCCTTTCTACTCCACCCACACTACTCTAGAAATCACGTTAGGTGACACACCAAGCCTGATCTCACTACGAAGGACTCCAAAGACCACCTCCCCGAGCCCTCACTCACACGGGCCTCAAGGAGGCAGAGGCTTATCCAGTCAGTGACCCCCGCTCTGTGCCGATGCTGGGGGGATGGTACTTTCAGTAGAAGTTGCCAAATGTTGGGGGACCTACAAATGCCTACGGAGGGCTGGGTGGACCACGCAGCAAATAGACGCTGGTACACGTGGAGCTGGAAGGGAGGAGAAGGCTCAGAAGTGGGAACTAGTGTCACTAAAAGGGGCCACCTTTGGGACACGTGCCATCAACGACCACGACATCTTGCCCATTCTTCAGTAGAACGTGAGGAATGGGCCCTTTAAAGTCTCATCGCAACGGCATTTTAAAGAGACAGAAGGTTTTGTATTGTTATCATAAAAGATGTTAAAATCTAGGGACCAGGCTTCCCTTTCCCTGAGATTTCTTCATTCAGTTCTAAAAATATTTCTCAGCAGACAGGGTGGTGGTAAGAGCGATGGCTCGGAGACACTCAGGCATGTTTTGAATCTTGGCTCCTGCACATACTTCGTGACTCTGCAACGTTACTTCAACTCCCCACATCTCAGTTTCTTCACCTATATAGTGGGGGTAATGACAGCGCTGGCTCGTTCTAGCTCAAAAGTCTGTGAAGGAGACAATACATGAGAACCCAGCACAGGGCCTGGCGCATAAAAAGCTTAATGAATACCCATGACCAGAACACCTGTGGTAAACCTTCAGGACGTACAGATGGATGTGCATACGGATATGGTGATTTCTGAGATGGCTTGGTGACTCCATCTCTGGGGGAGGCTCAAGATATCACATAATTACACGGAAGACTGTGTGATAAGACACAGTGGTCATGTAACACTACTGTCCATTAGAGAGTTTGTCACCTTCAAGTGCCTCTGCAAATCACCTGTTTTCTAGCAGGAAAAACAACAGTGGAAAATGGAAATCAAAAGATTCAGTTTCTATAAAGATGCTGCCACAGGCTGAAGTGGCTGCTGGCAGGTCTGCACGTCCTGAGATGAGCAGATAATCCATCACTCTGGATTGGGCAGATACTCCAGGAGAGAGATTCCATGCTCTTTCTGCAACACTGTTACCCACTATTGCCCAAAGAGAAGACGTGCCTTTCTCCTTTTGATTAGCATGTGAGTAGCTACCGCGGGGGCACCATGTGGTCTGCTGAGCAGAGGTTTCTCTGCTGTCTCTACAAGTATCAGTGCAGGGGGCCATTGCCCAGTGTCAGCTGCCCCTGGGTTTACAGACTAAGTCTTCAGTACCATCGAGCACGGGGTGGGTGGTGTGGGAAGTGCCTGCCTTGCTCTAATCACGAGCACATGTCATTTCTTGCATTGAGGAAACTGACTGCTTCCCCAGTTGGTTCCATAACCACTCAGGGGCAGTGTAGCCTGATGTGAGTTGTCAGGAGGAGGGCCTGGTGTACTTGCACAATCAGGACCCACTCACTGTGCACTTCACTCTCCTCTACTTGTAACATACATCTTGTCTATAACCTCTGAAATTAAACAGAAGGGACAGGATGGAAACAAGGTGATGTGTCAGGCAGCACAGTGAAGGGGAAAGAGCTGAGGACAAAGAAGGAGGTAAATCAAATACATTCAGTGCCTTCTACGTGCCAGACACTTAAGATGGGGTACCTTTCTGTTCCATGAATGAAGAAACTGAGTGTCAGCAAACTTAGAGAAGTCACTTTTCCAATGTCACACAACAAATGGGGCTAGAGTTTGAATCAAGGTATGCCTGATTTCAAAGCCAAGACTCTATACATTTTCTCCCCCAAATGACGAGCAAAGATCTTTGGCAAAAGGAAAAGTGGCCCCATAGACTCAGGAAGAAGAGTAAAAAAAATATATATTAGACTATTTTAGAAAGTTCTGGTGTTTCACAAGGTGATTGCAAACCTGGAGTTGGGCAATTGAAATAGAAAAGAGCATATTCTGACATTCGAGGTAATGGATTTAGCCCCGTGTCAGGGCGTCCTAGTAGCGAGGGTCGTTCGAGGACCTCCAGGGGCAGAAAAAAGCAGGGATGTCTGTGTCGGGAGAACCAGGAGAGCCATCCACGTTCTCCCTGGCACCGACAAAAAGCGCATTCAAACAGCACCGTGTGAGATGGCAGAAGATGGGGTGGAATATGATGGATGGAAGTGCCCTAAGCATGTGGAAAGACTTGCACTTAAAGGACACTGTGCTCCTGCGAGCAGACTGTCCTGAAGGAGATGCAGTCCATTTTCTTCACCAGCCTCTCCTGCTTTCTGCTTCCTGCTTCTTTCCTCACAGTACACTTGAGCAGGGAGGGGCCCGAGAAATCGTGACCAGCGTCCTCATTTTTCAGATGAAAAATCTGAGGCCAACAGAAGGATCTGCAGTCACACTTCTTGTTTCAGAAATCAGGTAGTGACCAGTTCTTGTTTTCGTTCCTTACCACATACTGGCATAAAGAGGAAAAGGGTAGACAGAGAGACAGAAAGAGAGAAACCAGAAATTTTACCTTGGAGACACACAAATATATCCCTACTCGATCTCACATTTCCCTCACTCCGCGGCTGTGTGCTTGGAATCTTCCTCTACTGAGTGGCATTCAAGGTGTGCACTGCATTGTTCGCATACCACCGTCAAGGTCATTTCTAAGACAGCTGGCTGGGTTGAAGGTTAGGACTTGGAGGAGGAAGGGTGACTCCTTATGCAGGGCCACCTGCCTGGTCACCTTGGATGACCATCCCGGTTGACCTGGGATTGAGTGGATGCCTGGGATATGGGATTTCAGGGTTAAAACCAGGAAAGTCCCAGAGAAACCGGAACAAATTGGTCCCCTACTGGCTTCAGTACAGCCACAGCCTCAGCTGCGCTAATGGACCCAGGCAGATAAAATGCATTAAGCTGGACGTTTTAGCTGGTATGACACCAGCTAAACGGCAGTTAACATTTCAAGTTTTTTACAAAAAGAAGAAGAATGAAGATTAATGACTGCAAAGAGCTCTGAGCCCTTGGGGAGGAAGGTATTCTCAAAGTAGGAAGTGTTAAGTCCATAAAAGAAACAATATGAGAAGGCAACGGGGCTTTTTCATACCTAACAAGTATGACTAAACCCCTAAACACTTCCTGTTCCGTCCCATGTTTTTCTAAAGTTTGCTTTTCCTTATTGGTCAAGAAGGTAGAAAAAAAAAATCATTCTCTCTTCTTAAGAATAACAGTGGGGAATTTCAAAACCCCCAAAGACCTCTAATGTGTAGCCAGCTCTTGCTGTCAGATAGAAATACTGTGGAGAAACAAAGAGCCCTCATTTTTCTCCATAAGCATCCTCAGTTCTCGCCACCTGTGATTTTGGGCAAGTAGAAAACCACCAGATTAGAAAGATAAATACTTGCACTTAAGCAGCACCCATTCATTCGTCCATCTAGTTGTGTTTTCCATTAAAAAAAAAAAAATTCTGTTGTCATGAAACACTGTGACAGGTGCTGAGAATAGAGTACTGAATAAGGAGTATTCATCACGGTAGCCTCAAGACCAAAAACCGGTGTGGGGACTAATTCCTGGTTTCTCTGGAGAACGAGAGCCACTCTAACCTGAAACCTCATGTGAAAATCGCTTCTCCCAGGCAGGGCCTCCCAAACACAAAGAACAGGGCCACAAAGCCAACCTCACTTTCCCCTTTTCTGCGTCACCAAATGCACAGGAGGCGCTCGGCCTAGAAGGGGGCGGAGAGGAAGGGAGTCAAGGCGGGGTTCCACCGGGGAGCACGTCCGTGGGCCCCTGCTCACAAGAATGGCTTAAAGCTGCCTCTCCGCACACGCAGGAAAGGGGTTCTTCCACCGTCTCTAAGCTCCTCGAAGCATGGCTTGAACAAGTCATTTTCTAGGGAAGGACGCATGGCAGCCCACTGAGGGCACCTCGTTCCTTCCATTTCCAGTCTAACGGGCTGACTGTCGCACCCTCCAAAGCAAAAGGGGGTAACCAAACCAAGCGCATGACTTCCCCCATGTTCTTGAGGGGAGACAGTTGCCGACACCACCGTCTGCACCTGCAGGATGGAGTCTGGAGAACCTGAAGTGACAGGGCCATTAGAAGCAGAGAAGGACACTGTCCAGTGTCCACCAGCAACCTGGCCAGCCCAGGTGACCGCCCCGTCTCACCGAAGAGTCCACAGTCATTGCACTCAGCTCTCCCCTAGGGCTGTGATGGACCCTCAGTCCCTAGGACTCTGGGTCCTGCCTCCACGCGGGCCTCCTGGGAGCTCTCGGGGGCCCGAGTGACTTAAGCTTTTGTACGCACTGTAATAGGCCTCTTCGAGTTCAGCAATTCCAGACCAGGAGCCGTACTGGACTTCCTCTGTTTGTACAAGTCTTGTCAGGCAGGTTACGCTGCTTTCCTGCCACTTTTGTTTCCAGACACCTCGCAAATGCCAAGGTATCGGAAGGGAGAGAGGGACAGAATTTTCTCACCGCCATCCCAAAGGCACACGGAGGCCACAGGCTTTGCCAAAGGCCTGTTGCTGGATCCTTAAATGGTGGAGTGTGTTTTAAAGGATGGGAAGGGAAGAGCTGTCAAACATAAGGTCACAGTCAAGTGCTCTGTTTCTGTGATTACTGCTGGTCTCTCTCCAGAGGGAGTAAAACGCACCCCCAAAGCTGGTGGCAAGTCTTGTGGTTGCATCAGTATTCATTTTCACTTGCACGGGAAAATCCCCCACTAGCACATAAATGTGCAGGAACTCCCCTCTCTAGTTTGCAAATCTAGAAAAAGTAGGAGAGGGAAATTGAGTGCCTTTGTGAATCAGCAAAAACAAACAAACAAGAAAACAACAAACCCAAGGGAAAGAACCCAGGACAGCTAGTCTTCCCACCTTAACCCTCACATCCAGCACATCACAGGGAAAAATGATTATTTTTTTCACAACAAAGGAGATGACCTTCAACTTCAGGTGTGTGAGGTCCAAAAAAAAAAAAAAAAAAAATCTTGAAAGACATCAGTTATTTTGTGGAGAGGAGAATCCTGATAAAACAGCAGCCCAGGGCACAGTTCTTTCCGAGGTCAAGATGGTATCTAATCAAGGTCAAGATTGTATGAACCAAGAGTTCAAAGGCCACTATCTAACCCACAGTGTGAGTCAGTCATGTTGAGACTGCCTCAAGGTTAAGGCCAGAAATCCTCCAACTACGAGCAATCTCACCAATAGGAAAGGAAACTAGCTATTCCTGTCACATGTCCTTTTTATTCATGGTCCAGGTTGCCACAGGGCACCCCTCTTAGACCCGGGGGGAGTCCGTTAGTAAGCATGAACCCATACCTACCAGTCTGCAACCCCACTCCCACCTGCTCCAAGATGACGGAAGGAGTCTTCAGTTAAAGGCACAAAGCCTTCGAACAGGTCTTTGATCCTGATGTGCCCACCCACAGGACTGCACTCATGAGCACACCCAGAGATCAGATAAAATCCGGAAAACACGGGCAAAGTTCAACCGACAACTGCCCCTTCTGGGCCACGAACTGGCACACCTGGCCATTTGGCAACTGTTCCTTCCTTCAGCCGCTCTTACCTGCCCGAGCGGGAAGCAGCGATAAGGCCAAAGCTAGTTCATGTCGACTGCAGCGGCTTCCCACACTTGAGCAGAACTCAGTTTAGAAACAGAACCTTAAACTGCTGCCGATCAGGTCCGTGGGATGTCACAGGGCCATCAAAAAGTAAGGGACAGCGTGTGCCAAGGTGTTCTGTCAACTCGAAAGCGCCGATGTACGGTACTACACATTCTTATTTCGATATTCAGCAATGCCAAAAGTAGAACATTAAATTGTAAGTAAGCATTGATAGCAACTGTGAAACCACTAGGTAAGCGTGGGGCTGAAGACGACGTCAGGAGCAGGTCGCTGGTTACTCTGTTAAAACACTCCATTTAAAAAACCTTTTAAAGTGGTTTAAATATTTAATAAGCAATCAATACGTTGACATGATTTCCTTTAATTAGAAATGTCTATGATCCAATTCAACAGTGAAACTAGAGTCATAATCTTAACTTTGAAGAGCATCTCCAAGTAGCCTCAAGACTAACCCCGTCTCCTCTTTTACCACAAAGTACGTGAACCCAATCTTGCAAGGCGCAGACTGTTCTCTTGTGAGACACACTAGCGCTTGCCAGGGTATCACCCGTCCTGAATTTGCTTCTCTGGGCTGAACGAACAACCAGCTTGAATAAAGAGTCAACGGGCAAGAGAAGCCTTTACAGAAGCCCCATTTACTGAGTCATGTCTCACCGAGCCTCATAACTGGGCAGAGAGGCACCTGCTTGTGGAGGGTCCGCTCCCACGGAGTGTCAGAGGGGCACCTGGTCGGAGCACCCTCCGCACTCCTGTGGACTGCGGGGCCCGCCGGCTTCACCCCCACGCGTGTGATGCTGCTGAGACAGACCATTTGCTACCCCGCTTCCTTCGCTTTTCCTAATGATGTAAATCAGGTTTATTCCCCGCACTTTTCATCAAGCTTGTTAACTGGAAAGCCAGCTCCAAGTAGGCTGGAGGCTGTATTTTCTTAGTCCTTCTTATTTCTGATTTATTCTCTGAGTTTTCAGGATTATTATTCCTCTTAAGTGACTTCAAGTGACATGGAGGAAAGGGAGGAGGAACTTGGACACCACAGACAGGGCAGGATGCCCCCAGCAACAGTGTCCTTTTGAGGAGAGGATCCTAAACGATGGATTTATGGAAAAGAAAAAGACAGGTTTGTGGGGAGGAGGGTACAGCTCAGTGCGAGCTTAGCATGCAGAGGTCCCGGGTTCAATCCCCAGTACCTCCACTAAACAAACAAAACTAATTATCTCTTCTACCAAAAAAAGATGGGTTTATGGGGTGCCCATGTCACAAAAGTACTTCTGAGAGCCATGCAGGGGGCTCGTGCGTGAGGACAAACAGCCCCCGTAGCCTGTGGGATGCGTGCAAGTCAGTGTCACGCCAGGTTCCTTCCATACCAGGCTCCCTGTTGGGAGTCAAACCCCACATTCAGCAGATTGTCCTGCAGGTGCTGTTTGTTTAGATGCACAGGCAGGCTGCCTCCGCAGGGCTCCTCGTAGACCTTCTCCCCCTGCCCATGCATAGCCTGCCTCCCACCCACCTCCACAACACGGAGTAACCTCTCTCCCCTGATCTGATCGCAAGCTTGAACCTTGGCACTGAAATTTACTAGCTGTGTGACTTGGCACAAGTGATCTGGCCCCTGAACCTCAGTTTCCTTGTCTGTGAAGTGGAGATAAAGACGCCTACTTTGGAAGGCTGGGCAGATTAAACGAAGTCGTGGAGTGGGGGGCGGGGACTCCCACCCCGGTATTACACAACGCCGGGCACACAGCAGGAGTCTGTCTTCCTCTCTCTAGCCTGGGTGCTCACGGGCTTAATCTTGAACTGATTCGTACTTCTAAATTAGCATGTGTTTACCTACGATCTCCCCACTTTGTAAAGAATCACATCGCTTTTAATTGTTCCTATCCACCACGTGAGCTGTGTGCACGCTGAGTGCCCAATATGACCCTGTGGTCGGGGATCCTGAACACGTGGATCATTTCCCCCACATCCAGCAACACCCAGGCATGTTTCCTGAGGGAAATTACCGTGGGTTCCGGGTCCAGCCGCTCTCCCCTCTGCCCCTCCAGCTCTTCTCCCAAGCATACCCCTCTGCCACTTGGAATGCCCTTAAGAACCCTCAGGAGCCAAGTTATCCAACCATCTGATCACTTCTCGAGTGCATTTCTCTTGAGGCCACTTCTCAAGTCCATAAACATTTCCTGAGCACACACTACGTGCCAACGAGCGGCACTGTGGATCCTCTGCACACAAAAATGGGAAGACTCGACTCCTGCCTACCCTGGAGGCGGCTGAAGGGAGCCATCGGGAAGGCAATGAACACTCAAAACCACCCAGCATACCAGACGCTAAGAGACGAGAAGAAATGTGAGTCTTACGGGACAAAGAGGAAGAAGCCGTCATTCAGTCTTCAAATCCTCCTCTGAAATTTAAAAAAATATATATTGCCTTTGGGATGGAACTTTAAACGCACGTCACCTGGTTGAAATCGTAGGTAAAAGGGAAACCCCCATCCTGGACTGTTACAAAATAGGTCAACACTTACTAAGGCAAATGTCACTCCAGAGAAACTCTCAGGACTGCCAAGCCTTCCCGGTACCTTTTCTCATGTTAAGCAACGTACAAGGCAAAACAAAAGAACTTTCCTGCAGCTCAGACTTGGAACTCTGACCAATCCCTTCCACACCTATTCACAGCATGATATGTATTTAGCACCAGACTAGGTGTTGAGTTTAAAAAAAAAAAAAAATATAAGTCTTAAAAGCTCTCTGCCGATTCCTGGAGAAAAGATGTGCTCTGATCAACGGTGAACCTGATGAGGAAAATGGGCAGAGAGGTGGGGGGTGGCCAGTTCAGGACAGAAGAAATGTGCGGTCATAAACGTCCAGTCTCCGCAGATGGAAAGGTGGGGAACCCAAGGGCGGGAGGACCAGGTTCACCTGAAACCTTGGTGACTTATGGTAAGGACGGTCTCCCCCACGCAGCTTCGCGCTGATGCAAAGCGCCCGGGCAAAAGCAGTTTGGGAAGGGCTGCCGAGGTCTCGTGCATGGACCACGCGGCCAGACAAGTCCCATATCTAGATACATGTCTACTACAAATACCTTCGTGAACTGTCTTAACCATTTTCCCAGCGAAGACTTTATTTCCACTTCTCCAAGCCATCATTCTTTCTCAGGTTCCCCTGCCCCAATCCTTCATTCCTGCACCAACTCAACCCTCTACTGATACACAGAGCAGAAATAAAGGCTTCCCAAAGGACAGGTCCGGTCCACCATGTGTCCCACTCCCCAGCCCCTCTTAGCAGGTACCAGGGTGCCCAGCACACAGCAGCCTCATCAGCAATGTCTATGGGACATCCAGCCACGGGTCAAGCAATGCGAAACAATGAGAAAACGGACCCTTGAAACATCACATAGGTTACAGATTCTCTCCCACCTGGGGATACATTCCCCCAATGCTGACCAGCCTCGATCCACTCCCTGCAATGGGCTCTGAATACCGAAGAGCCACGGACATGCGTGCGTGGAAGGAAACTTCCTTCCCGACCCTCAGAACACGCTCCCTCTCCAGGTGCTGCCGGCGAGGAAGGCTGTACACAGAAATTTTAAACCTCACCTAAGCCCTGGCCACATCAACTGTGCAAAACCAACCCGGATCAGGACCTGCCTGGGGGAAACTTGAGCTGTGAGAGTAACTGGAGACGCAGGCAGCTGACCGGCTTGTGAACAGGAGGCAGTCACAGTTTAGTTGCGAGTTTCAACCGACTGTAGCCGGGTGACCCCTGACAACCACCTTCCCCACCAGCCCAAGAGTTGGGCTGACTCGCAGCAAATGGGTGGAGGAAGGAGAGGGGGCTTCGCAGACCAACGCCAACTCTGCTGGGTCGGAGAGCACAGGGTGGCTTCCCATGGCCAGTTCTCACTCCCAGGACCCTCAGGGGTGTGGGTTCCACTCTTCCCAACCAGCTCCCCACATGCTTCCTGGAGGCTCTCCAGGACACCTGGCCTTGTCCCAGGGAGAACCTGTTTAATAGCTGTTGACAGGTAGTCCAGGTAGCGGCCAGGGAGATGGGAGCTTGGCAGACAGCTGGCGGGCTCACCTGGCCTGGGTGTGAGGGTGCCCGCCCTCGGAGGGGAGAAAGAACAGAGGGTAAACTCAGCAATGCGTCCGTCAAAGAGAAGCAGGACAGGATGAAGGACCAGAAGTGGACCCTGATGGATAAATCCAGTTTGAAGTGTCAGGATGACGAGATTCGTGTAATAAACGTTCACCAAACTCCGGCTGCGTGCCTGGTACCAGGCTGGGACGCCGAGCCGCGGAAGGGCTCAAAGAGCCACATTCTGGGAGGGCACGCTTTAGAACAACAAACGTGCACTTGCTTTTGTCTTTAGAATGTTATTAACATTGTTACCATATTGATCATGAAGAGCAAGAGGGGATGGGAGGCGGGCAGGACGGGAGGTATAATAGAAAAAGAGGCTTGTGGGTATCCAATGGGATAGTACTTGTGAACAGTTGGCCGGTCTCTGGCAGACAGTGAGTGCTCAGTCAATGTTGGCCATTCTCTTCATTGTTATTACAGGGACCTCTAACTGCATCATGCTGCTCTACACGGAACACTTCCCCTCCAGCAGGCAGTAATCTAAGGGCTTACCATGTGCTACTTCACTTGATGCTCCAACTCTACGAGGTAACAGTACCCCCACGGTACCAATGAGGAGACGTAGGTACCAAGAGAGGATGCCCGCTCTGTCCGCCCAGTCACACAGCCATCAGGTGAGGTGTTGGGGGTCAGACCGGGCGTCTGACTCCAGAGCTCAACCTCTTATCCGTGACTCCCGTGGTTCTCAAGATGCGGTCCCTGGAACCTGGGAACTTTTTAGATTTGCAAATTCTTGGTCCCAACCAAGCCTCGTAAATTAGTAACTCTAGGGGAAGGGCCCCACAGATGGTTTTTCAAAGCCCTCTCGGTGACTGGGGTGACACCAACGTGCGAGCACCCAGGCATTCATTATATTACAGTGCTTCTCCACACAGTGGCTAAATTAAGGCAGATAATAAAATACCTCTCCCTCACCAGGACCAGCCTCGTCTGCACAAAGGTCGAAACACGGGTCATCCCTGTCGCTCAGTTTAGGGAGTAGCCCAAGGTTGGAGCTTGGACGAGCAATCTCCACAGTCATTATTTTCAGAGAAGTCGATTCGGCTTCTCTGATTCCCTCCTGCAACTTGAAGAGGCGAGGAGGGGGTGAGGATGGTTTAACTCCTTCACAGCACCCCAACGTCAGTGAGTAGTGTCCTGAAGTATCTACCACTGATTGAAAATGGAACCTGAAAAGGAAAGCTTTGCTTCTAACGTGTTAATGTAGCTTCTGACTTTGCAGGGGCTGTCGGTCCTTTCTCAGGAGTTAGTTCAATGATTCAAACCCACCATCCGGGGGGATGGAGGCGCTAAGCCTTCTGCCTCTCCTCCCTGAGCAGCTCACCTTTGTGGCCACTTCACTGTTCATTAGCACCTCCACGGAGGATAAGCAGGGGAGAATGAGAGGTGAAGAAACTCAAGCCAGTCAATTTTCCTCTCCTTGTTAGCAGTCCCGGTGAAGACTTGGTGGGAGAAGAATTGCTATTGGCTAAAATGAGACACGGGGATTATCTCCAGGCTCCCATCTTCCATGCCTTCTCTGCCCCTAATTATCACACACAGTCAAGCCAGCCTAACTTCACAGTGTTAACCCTGACTACAAGTAAACAGAAGCACAACGTAAAAATTCTAGAATTTCTACAGAGGTAGCCTATGGTCTCTTCTTACCTTAAATTACAGCCCTTAAAAATGGTCGTGGACAATTCTGATCACAGGTGAAAAACCTCAGGGACGTGGTCACATCTCTGGAGAGCCCATTTTCATTTTTAACAGCTAACTTTTCCCACCATTCTAACTTCCTATGACCTAACTGAATACACGCGTCTTCACTCTTCTGAGAAAAACAAGAAACCTAATTAGGCACCTGCTATATTCTAGGGTGCCAGACTCTCTGCTGTATGGTATCTTATACACATTGCCGCTTAGTTCTAAATCAACCTGGCAAGAAAATTTTATCCTGCTTTTGTAGGGAAAAACTGAGGCTGGGAATTTAAGCCCCAGAGTCAGTACATGCCAGAGCTAAGATCTGAACACAGAGCTGTCTTCCTGGCCCCCAAACCTGTGCTTTTCCCACTACACAAGTCAGCCTCTGCTAATCCCAA
The DNA here is from genome assembly GCF_048773025.1 of Camelus bactrianus. Taxonomy (NCBI): domain Eukaryota; kingdom Metazoa; phylum Chordata; class Mammalia; order Artiodactyla; family Camelidae; genus Camelus; species Camelus bactrianus. The sequence continues at coordinate 7,143,522 of NC_133572.1, read as the reverse complement.
ACACCTCCTGTCTAGCACAGGGAACTACATTCAGTATCTTGTAATAACCTATAATGGAAAAGAATCTGGAAAATAGATATACACATACGTACAACTGAATCACTTTGCTGTACACCTGAAACTAATACAACATTGTAAATCCACTCTACTTCAATCAAAAAAAAACAAAACAAAAACAAAATCCCCAAACAAAAAACCAAGTCAGCCTCGCTGATAGATTTTTTTTTTTTGCTTCCACACAGAACCGTGTCTGGGACAGTGCTCTCAAGGCTGATCTGGGGGATGATGGTGCTCATTGCTCTTTGCAACTTTTAAAGATAAAGGCTGTGCCTCAGTGTGCTAACAGCATCCTCTAAACCCCCTCATAATATCTTCGGATACCTACTCTCTCCCTTCCTATCAGCTCTAGTAAGTCAGCTTCCACCCTCTGCCGAATCCGTACAGACTGCCGCCAGTCTCATTCGTAGCTTCAGACTGGTGGGAGACCCGGCATTTCCTGCACCGCAGAAGCCTGAGGCCACGGTGGGAGATGAGGTCGGAAGAGACGCCTTCACTTCCTGGATGACTCAGGGCCAGCAAGTGTGCCGGGATGCCCACGCAGCAGCAGGAGCCAGGCCCTCGGTGTCACCACCCCATCGCTTCCTATTTCACTGAGGGAAGTAGCCAAGGGGCCCAGTGTGAGGACAGAAGGGGGAAGAGGGGACATGCTCTGTTCACAGTCTCCATCCCTATATTCCATGCCCTGGTGTCTGCTCCCATCCGGTCCCAGCCCCACCCTTGCTGGATTTTAGTGCCTGAATATGCCTTTCTCCTTCCCCCAGCCTCGCAGGCCAGGCTGTTCCCTGTGACTTTGCCTCAGGATCCCCAAGAAAGCCACAGCACCTTGAGTCTCTCCCTGGGAGAAACACAGAGATAAATTCACCTTTATTCAGCATCCCATAAAAATCTCCAACGGGCTTGCTTCATTCAGCATTAGCGGGTCCTTCCTCGCTGCCCCTGGGGAGTGACTTACTCTCAGTGCAGGAAACACAGCAAAAGCTTGTCCTTCAGGAAAGAAAATCTCTTAATCCTGTCCCTCTGTATCCACAGCACTAATGGTTTCCCTCACAGTCTAGACCGGGAAGATCTGTAGCTCTCAGGGGTCTCAAGTTTGTTGGTATTTTTAATACGTATTACATCGCCCAAAGAGGCAGTAAAGTAATTTGAGGCGAGGACCCTATTTTCTTCACCAAAGAACATCTGAATGATGCTGGACGCCCAGCAGGGCCTCCCAGCCTGAGAAGCAAGCCTCCCGGCTGGAGCAAACAGATCCCAGATTCCAGGGACGTGGCCCCCTGGCCCCAGCCCCTTCTCCCCGTGGGTTCACGGGTGGGGCGGCAGCCTGGCCCACCCTGAGGACGCTTGCACCTCCTTGACTTCATCTGGTCTGTTTGCAGTCTGGAGATGCCAGAGAAACCACACTGGCTGCCCTAACAGACAGGATGCGACACTAAGCAAAGGCACTCGGCACAGCCTCAGCCAGCCCGGGAGAGAGGGGGGCCCAGACCCCAGGCTGCTGGGGTCAGAACGACTCCTTCTCAATCACGGGGCAGGCTCTGCCAAGGGCCCTCACAGTGACTGGGCTTGAGAGCCAGGGAGCTCTAAAAGCGACTCCCGATTATTCCAAAATACAACTTTGAGCACCAGGCTGGTTTCCCATGTGCAGGTCCCGGGGACCCGTGCTTGTCTGAGCCTGCTCACCCCCAGAGGGACGCTCTGCTGAGGCCATCCTGGAATTCTTCATGATTTTTGAATGAGGGACCTTGAATTTTCCTTTTGCCTCGGGCCCCACAAGTTACAGAGCCAGTCCCGCCAAGCACTTTAACTCGAGTCAAAGAGTCACTTTGAAACACCTAGTACGCCCGGGAGGTGGTGCCAAGGGAAGTCAAGCACAAGCAAGCGAGCTGTGAGGCTCTGGGCTGCCAGCGACGGGCGAGGGAAGGATGAGCCCCCGAGACAGAGGAGGGGCCGGCCCACCGGTGGGAGCACAGGGCGCCCCGTACGGGCCAACGTCACCAGCGACAGTGGCCCCCTGAAGAGCTCCACAAATACGCACGCCAGCACAGCTCACTCTGGAGCACTGTTTTTTGGAGACTCCCCCAGTCCATCTCGGATCTTTAATGATGGCCCTCATCTTCTCACTCTCTGATTCCTATAAGGCCCGACTTTGCCCCTGGGTTCTAGAGAAGCTCGTTTGGAGAGGTGGCATTCTGTCTGTTTATACCTTTCTCCTCAGCGCAAGAGAAATCTGTATGAGATGAGGGCTGCTGGCATCGAGGGAACGCCACTTCCAGGCTTCAAGTCCAGACTCCGGCAGCTACAGAACGGGTCACACGGTCAGGAGTCCGGGCTGGGACACCGCCAGGACCAGAGCGGCAGGCGGGGATATGAGGGCCACTCACAGTCTAGGGTCTGGGTGGGCACAAGCTTCCCAGAGACCATCAACAATGGCAGACCAGAGGAGCAGTGCCCCAGGGTGCATGCTCTAAGAAGTGGCCTAGGGAAAACTTCCCCAAATTTTTTCCAAAGGAGCCAGCAGACAAAGCCAGTGCTTCTTTGGATGCTTCAAGAGCTGTCTTGTGATCACCTGCAGGTATGTGAGGTTGAGCCTTCTAGTAACGCTCTTAGACACGACAGCTAGAGACAGATGGGTGTTCCTTACTCCACAACACACACACACACACACAATTACAGTATTATACCATGGAAGGAAGCAGCTTGATCCTTTCTAAAGGACAGTTACTCTCTTTAGCACAAGGGGACATTCCAGAGCACCCCTGCCTGTCACTCCAGTCTGCCTTCATCCTCGTGCACCGCCTCTCTTCCACAACCACGAGGTCAGCAGGAAGCAGGTATGTTTTATGGGCTGCGTGTCACTTAGCACTGCCTCTGCATCCTAACAGGTGATGCGATGAGGGAACCGAAGCAGCAGGAGACCTGGACCAGGAGACCACTGACATGCATGAGACAGGAAGAGCAGCGACCGGCAAAATGAAGGTTTTCCCTGAAGCCCAGGGGGAAGCCCTCACCTGTGTGCACCGAAGGCCGGAGGCGCCCGCACCGCCTTCTGAAATACCTGCTCAGGTGAGAGCTTGCTGCTAACCATGCTGGCCCTTTACCTTTGGAATGAAAATCCACATAATTACTCTAGATGGTAGAGATAAAAAGTGTGCGCCTACTTGTAAGAGGCTAAGAGGCTGGGCAGTTTCTGGACTGGGTACCACTGCTTTAAAGCCACCAAGGTCTTTCGGAACTGGACGACACGAACATGGCGCTGAATCACTCCATATGGGAAGAAATAAGCGAAACCTAACACAGCCACTCAGATGGCCACTTCCCTCACTGCATGGAAGAAAAATCATAAGAATTTAGAGCTGGAGGAGCAAAGAGTGACTCTCCTGCCGGGGTCCCTTACTCAGAGACCCAGGGAGAGGAAGGGGATGCCTAAGGGAGGCGAGCTGCTGGCCTGCACGGTCGGCCTTCCTGAGCCTTTTAAGAGCATTTCCAGGACAGAGCGCGAAAGAGAGGAACCAGAGCCAATCCTCGCATGTCCACCAATTTCAGCCCCAAATGGACCAGCCTCCACCAAACACTAAGACAAACGCCAGTGGTGCAGAAACTGAAGCCGTCTGGATGGAGCCCATTCGTTCAGGCCAACTCATGTGGTGGGGATAAATCAGCACCAGTCACCAGATCACAGCCCTGAGCTCCACCTAATTGGGTCCAAATGGTCTTAAACACAAGGGTAATAAGCAAGATGTTGCTTCCTTCAACTTCTCCGTATCAAACCCAGAGCACTCAGCCAACTCCCTTTTACCCAGATTGCAGGCTTGATACAGCTAGCTCAAAGGTCACCATTCTTCCCTGGCTCTCTATTTAGGTGAAGAAAGAACTGCTGAATATTTATTATTAGAAGAAACCCAATAAAGAAACCGGATAGATATTCTGATTTGGGTTCGTCCTCCCCTCTTACAGTTCAGATTTTTTTAAGGAACTCAAAAGCCCTAGGTACTTCCAAAGGTCACACTGGTTACCTGTGACCAGAGTCAGAGAATCAGCTGTCATAAACACTCAGTGATATCAGAGAAAACAAAACTTTGTCCAAAAAGAAGGAAAACGGTGTCTGACCTTCCTTTACAAGGTCAACTTATGGTCAGGAGTGGGAGACAGTGCTGGCTTAGCTGCCAGTGGGGCACGGAAGTAAAGAACACAACGTGGAGGGGACAGACCCACATCCAAATCCAGGCATGCCACCTATGAGCTGTGCGACCTTGGGTGAGTTACTTAACTTCAGAGTCTCGGTTTTCTTATCTTTAACGTGAAAATAACTAAGTGAAACAAGTTAGACAGAGAAAGACAAATATTGTACAGTCTCACTTATATGTGGGCTCTTAAAAAACCCTAACTCATAGGTACAAAGGACAAATTGGTGGTTGCCAGAGGCAGGGATGGTGGTGGGGGGTGTGTGTGTGAAGGTGGTAACAGGTACAAACTTCCAGTTATAAGATAAATAAGTAAGTCCTGGGGATGACGTACAGCATGATGACTGTAGTTAACAATACTGTGTTGTATATTTGAAAGCTGCTAAGAAAGTAGATCTTAAAGGTTCTTATCACAAGGAAAGAAGATAAGTCTATAATTGTGTGTGCTGATGGAGTTCATGAAACTTACGATGGCAACTGTTTTGCAATATACACATAGATCGTATCATTATGTTTCACCCCTAAAACTAGAATGTCAATTACACCTCAATTAAAAATAAATGAAAACATAAATAAAATGAAAACAGCCATCACCTACTTCGTAGGATTGTTGTGAGGAAGGAGATACAGCAGACCACGTGTCTACAGACCGCCTGGCACTCAGTGAATGTCCAATAATGGCGAGCGTAAGCTCCAGTCCGGGCTCTGATGGTCATTTTGTATCTTGGTCTCATCCTCTTAATCTTCCAAACAAAACGCTTAAAATAAATAATGTCTAGGATCTATCTTGACTGGCAGCTCTAAGACAAGAAGGGTGTTCAACTCTATTTAATCCAGTCTATCTTGGCCAGTGAAAGAAATGACCTGTATAACACTGTAGAGTGTTCAAAGCACATGCTCATAAAATTATCCAATTTGTCACTCCAAGAATCCTTCCTGGCTTGCGTTACATAACAAAGACAGACGTCACCTTCCACATTAGAAGAGCCTCTCAAAACTATGTCTACATTTTACATCCTCCTGCCAGTGCCCAAGATCAGGGCCTTGGCGTATATAACTCGGAGAGGATTGTAATCATCTCTGAACTGGTTCTGAAGCTTCCATGGTCTCCTCCTTCCAATCCACGCCCACAGCCATCACTGCAGCACCTTCACTGCCTTCGAGCTGCCTTCGCTGTAGCCCAATCTCAGGAGCATGCCTCCCTTACCCTGTGGTTCCAGCCACTCACCTTCCCAACTCAAACATCCCGTCACCTCCACCAGGAAGTCTGCTCTGATCTCCCAATCGGAAATAATCACTCATGACCTTCTCCAGGATTCCGTCTATGTGTCTCTTCTAGCATTGACCATCGTTTGCCTCCAGTTACAGGCATTCCCTCAATGCCTATCTCTACTGCTGGACTGTAAGCTGCGTCTTTTCCATCTGTGGTTCTTAGCCTCCTAAGCCATGTTAAGCCATGCATATAGCAGGGAGTCCATAAAGTCTTCCGGAATTATTACTTAATTAGTTAATTGGTTTCAGCAGGCTCCTAATCAAATCTATGCTTGAAGAGAAGCAGCAGGGCTGAGTAGTTAGGCAATTCATTATCACAACATCTATGATTAGTCAGCGATCACCTTGGAGAGCCCAGCGAGCAGGAGGCAAGCCCGTGAGATGTTAAGCAGGAGGCTGGTCAAGTCTTCCTTGGGAGCAGAGAGCAGGGAAAAGCAGCCCTGGCTACACCTGTGCCTGGGAACGAGGGCGGGGCGGGGCTGCTTCCCTCATCTTCCTTCTTTCTCCGTTTTCTCTCCCTTATCACCTCCTTCTTCCTCTTATCTCTACCTTTAATCCATCATTCACTCATTAGATATTTAAAGAGTGCTTACTATGTGTGAGGCACTGTTCTGGCACTGAGCATGTCCCAAAGTGAGGCCACTAGCTTACACTCTAGTGCAGTGCATCTCCAACTTCCAAGTCATCTGAGTTATGTGGGCATCTTGCCAAACAGCCATACTGGACTCAGGGGGTCTGGGGTGGGGCCAAACACCTGCATTTCTTTCATTTTGGGGGGTGGGTGGTGATGGTGATGTGGGTAATTATGTTTATTTATTTAATGGAGGTACTGGGGATTGAATCCAGGACCTCGTGCATGCTAAGCATGCGCTCTACCACTGAGCTGTCTCCTCCCTCCAAGTATCTGCAGTTCTAACAAGCTTCCAAGCATTTTTTTTCTTTCCTAAAAACCACCAGCTTTTTTATTCAGTTCAGAGGTAGACAAATAAACATGGAAGGCTGGCCCATTTAACCTGCCCAAAATTAATATTCCACTTCCTTCATCCATCCCACACTGCCAGAAATCTTAAAGAAATACCCAAAACTGCCAGAAGGATTTTGCTTCCTACTTTTTCTTAGCAATAACGGTCAATGAATTGCTTGCAAAGAAGCTGCTATTACCTTTAATGCTCACTGTGTCCAAGGAACCTTGTCCCTATAAGAAGTTCCACCATGCTCCATAGTTAAAGTTCCAGGCTGGAGACCTGGTTCTCAACCTTGGCTGCATGCAGGAATCACCTGGAAAGTTTTATAAAATACTGATGCCTGGGCCTCTTCCCCAGAGCTTTTGATTTAATTGTTCTGGAGTACAGCATGGCATTAGGCTTGTAAAAAGCTCCCATGGTGATTATAATGAACATCCAAGGTTGAGAACCACTAGTGAAGTGCGGACAGAAAATAAGTATTTATTTCATCTATAATACTAAGAAGGGGAAAAAGCAACGTAAGTACAACCGAAAGTGAAAGAGTGTATTATTTTATATCAGGTGGTCAGGAGACACACTTCTGAGGAGGTGACATTTGAGCAGATACCTGAAAGACAGGCAAGAATAAACAGCTGTCTGAGGGAAGAGCTACAGGTAGCAGAAACAGCATGTGCAAAGGCCCTGAGGTCAGAGTGTGGCTGGCACGTTTGAGAAATAGCCAAGGAGACTAACCTATGAGAACATTCACAGGGAGACTTCATTGAAACAATGGCTTATAATCATTGTAAAATTAAAATGGTTACCCTTAGCTTAATGGGAAGTCTAGGCATACAAGGCCTGAAGGAATTCAAAATGAGTAATAATCTAAAAAACAAAAACAAAAAACCAAAACACTCTGAGATGGGCAAATAATTGAAAGCAAGGGAAATGCACATGGATCTGTTAGGCCATTTAACCATCACAAGAACTATACCCAATAAATATTATCCCCATTTTAGAAACAAGTGACCAAAGGCTCAGAGAGGCATAGTCACCAGCCCATGATCATCAAAGGGCGAGATTAACTCCAGTCTGACTTCACAATCTGTTCTTTTTAGTTCCACAATGAACTAATCACTCACTGGGCTGCTCTCCTTTTCTCTCCCTTCCCCTGTCCCCCAGCATGGGCAGGGTGGGTGGTAAAAGCAGGCATAATGTCAGAAGCAGGAGGAAAAAGGCACAAGTGAAGGGAGAGAAGAAAAATTAAGGAGGTAAAGGAAGCAGAGAGAAACACAGGAGGACGGTTGCCTCCTCCGTATGTGCCTTCAGCTTCTGACTATTCACAACTGATGCTCATGTAAGCCCGGAGAGATGGCATGAGGGTTAATTTTCTGTGTCAACGTGGCTGGGCCATGGAACCCAGCTGGTTGGTCAAATACTGGTCTAGATGTTGCTAATGTTTTAGGTGAAATTAACACGTAAATCAGTGGACTTTGAGTAAAGCAGATTATCCCTATAATATGGGTGGGTCACATCCAATCAGTTGAAGCCCTTCATTAAAAACAGACAGAGGTCCTACAGGAAGAGGGAATTCTGCCTCCATGTTGCCTTCGGACTCAAGCTGCAGCATCAACTCTTATCTGGGTCTGACCCTAGAGATTTTGGACTTGCCAGGCTCTACCACTGCATGCGCCAATTCCTTAACACACACACACATGCACACTCTCTCTCTCTCCCCTCCCCATACTTACACACACATCCTACTGGAGAACCCTGACTGATACAGATGGCACAACCAGTAATACAATCCCCACCTGGATGAGGTGACCCAGCTCTGAGAAGTTTCCCGAGGTCACGTTTTCTAGGAAGCGATGGAACTGAGACTGGGGTCCAATCCTTTCCTCCGCACAGGCCACCTGGGTGGCATTTCACCTTCAGTCTCAGGCCAGGTTACAACGCTAAAACTCCCACCACACATGGAATGTTTTTAATAGCATTTTTATCCTTTAAAACAGATTGGGTAGATGCCCCGGGGAATAAGGCAAAGGCAAAAAAAAAAAAAAAAAAAGAAAATGAATAAAAGAAAAAAGGCAAGCACTTCATTTAGCCTATGGTTGATAAGATCACTGTCCTTCTGGCTTCTGGGGTTGCTAAAAAGTGAGTCAGGAGAGTCTGTATTTACTGGGGCTCAAACTTCCATCTGAGGATTAAACAAAGTGCTTTGTTTTTATGAGGCTGCCTCGATGGGTTAGAAAATAATGATAGGAAATTAACATGATCACAGTAGCCACGTTAAAATTTCAGGGCTGAAAAACACCAAAAAAGGGCTGGAGTTTGCTGGAGCCTTGACAAAACAGGAGACAGAAAGCGGAAAAAAAATAGAGAAAAGTGATTCAGTGATGCAATTCCACCCACGGGGTGGGGGTTGGGGGGCGGGGAAGAGGGATGGTTGGGAAATACCACACAATTCTTCCTCAAAAAATGTTGATCAAAATACTGGTTCAAAAATAATGATGTTGAAGAAAACAAGGAAATGACATATAAATCACGACTTCGCTTGAGTATTCCTCTATTTTTTTTAAACTCATTTTTGAGTAATTAAGAACGTGCCCCTAAAAGGGCCCAGAAACCATTGTTACCTTGTATGACTGATGTTTCGAAAATGCTTTAGGAAGAAATGTTTGTAAAGTCGCAGGAGCTGCACGGATCTCCCGCGGAAAACAATGGCATGCAGGAACATTCTCTTTCCTTCCAGAAAGGAATTTGGAGGCAGAAACTGTATCTCTGCACACGGCTGTCTCTGAGAGTCCGGGAGGGAGAGAACCAGGATATATGAAGACAAAAGAAGGGAAATAGTTTTAAAAGGATATTTCTACACTTAAGTGAAGTAACTCCTGCTCTGTCTGCAACTGGATTGGAGAAAACTAACCTCACGGGGAGAGGCACTCCGAGGACTCCCTGCTTCTCTCAAGGCACTGCCGTCCCCCCAAAACTGCCGTCCGCCCAAAACAGAATTAGTCTCCATGAAAAGATGGAACTCACGCCCTGAGAAGCAGTTTTGGAAACTGAGTTGTATCAGACCTTTTTACTTCTTACCAGGTAGGAAAGAGAGTTAAAGACACTGAAGAAACAAGAATAACAGGTAGGGGGAGGGTACAGCTCAGTGGCAGAGCGCATGCTCAGCACGCATGAGGTCCTGGGTTCAACCCCCAGTCCATTTTTTTAAAAAAAGGTAAAGAATAAGAGGTGGAGTCATGGAGTCAGGGTGGGAAACCCGGGGGAACACAGGTGGGAAAAGAGAAAGGAGAGGCAAGATTGAGGCTGGGCTCCACTCTCTGGGGACACCCAGCTCTCCAGAAGAATGCACAAAACTTTCACACTACTTGGCCAACTCCGTCAGTTAGCGGTGGTCATCCTAAGAGTGCTGTGATTATTAGTGACATCGGCCGTGCTCCTGGGAGGGAGAGGAGATGCCAAGGATTTGCCACGCTTGGCCGAGGCCTCTGGCCCTCCAGGTGAGGGCATCCTCACCTGAGTCAGGTGTGGGTCACCTAGTCTCAACAGGCAGACCTGTAATCTTAGGACCTGTTTAAACACAAAGTAGGAGTGGCTTTCTTGGTGTGAACTGAGGGGAGGCTCAAGACCCCACCCGCCCCTAACCATCTTAAAAGCCCCAACAGAACTTCTCCTGGGGGCTCCGGAATTGTGGCCACCGGAAGGTTCCTGTCAAAGAACCAGGAAGGGCAATCCATGCTGACCACTGACCTCATCAGCCTGGATCAGCTCCTCAAAGGCCCAAGCCAGCAACTCGTAGAGCCCGGGCGCCTAGGCCGTCAGTGTATCTCGACAACAGCTGTCAGCCCACTTCGCAGTTGACATGTTTAGACAGTGTTAGGAGCGGGGCTGCTGAGGTCAGGCTGCTTGGATCCAAATCCCACTTCCAGGACTTTCTTGCCCCTTTCGAACTGCAGGGTGAGCATAAGAGCAGCCCCACCCGGGACTGCTGCTGGGAGCGTAACGGCCCAACAGGCAGACAGGCACCTCCATCAGTCTCCGCACGTGGCAACACATAATAAACACAGACTGACCACTGCCCCCAGGCCTGGGCCAGACGAGGAGATGGGCTCGGAGAACATAAATGCCTTCTCTGGTGACAAGCAGAACAAGGTTCCATACAGAAGGTACAGACGGGTGGTGTTACTGTGCAGGCATGCTGGGGATGGGTGGGGGAGGGGTGGAGGAGGGTAGGACAGGGTGGCTGAGCGAGCAGAGAAAGCCACTGGACTTTGGAAGCGGGCAGAGGATGAGAAAGGAGAAAAGTGTACTCCAAAGAGAGCTGGAGTACACTTTGCTTCTACTGAAAACCCGGGTTTCTCTTCTCCAGCCTCGGCCAGAATCGGCCAAATGCTTTCCCAGCATGTGACTAATACACTGCTGATCTCCTGACGTCAGAGGACTCGGCACATCCACTCTGTACGGCTACCTACGTGGCATGTGGGGAAGCGTGATGTGCTGTCTTAGGCCTTTGCAGAGAAACAAAAACCCATGGCATGTGCGTGTATACATAGGAAGACATTCATTTTCATGAACTGGTTCACACATTCACAGAGGTTGGCACAACCAAAAACTGCAGGGAGGGCTGCAGACCCAGGCAGGGGCTGATGCTAGAGTTCAAGTTCGAAGGCTGTCTGCTGCATTCCCTCTTGCTTGGGGGAGGTTGGTCTCTTTTGTTCTATTCAAGCCTTCAACTGATTGGAGGAGGCCCACCCACATTCTCAAGGACAATCTGCTTTACTCCAAGTCTACCGATTTCAATGTTAATCTCATCCCACCCTTACAGAAACATCCGGAATAATGTCTGACCACACATCTGGGCGCTGTGGCCCAGCCCAGCTGACACACAAAATTAACCATCACATAGGCCCTTGTTGCCTTCAGAGATTCCATTTTACAGGAAATTAAGAGCTCTCCAATGAAAACATGTGAATTTGACCAAGACTTAAAAAAAGGTTAAAAAAAAAAAAAAAAGGTTAGGGGACAAGGGAATAAAACCCACCAGATTCAAGATGGTGGCGAAGATGGTTCCCACTGGGGTGGGAAGGCAGGGAGTCATTCTATCATTATGCTTTGTAACTCACATATCTTCTCGTGTATGTATCAAGTACTACATATAAAATAAAGGAAGGAAAACCAAGCTCTCAGGCCATGTAGCGAGACCGCCGCCTCAGTCCAGCCTGCCAAGCCCTCCTGAACAGAACTCCCGCCTTCTGACTGTTCTGTCTCCTCCGTCCACAGGCTGATTCTCCAGATGACTTTTCATGTGCTTAGTAGCTCTTTCCTTCTCAAATGGCTTTTAAGTCCCTGAAGTTCTGGGGCAGTTTCTTACAACACCTTTCTATTCCCCCCAGAGTCTGGCTGAATGTCTGAGTAACTCCATAAAAACTCACTGAAGGCTGAAAAACAAGGTGGGCGGGGGCAAGAGTCACACAAATAAACCAGCGGAGCAGCAGTGCTGCCTGAGTGCCGCTGGGGCTTGGCAGAACGGGAGGCGTGAACGGCCCTGAGAGCTGGCTTGAGGATCAGAAGCCGGGCAGGGTCACATGTACGATTTTTACGTGCAGAGCATGAAACCACGCCCATCCCATTTTGGGGTGTACTACAGATGGTACCCGGGTGACTAAAGGTAGCAAAGCGAGGCTCATGGAAGGGGATGCACACGAGACAGGTGGGAGCCTGGATCATCTGAGATGTCCAGGTTGTGAGCACCCTTCCCAGGGAGGTGGCTCCTCAGCCCCAAGTGTCCTTAAGAAACCCACAGTGTGGCACCACGATGCTTCTGCCAAGTCCCCAAGCAAATTCCCAATCTTTCGGCAGGCTTCCTGCCTAGACCAGTCAGTAGCTAGGAAGACAACAAGGACCCCCCAGAGAGCCAACAGTGAGGAGTGCTTTCTGTCTTTTAGTTCCCTAGTCCACACGTGGTTCATTCTTCACATCAGGACCCCTCCCCCTTGAACTTAAGCTGCTCCCATCTGTCCCACGAATCCCAGCTCTGACTTCTTCCAGTTTTGGTTAAAGGAGACCAAGGCCATGTGTGGTGGTGAGCCGTCTCTCCCACTGGAACCAAAAATTAACCTGGAGTGGAAGCAGAGATTTTGGGGTTTGCTCACGACAGAGCTAGACGGAGCTGACTTCTCAACTTGCCAAACTCCAGGGGATCAGGCTGGGAGAGTCACAAATACAGCTGCTGAGAGGGGCGTGGACAGCCTTCAAAGAGCTCAGACGTGGATCCTGTTGCAGGGTCCCCTCATATACTGTAACACAGAAGGAGAGAAAGCGGAGAATAAAATTCCTATAGCCGCGGCCCAGTCCGGCCTCAAGTAACAGGTGAATCTGGCCCTGTGAAGTGATGCAACCAGGCTGGTGACACATTGGGTCACTGGCAGGGTAAGCCCAGAACCAGGTCCCCCCACTCCACGGCCAGTGCTCCTTCCACACGACGTACTCTAGGAGAGATCGTTCTGGCTGCCTGCCACGTCTACGACTTAAAAGTTTGTATAAACTGGCACTGAACCCAGGACAGGTCCAGATTAGAATCCATCCATCCCCATGAAAGAAGCCAGAGGGCAGTCACTGAGGGGAAAAGAATTCTCTCCTTACATGAAGAGAAAGAGCACCCTTGGGGGCTAACCCAAGCTGAGACCACTTCCTGGACCCACCACGGGGAACCCACATCAGTTCCAAGAATCCCCCGGTTGCTCACAGTTAGAAGAAAATCCTCCTTTGAGATGACAAGATTCTCAACATTGCCTAGAACTAGAGGGGACAAGTCAAGGCGTGAAAATGGATCATTGCACAAACTAGAGTCAAAAAGTCTGTATCCGGCTCACGCGGGGACATCCTGCAGTTCAGAGAGGGTGTGATTCCCACAGGGACGCACCAGCTCTGACCCCAGGAGACTGCCTCAAAGAGCGCGAGGCCGCCCGCCATGGCCACCCTGAGAACACAGAAGAGGCCCACACCTCGGGATTTCTCTCTCAGGTTTCAGACCGCCCTCCTGAAAGCAGGGAGGGGGCACTTCTGTTCTCCTCGCCCGCACACTTGCCTCCATCTCAGGCCTCGCTGTCACTACTTCTCTTCTCCTGGAATCTGAAATGGAGCCTTTCTGTTTACTCTCCGATGAGCTCCCTGAGGTTTGATTGTTGATGTCTATGCAAGCCGCTGATTAGCATTCTGACTTCAGTTCCTTCTTCAGAGTCAGCCAAAGGAGCCGGAGAAGTTGGCCACCGGCACTCCCGGGGAACAATAGGCCCTTTCTACAAAATACAGGTTTGTCTTCCTTTTTAAATACACAGGAGTTGGGCCCTTGGCGGAGACTTCCACCTGACTGTACAAAACGTCCGTTGTAGAGCAGAGGGCTTCCCAAACAAGAGAAACCAACGTGCAGGTTCCCCGTCCAGCAGAGTCCAGATTGCACCCCCGATTCCACTGATAGAACTCGAAAGGTAACATGTGCACCGGGTCAGAAAGCAAACAGATCCAGCCCCGGGCGCAGCTGTCCCGGAACCAGCCGGGCCTCAGCGGCCTGGGCCTGGAAGGGCGGCTGGGATCCGGAAGCAAGCCTTGCAAGGGCCTCTCCCACCCTCTCCGCTCCCCGGGCTCAGTCCACCTGAGACTCACTCTCCTGCCTGGCCGGCTGGCACGCAGCTCCCCAGTTAGCCCCACTGTCTCTCCGGCACTTGCATTTCAGGCCATCAGAGAGCAGTGCCCGTCCAGATGGGGCCGGGGCAGCCTAGAAGGTGAGGAGGCCCCCCTCCACCCACCAAGGCTCAGAGTACACTGATTCATTATTTCCCTAATGAGGAAAGATGAATATTCATGAGCCTCTAAAAGCTAACGTTCACTGCATCAGCACTCTTGCTTTATTCTTCCGCGGGACAGCTTCACAACAGACCATCTTGCCCGGCATCTGCTTTCACCGCGAAAAGGCTTGGAGTCCGGTCCCTGCTCTGCCCTGTCCCAAACCAGGCGACTTCACCTCCCAGTGCCTCAGCTTCTCCGCCTGGGGACAAGGACAGTAAGAACGCCACCCTGCTTTTCTCACACGACCATGATCAGGATGGAACGCAGTAACAAAAGCAAATATTTCAGAAGCTGCTTTACAAATGAAAGACGCTGTTATTACCAGCAGAAGGAACACTGCACCGCATCATCCCCGTCCCAGGATGGTCCTGCAGGGGCCTCCCAGCCACCGAAGCCCGAGGCCCTCCCACGATGCGTAAAACCTCAGGAGCTCAGGGATGGCTCCAAACAGTGGAAGCCCCACTGCCATAAGAAGTCCCTCAAAATGATTCTGGAGAAGCTCACAGGCTCAAGGCTCTCGTGGCCATTTCTCTGTGCCTCTGTGGATATTACAAGCAGTTAAACACAGGCAGCTGAAATGACTGCTGACCACACAGGGGGCAAGGGTATGGTGGGCTGACGGGGCTTAGAATTGTCTCTGTGACCCTCTAACTTTCCCCTCGGAAGACTCTTCTCATAGGGAACCCAGTGGTTCCAAAACACCTCCCTAAAAAGCCCCACCAGCACCGGGCGGCCTGTAAGGTGAATTACTTGAGCGTGGGTGGAACTATCTTGTTTGTTTTGGAAGAGGTGATTTTTTTCCCCTCTCTTTGTTTCATTTTATTTTGTTTTGCCCTTTTGTTAATACGTAAATGTTTTAAGTGAAGCATCTTAAGGTCCAGGACTTCTTGTCCTTAAGTCAGACTACAACAGACCAGACCAGACTAAATCAAGATTTTTTTTTTTTTGGCTACTGAGGACAATGAGAGCTGCACAGTCCAAAGCACAGAGGCAGTTTGCCGCAAAATTGCTCCACTTTCCCAAAGCAGATAATCTAATCTAGAGCCGTTCCGAAAACATCTGAAGGCCAGGGCAGAGAACATGAATACAGGAGTCAGATGCTACACCCCCCCGCACATGCACACACAGAATTCCCAGATGACTTACACACCAGGAAGACGAGATTTTTAGAGAGCCCTTGGCTGTTTTAGAAAAAATTAAACTTTACCCAGTGGCTCGTCAGCATGAACTGCTTCCCAGAGCTAGTGTGTCTGGGCACCAGCCCATGTTGTCTCCCATTTTTAATGACACTGTACATCTCCCATTTTTAGCACATTCTTACCTAACGCACAGGCCACAGCAGGAGAAAAGGCCTTGTGAATTCAGCCTCCTTCCCTCTTCCTCCCACTGTCAACCCCTCTCTAATTCTTTAACCCCAGGCGAGCATCCCTTCCAGGAGACCACTGTCCACTGACTGCAGCATCCTCTCCCCTTGGCACCCTCACTAGTTCACTCATTCAGCCACTACTCTGTGTCAACAATGCACCTGATGCTACAAAAACACTAAAGAACAAAAGAAACACAGCCCACGTCTTCCTGGTCTGCAAGTTGTAACTGTTATTAAGAAGGATGCAAGCAGGAGTTGAGAGAAAACCTCCAGGGGGATATTTTCATGTTCCCGTTGGCCATCCGGATGTCTTCTTTGGAGAAATGTCTATTTAGGTCTCCTGCCCATTTTTTGATTGGGTTGCTTGTTTGTTTTGTTTTGTTTTTTTATATTAAGCTGTATGAGTTGTTTGTATATTTTGGAAATTAGTCCCTTGTTGGTCCGTCGTTTGCAAATATTTTCTCCCATCCTGTACGTTGTCTTTTCGTTTTGTTGATGGTATCCTTAGCTGTGCACAATGCTTTTAAGTTTAACTAGATCCCACTTGTTGGGGTGGGAAGGGATAAATTAGGAAATTTGAAATCTGCACCTCTTGGGGAGTGACGGAAATGTTAGCTATCTTGTTTGTGGTGGTGGTTTCATGGGTGTGTACATCTATCAAAATTCATCAAATTGTACGTCTGAAATATGTGTAGTTTCCTGTAGAGGAAGCACACCATAATAAAGGTGTTTAAAAAACCAATATATGTATGTTCAAGAATGAATGAAGCATTATGCTGTACACTAGAAACTGACACATCGTAAACTGACTATATTTCAATAAAAAATATATATATACCAAAAAAAACACACAAAAAACAAACAAAAAAACACCTACAGGAGGAGAACCTGAAAATACTTTGGGATGACCAAGACAGCTTTTCTTTTTTTAATGTTCAAAACCTTAGAAATATACATGTATTTGGGGTGTTGACCTTGAGACTCAGAGGGCAGTCCGTGTCCCATCTCTCCCTAAACTTTCCTTCCAGTCTCACATGGAAGGGAGTTACATAATTGAGATCATTCAGTCCAAATCCCTCAGGAAGCTCTCCAGCTCGGCCCTCTGAGCCTCCAGGAAGGAAACTCCTCATCTCCCGACGGGTGGTTCCAAGGCGTTCTGCTAGACTCTGTGGATCCTTCAAAATAACTCCCACCACTGAACATGCATTTCCTTTCACTCAGAGCTTCTTCGGAACTGAAAACAAAATTGATCGGTCAACTGGCCACTAGATTAAACCCTCACGAGGGTAGAGTGTGTGTTTTCAACTTCTTGGCATTATTTACGTCGCGCCAGCCCAGTCTGTTCTTTCTTTTTTTTAAACATTGCAAATAACTGAGTCAGCCTGCTTTAATCCCCAAATTTCTCTAAACTTTTCTTTGAGAAATCCAGGTCCTACACCTTAACTTATTTTAATCACACTCCTCCTGATCTTCTATATTTATACACACTTTTAAGGCAGTGACTAAAACAGGAAAAAATACGGTAATAAGGAACTGACTAATGCAAAGGTGAGCAAAAGGGTTATTTTCCTTGAAACTCATCTTACTTTGAGTATATCTGAGCACTTTTTCCTCAGTCAGCTTTTAGTCCACTAATGACTTCTGGATATTTTCTTTCAATAGTTGTACCAAGTGGTATTTTCCCTTTCTGCATGTGAATGTTTCAGCCCTCCTTTATTCTTTTCCTTTTCTTCTTTTTTCTTTAACAGAGAGAGGTACTGGGGATGGAACCCAGGACCTCATGCACGCTAAGCACGGGCTCTACCACTGAGCTATTTCCCTCTGCCGTATGACTCTTTAAGAGTACTGACTGAATTCCACTTTTCCTAGTTTCCCAGAGTACTTTCTGACATTTTACAACTTTTTAGAATATAAACTGCATACGGGAAGGGACTGTGTCTTTTCCTGTTCAGCTGACTAGCAAGGCATTCAGGGAAGAGCTGAGTTCTTGATGGACCATTAGAGAAGCTCTGATGGCCGTGCCAGTGATTTCTGAACTTTGATCTTCGAAGTTTAAGTTTATTCACTCATAAGAAAGTTAGTTTGAGTTCTTCTATTACCAAGGAATCACGAGGAGAGGGGAGTGCACTCCTGATGTAGCTTGCCTGATCTGTTCTATTACATATATAATATAATAGTTATATTCCAACTATTTTATACGCTTTACATACAATCTTAACAACCGTATCTGTGTAAGTGTTAGAGAGCACATCCCTTAGCATGTGGAAGACTATTAAAAACTACTGCAAAAAGTGCCTTATTGAGTGGAAAGCCTGAAGGTAGAAACCTGTCCAGTTGTTGTTTATAAATCAATCCCTTTTCTTATTCTTTTTTTAAAATTAAAAAAAATTTTTTATTCAAGTCTAATTGATTTACAATGTTGTGTTAGTTTCTGGTGTACAGCATAGTGATTCAGAGATATATATATATAAAAAGAATAAATATATATATATATATATATTTATTCTTTTTCATTATAGGTTATTACAACATATAGGATGTAGTTCCCTTAAACCAATCTCTTCTTGACACTAAAGTTATCATAAGAAAGTTCTGAAAGAAATTTTACAAAAACAAAACTGTAAACTGGAGTTGGAATGATAAGCATTTCAGGATATTAACAAGGCTAGCTAGGTGGGGGTGGCCCAGCGAACTCTGACCAACAAACCCAATGCCACCGACCACAAGCAAACTCCCAGTTCAGGCCCTCGGCGTCTCCTGCCTGAGATACTGCAATCACATTGCCTGCCCACCCCAAATACACAGCTCTCCAATCCCCGTCTCTCCTCCTCTGATCCACCCACCACCCTGTCAACCCACAGGTGGAATCAGGTCAGTGTAACCACATAAGCCTCCAAGTAATCAGTCCCCTGAATGCCTCAGTACAGCGTTCAAGCACCTCTAAGCCCCCCACCATCCCCCTACCCCCCCTTCCTACATCCACAGCTCTAGCTAGTCTTCCAAAAGACCGCGTGTTTTCACTTGCCTTAGTTCAAGCTACCGTTGGAATGCCACTCCTTCTTTCTCTAGCTTGAACACCTATTCATCCTTCAAGGCCCTCTTCCTTGAACCTTTCTTAAATCTCGCTCACGGTCCTCAGCAGATGAGCAGATCCCTTCTGGTCCCTTTTCTAGCACTTAGCACATGATACTACAGTTAGCAGAGTATACAGTTGTCTCCTCCAAAAGACTGTGCCATCTCTAATCATAAGGAGAACCCCTGACACACAGCAGGTGCTCATTTGTTGCTCTGACACCAGTAGATCCAGTTTTGCTATTCAGATCCCCAAAAGAATACCACTCAGAACAGGGCATGCCTTTGGAAATCTCATTCCAGGCAAAGGCCAAGGACAGGTCTGGAAGAAAAATCTATCTCTGGCTACAAAAACTAAAAACACTGAAACTCTTGAGTCTTAAAAGACAACGGCTGACTTAAAGGAATGAAATTCTAATATCTGCTACCATATGGAGGAACCTGGAAACATGATGCTTAGTGAAAAGAGTTAGTCACAAAAGGACAAATATTTTATGACTCCACTTACGTGAGGGACCTAGAATAGTCAAATCCATACAGACAGAAAGTAGAATAGTGCACCAGGGCTGGAGGGAAGGAGTAAGGGGAAATTTTTGTTTAACTGGGTACAGAATTGCAGTTGGAGAAGATGAAACAAGTTCTGGAGATGGAGAGTGGAGAGCGTTGCATAACAATGTGAATGCAGCCAGTGACGCTGAATTGCGCACATAAAAATGGCTAAAAGGGTACATTTTATGTTATTTATAGTCTACAATATTTTTAAGGGGAAGGGGAGACATTGGCTGAAAGCTGAAAAAAATTAAAATAAAATTTAAAAAGATATATGAAGGACAGTGATACAGTAGGTTTGAATTTGTTCACGAATGCTCAGATTTCGGGCATGCGGGATTCGCCTCAGAGCCTTAAAATGGAAGTTTTAGAACTAACACTGGAAACCCTGACTTCCACAGTTGAGCATACAGAGTGTATGCGATTATCTTCTATTCAAGTCAATCAATCTATGCTGCGCGCCTCCAATGTTCCAGGCCTCACGCGAGGTAGGCGCTAAAAGACAATAACGTTGATTAAAAAGAGCCTGGGGCAACCTGGGAAGAATGAGACATCTACCCAAATAACTAGAGCACTGGGCTGACTGGGATTGAGGTTTATAAAAAGAAATACGATTGGAAATTCTCTAGGAGAAAGGACAACAGTCAGTTCAGAAAGGTTTCCAACAAGGGTTCAAGGAAGGCAACTTACAAGCACTGAATGAAGAAGTTGGATGTTGCCCTTGGTCCACTTACAGCTTTGCATCCCCAGCAGCAAGAGAAGAGGGGGTGCTTGATATGCTCCAAGTGCTTCCAGCTGGAGGACTCGGTCATCCCCCATGCCATATAATATAAATTTTAAAAAAAATTATATATGTTATATAATGCATGCTATATGACCTGGGGAATGTTTGGCTGGTTCTGACCCAGTGCAACATTTTTGTCTCCTCTCAACCTCTATCTACAGCAGCTCCATTCTGCTACTCATAAAAAATTTTTTTCAGTACTCAACAAGACTTCTCTGTATTTTTTTTTTAAATTTGGGGGGGGATAACTAGGTTTTTTAATTAATTTGTTTGTTTATTTATTTATATGGAGGTACTAGGGATTGAACCCAGGATCTCGTGCATGCTAAACACGTGCTCTGCCACTGAGCTCTACCCTCCCCCGCTTTCTCTATTTTTCATTTCTCCTCAGTATTTATAGATATTACAATATCCTGCAAGATAACTCTATAGGTTTCCAGAAATACAGAAGAAATACACACACACAACTAGATGTTTTTACTCTAAAATTTCAGTTTCGAATACTCAAATCAAACCTTGCCCATCTCCCAACCAGATCCATTGACATACATGGTTTTACAGGGTGAGAAAATAGACCAATTCTGCATTTTCCAGATTACTGGTGTTTTATGGAATAATAAAATGCAAAATGCTGAATGAAAAGAAATGTTTTAAATGAATTAATAGGAACAGGCTGTATTCTATGAAGTTCGAAGGGTTTTGTAAGTTTGGTTTCTGGATATGCATTCAGCAAAAATGTTATTAATACATGCAAATCCCACTAAATTCTGGTTTCCTTCAATTTGTCCCATATGTCTTCAGGAAAATAAGCCAGCCTGGTTCAAGTGGAAAAGAAAGAACGTTGTCCCTCCATTTTATTACTGCATTTTTAAAGAAATGACCTATTGCAAGTATCCCTTTATAATCCTGCAGTGATTTAAGTATCTGATAAAAGAGAGGAAGGATTCTGAACACGGGTAACATCATGTGCTAAAGGAAAGATCTCCAGGAAGGTAGTGGCTTCTGGAATCTGCCTGCCTGTGTTCACACCTGGGCACTTCTGTCTGCAATCCTTGGGCAGGTTATATAACCCCTAACCCTCAATTTCCCCACCTGTTAAGTAATTTAGTAATAGTAATACCTAACTCAGAAGTTTGTGCTGAGAAGAAACGGGCAGGCAGTGGGGTAACGTTCTTCACACACACCTAGTGTGCAGTAATTGTGTAGTAAATGTTAGTTTTGTTATTCATCAAATGTTGGTATTATTCCAATATAACCATTGGTGGCTTTGCTACTTCTTGGAGCTTCTGGGTTCTCCCTACTTCTGTCTTCCCTGACAAGGATAATAGGTGGAAAACTGAGGTAACATTTACAAAGAAACTGAAACTATGGGAAAACACTAACTTCCTTGCTAGTTTTAAAGGCACAATTTGTCAAGTGTGGGGTGCCTGTGTTGGGAGGCCCATGTGGTCAGAAGCCAAGGGTGACCTCCAGCCAACAGCTAACAAGAAGCTGACACCCTCTGTCCTATAACCACAAGGTACTAATCTGCCAACAAAGGCAGACTCTTCCCTGGCCAAACCTCAGATGAGACCACAGCCCAGGATGACACATGAATTGCAGCCTTGTGAGACCCTAGGCAGATGACCCAGATAAGCTGTGTCCAGATTCTGGACCCAGAGAAACTGTGAGATCGTAAATATGTGCTGTTTTAAACCACTAAGTTTGTGGTAATAAGTTATGAAACAATAGAAAACTGATATTAACGTGGAGATTGGGAATGCCAGCAGATATACACAGAGCAAAACACACAGACACACACAAACACAGGGGATCCCTGTGATTAAATATCATTGCTGTAGTGACTTAGCTGACTGGAACACTATGGCAGGAAAGGACAGTAAACCAAGATATTTAGGAGCCAAATGGTAATGATTTTCTCCAGAGATGTGGTATGGAAAAAAAAAAATCACAGTTTTCTGCGGCATTTCACCAAGCAAGTCACAACCAAAGGTTTTGTTTTCAACTTATTTTCGAATTAGGTAAGTCAGCCTTTCTGGAAACCAAATTGGGCAAGAGATTTTGTCAAGGTCCAAATCCTCCTGCCAGATTGCATTACCTTATGGGCATGATTGCAATCTCTGGGGACTGAGTTATGGGAAAGGCCGACAAATCAGATGCCCAGATTGGACAGCCAACACGCAACTCGGTTCACACTGAATAAACGGACCCAAACCGGAGATCAGAAAAGCCTTCTGTTAAGATGAGGGTTCTGAGCTCCTTTCCTAGCTAAATACTGTAATTTCCCTGTTCCTCCGGCCAATGGACACCACATACCATTCAGCCCCCTGCCTGATGCTTCTACAGTAATATCCCCCTCCATTTTATCAGCATCTCCACTTAAATCTCTGCCCTTAAATTCTTAACCAAGCTGGTACCTTTTTAAACATTCTGCACAGAATTGAGGAATTGAAAAAGTTAATTTTACTGGGAAAACCATGAGGCCCACAGCATTCAAATGACTGGCTCAGGTTTAAGAGCAGAATCTTTTCACAAACTTTCAACTGTTTTCCTGAGAACAGAGAGAGGAAGTATGTTTCTCTCCTAACCCTCCCTTTCTTCTTTTCTTGCATCTGTCTGTCCAGATGCCTGCAGCCTCTGCTAAGCAACCCCCTTGCCAGGGAAGCATTTCTCTGAAGTGCCAATTATAAATGGACGAGATCTCAAGTAACCGTTGTGGATCTTACAGGCTGGGGTGACTTGCACCACCCACCAAGTTTCTGCCATTGCTGTCAATCCCCAGGAAATTGCGGCCAAGTCATGGCAACAAAAATAAATGATTGGCTCCACTGTGTCAGCAATGAGCTAAGGCAGAACATAATCAGACTCTTCCACGCAGACTCACCAACTGTAGCTCCGGGGGAAAGAGCAAGGAAACCTGGTCACTCCGATGGGACAAATATTTACAGAGGCATTGCCTCTACTTTCTCTATATTATTCATTCATCCGACAAACACTGAATAGCCACCACGAGTCCACCACATCACTACCAGGAATTAACAGATGACGTAAGAAATCATCTCTGCCCTCGGGGAGTTTGCAGTCTCCCGAAAAAGTCAAATATTTAGCAACTATTAGAATAAGAGACTCTTTATTGAGCACATGCTACGTGCCAGGCTGGTTCTCAGTGCTTTACGTGGATGACCTCCCTTAAATCTCACTGCAACTCAGTGCGGAAGCCTTTATTTTTTAATCCCTGATTTACTCACAAAATGAAGGCACGGGAGGTTGAGTTCGTCGCCCAAAGTTCACACATTCACTGTTTCAACAAGTATTTGCCTGCTGTGTTCTAGGCACTGCTCTGAGTGCAGAGGATACAGCAGTGAACAAAAGAGATGAAAAGCCCTGTTCCTGTGAGTTTACCTATTAGCGGAAGGAGAAAAATATTAAGTGTAAAAAACAAACAAACAAACAAACAACCTAGAATCAATGTCTGAGAGTGACAGTTGCTAAACAGAAAAACAAGGCAGGGAAGGGGAACTGAAGGGTTGTTTGGAGGGGGTCACTTAGGTGCTCTTTCTAAAAGGTGGCCTAGAGGGGTTTCAGCAGAGACCTGACAGGTCCCCAAAGCAGCAGAGCAAGGACTCGGGCAGGCCACGTGGGACCCCCAACTTCCCACCCCCGCCAACCACAGGCAGTGTAAGAAGGGCTAGTGAGAAAAGCTTTATTTCCTTCTATTAACCCCCTTAAAAGAGCTTTTTTGCTCTTTCTTTTGATTATAAAAGCAATGTGCTCTAACTGGGGGAAAAAACATGGATTTAAAACTGGGTTTTTTCCACAAAAAATTCTATTCTTACAGAGGTCTGAGGTTCATCGGCTGAAATCCTCAGGAGGGTTCTCCAAGTCTGCCAATGCAAAGCAGAAGGGAGAGAGGGCATCCTTTAATGGAAAAAGCCCAGAGCAAGGCTTTCAGAAGCCCCAGGTCTGGTCCTAGCTCTATCTCCAGCCAAAACGTGCCCCTGAAAGGTGGGAGAACCGGGGCAGCTCCAGAATTCTAACGTCCAGTTAAAAAGACCCGATCGCTTGAAAGCAACGGCCCCTGTGGCTGCTGCTCCCTCCCCCACCTCATTACTGTTCCTCTCGCCAACATTCACCACTGTCCCTGTCCATCCATATCCTCCACTTCAATATTTAACTCCTATAAGATGGAGAAATTCCTATTTCCATTTATTAGAATCTGTTTGAATCGTAAAAATTTCCTCTGAATCGGGGCTAGATGTGGTCACATCCTGAAAAGGAAGGAACGTGTACATTCAGTTCATAACAGACCAGTTTGACATGTAGGAGGAGGCCAGAACACTCAACGGGCCTGTCTTTAGTATCTTTCGACAGACTGCCGTGAGATCCACTGTATTGAAGCTACAGACGGCGTGCACTTAAGGGCCACACACCATCGTCACCTGACCATTTCCCCACTTCATTTTTGTAATCACGGTGATCTAAGGGAAAAAAGCAATGATACATGGACCCAAAATGAATATTGAGCGGAACTGCCCCCCCCCCGCGTCTTGAGGAGAAGGAAGAAAGCATTTCCGTGGGAAAGGAAAAGAACATCTTATTCCGTGGACCAGCAGGAATCTATCTTCTAAAGAGAGAGATGGGACAAACACACACCAAAGTACATGTGGATAAATGATTACAACTTTGCAGAGCTAAATATACGAGAGCAGAGAGAAGCCTGTAGCAAACACAGAGACAATAACCAGGTGGAAAAAGAGTTCGCACTGGGAACGCTCCTTAGCGGAGGCGATCTTTAAAGCACTGCTTTGAAAGTGAGAGAGAAACCACATTTAGGCAGACGGTGCCCACTCTGTCTGTATGTGGTCACCCTCCCATTTAACCTCGGCACTGAATGATATTAAAAACCAATGAAACATTACAGAAAACGGTCCATTTGGTTTCAAGATGGCCATCTGACTAACAGCTTATGGAATGAACTGAATCTTCTTATAAAAGCCAACATATGGCTCCAAATTTCAGATCACTCCATAAAAAACAGCACTGACATATCCTCTGTGCGCACTACATCTCACACAACCCTCACGATAGCCCGGCGTAGGAGCTAAGTATTAGTGGCCCATTTTTCAGTAAGGAAACTGAGCCTCAGTGGGGAAATAATACACCAAAATCACAGAGCCAAAAGGTGGCAGAGGTAGAGTTCAGACACAGGCAGGTCCATCAAGTTTTAAAGTCTGTGTTCTTTTTTTTATTATTATTATTTTATTTAATTAATTAATTTTATATGGAGGTACTGGGGAATCGAACTCAGGACCTCACACACATGCTAAGCATGTGCTCTACCACTAAGCTATATACCCTCCCCGCTATAATCTGTGTTCTTAACCATGTGCTAGGTAGGCACAAGAATACAAAGAAATTAGATCTGTAACAAGGCAAACTATAAAATAGTCTCCCAAATCACCCAAGAATATAACACTATGTTACACCATGGCATAATAAAAGGTGTTTCTCTACCACCATCCATTCGAATAAAAACTGTATTTGATACAGTTCCACCCGCTCTGCCCCGGTGCGTGTGTCTGTGTGTGCTGTGGCCGGATACCCTCTCTAGCTGCAGGGAGAACTGGTCCTAGAGGACTAGCTGTCTTCTCTGAGAGGAGAGACCCCTGCCGCCCATCAGCT
This sequence comes from Camelus bactrianus, assembly GCF_048773025.1. Classification (NCBI taxonomy): domain Eukaryota; kingdom Metazoa; phylum Chordata; class Mammalia; order Artiodactyla; family Camelidae; genus Camelus; species Camelus bactrianus. Next base: position 7,117,752 of record NC_133572.1, on the reverse strand, counting down.
CCCTCAGGTTCCCTCCCCCAGTGGCCGCTCCCTCTGCTACCCAGTCTCTAGAACAGACGGGCAGGGATGGGTGCATGTAACCCCAGTGCTTCCTCACTACAAAGCAAGTAGGTGAAAGCAGCTGGGGGCGGAGCCAAGGCAGAGGAAGAGTCCTGGGGCTAAAAGACACCACAAGCAGGAGGCTGACTCTCCAGCATATGCTTTTGTTACCCCCACAATGGAGTTATCTTGGTCTGGTCCCTGGAGAGGAAAGTACTACTCGGTGACCACAGGCTGGCCCTGAAGCCCAACTTGGGTGAACTGTACGGTCTAAGCACACAGGCTGACCAGCACCAGAGGGAACTGGATCCTCCCCCTCCTCCAGGCGCGTGGTCAGGTCTACTCTCTTAGCCCCCCCGATGAGCCATGAGGGGAAAGGGGGGGTGTCACTTAGTGCCGACCACCTGATGACCAGTGCGGTGGAGGCTGGGAGGGAGTGAGACTGACTTTGGTCCATCTGCAATCCTTGGAACTCAAGAGACTCCCAAAACACAAGCACATTTGGTCTCTAATCTGCCTCCCCTCAACTGCACACAGCACGTGTTCTGGTTGAAGCCCACCTCCCACCGGGGTCTGCGCGTACCCCATCCTCCCCCTAATCTGTCTTGTGAACTTCCTCACTCTCCAAGTACCAGATCCAACGTGCTCGCCTCCTACCGCCTCTGGAAGTCTCCCCTCCCAGGCAGAGGTAAGCCCCCTTTCTCCGTGACCTGAGTGTTACAGCACATACCGTACCACATTAGAATTCTCAGTTTGGACACAACCTCTTCCCACTGGAGAAGAAGTTCTTCAAGGGCAGGAACCCTGCCTTATTAGGACGCCACCTGCCTGGTTCGTGCAGGTACTAAATAAAATAATGCAAAGGACCAACTCAATCAGACAAATGGAAGCACCAGAAAGGACTGGTCTCAGAGGGACATAGTTTTACCTTCAAAGAGTTTAAAACAAGATGAGCTCAGCGAGCACCAGCTGCATGGAAGCCATGCAGAGAGGAAGTGCTTGCTGGGCGGTCAGAATCGTTCTGAGCACTGGGTGGGACTGGGAAGACGGCAGGAGGGACAACGTAAACGTGAGGCGCTGTCTCATCTCATACAAAGTTTATGGGCTACTTCTTTACACCAAGCTGAAAGAAAAAGCACCGAAGGCTTCTCTTCACGGAGCTCCCCACGAAGGTCCCTCCAGCTCACAGGACTGCTGGTTTCAAAAAGGAAGTCGCATACACTAAGTCATCCCTTGCACAAGGACAAATAATTATACGTACGAGAATGTTTATAGCAAACATGTTCACGGTAGCCAAAATCCTAACACTAACCCGAGTGCCCATCAATGGGAGAATGAATGACGAAACGGAGTAAAATCATGCAGACAAGAAAAATGAACACAGGGACAGGCAGAAATGGAGGTGAGAGACAGCAGTAAAAATATTAAGTAAAAAAGTCCCCCCGAATTATACACAGTCTGATACCCTTGTGATCAAGTTAAAAGACAACTAAAATTAACACATCTGTAGTGATGCATACTTTTGATGTGTATATGTTTTATACGTTTGATGTAATCCGTTCTAGGACTCACAGAGGTGAAAGGAGACTTCCAGGAAGGACAGTAAGGGAGTGATACACACAAGATTCAGGTGATGGGTTACCTTGGGGAGGGGAAGAGAGAAGAAGGGAGGACCATCATTTGGTCACATGGAGGTTATTTTCAAGATCCCAGATTTTGTTTCGGGGGATGGGTTTATGGTTGCTGATTATATTACTTTAAATAAGTCAACAAATGAAGATAATGTGTCATGAAGGAAGGATGATGACTAATCCATTTCTTTGCATATGAAGTCCATTATCAAAACAAAAAGCGAAGGTGCAGGAGTATCACAACGTAGTGTCTGGATCTATGCAAAAGGCACAGGTGTGCTGTAAGGGAGCAGGGAGGGCATGGAGAGGGCAGCTCCTGCCACGTTCTGCACTAACTGATTTCCATCCGCCAGCCTGTGTCTAGATCACCAATAGGAAAGAGGCGAGAAACCTGCATCCACATGTCTCGGTGTCAATCCACAGAGTCCTCTGTCACCTCTGGGCATTTGCTGGAGGAACTCAAGCTCTGGAGAACACCGATACACTTCAATACCACCCAACACTCATGGACCAGCATTAATCTCCTCTTTGAATCCTCTCACCCTTTTCAAATTGCATCATAAATTCATGCCTGTGACACTGAGTATGTGGGGCTTCTGGCAAGAACATCACTGTATCTGTGCGTGAAAATCAATCAGTTCTATCTCCTTCCGTAAGTTTATACTCAGCAGACAAAGCTCTCTCAGGATGGCTGGGACCCTATGCCCTGCAGAAAGGGTGCAGCAGATGTCTGACAAATAGAGGAGGGAGGGAATGGTCACCCCATGGGACACAAATGATTCTGGAGAGAACGTGCCCCAGGGAGAAAGGTGGGCACAGCCAGGACACTGAAATGCATCCAGTGTCCACAAAAAACATGGCAAAGAGCTCCTGCTTCCCCCAAACACCCTCCAACCAAGCCCCTAACCCAACATTTCAGCTGCTGGCCATTTATTTAGTTATTCTCTTTTATAAAAAGCTAGTCAGTGAAACACTGGAACCAGAAAGGCAAATTTTCTCTGTTCACTTAAGTCTGCCCATTAGCATAGCTGTGGATATTTTTCTGCCAGGATGACTGCAAACAATCAAGTTTTTTTTCCTGGAGGAGAAGAGCTAGCCATGGTTCAAAATAAAACAGCAAAGTCAATGTACTGCACTATGTCTTTAAATATTCAAAGCCTGACTAATGAGCACAGTCAGTGTTGGAGACCACAGCCCTCTGGTCTCTAAATTTCAAGCAAGCCCCTTCCTCCATTTATTTTGGCTTTGGGGAGCATTCCTGAACAGCACAAAACCACATTATGGTGCTCCTCGCCCTGCAGACCCAGGCGTTCATGCCACTTCCAGGCTTTAGAATTTTCTTCCACCCTCTCAGCAAACACCCCACGTCTTCCCGCCTAGCTAAGTCCCGGGCCTCCTTCCCAGTAAGTAATCTTGGTGAGATCTTGCCAACACATTTCTTAACCACATATTTTCTTTGTCTAAAAAGTTAGAGAGGGAGTAAGTAACCTTTGTTCTCAGTCCTTCTCACACTTCCAGGAGCCCCGTGTAATTTCATGTTAAGCCTGGTTGGCTTCTCTGAGCTGCCCTCACTCATAGGTTACTCTGGCCTGCGTTTAAATCCTGGATCAATCAGCATGGAGCAGAAAATTGTGGCTACCCCACCCCACCCCCAATCTTTCTCTCTCAACAGACGTAGTTCTGACCAGGTAATCACCAAGAATTCTTCTAATAAGCCCCTGGGGACCCAGAGCCAGGCCTGGAGGGGCAGCTGGGGCTACAGTTATTCTGGAAGGTTCTCCCTGTGCCACCAACGCTCCTGAGTTTCCAAGGTTGCTCTGATATGCAGTTTTGCATTCTTTGGCCCCAAATCCAGAGAGAAGTAAAGGGGCCCCCAAGGGGGAGGGACATTACCTGGCTTTTCCTTCTGCCAAGTAGAAGGCAGGTGACCCTCGGCACCTTGCTCTTGTGAGAGTTGTTGGGAGTCTGAGTGGGACTGTGAGCTCAGATGGCCTGATGATCGAGATCTGGTAGCTACTGATCCCTGAGGCCAGGGATAAAGGGCCTAATGGAAAGTCAAACAAATCACTGGGCGGCCACAGACTGAAGCAGAAATGATCAGAAAGCCAGACTCAAGCCACAGCAGTTGCCCTGCGACACACCCAGCATTCACCGTGGGTGAACGTGAGCTCATCCAGGGTGCCGGATGACTGTGTTATTTTTTTGGTAAGTTCATTCATTGGTTCCCCAATTCCTTTTCTGATCAAGTCCAGATGCCTTTAACTTGCACTGAAGGCCTTTTCAATACGTCTCTGGAACCTCACCTTTCACTCTTTCCCTGTACACGCCGGCTGCTTCCAGGAGGCGGTCTGCTTCCTTTGCCCAAAAGATGCCCCCTTCACTCAAGTATCCCTGGACCTCCCTGGAATGGGTAAGACTGTGGTTCTGGAGTCAGGCAGCCCAGAATCCAACGAGGGGCTCCACCATTTCCTTGGTCTGTGACCCTGGGCCAGTTAGCAAACCCTGCCCCAGTTTCCTGATCTGTAAATCACGAATCATAACAGAAATGCCTATGTCACACAGCCGACATGAAGACTGAGTTGAGTGAATACCTGTAAAATATTCCAACAGTACCGCGTACACGGAAAGCCCTCAATAAAAGTCGCCTGTTGTCATCTGTTACCATTATCATCATGCTTCTGTTCTGCAACGGCCTCTCTCCCTCCCCTTAGCGCACATTTGCAACCGGCGTTGATTTTTGTGCTACTTATCCTCTTATACATACATCTCATCTCAATGAGGCTACAAGTTCCTTGAAGGGAAAGACTCCTGCTCATGTGCTTTTCTTTCCCTACGATCCTTGAAAGTGTCTTAAACGCAGGAACACAACAAATGCTTGCTATGTAACAACACACTGACACTTACCAAGCCCTACTTCGGTGACAACCGTGCTAAATCCTTCACCTATGTTAGCGCATGAATTTGTTGATTTCTCCTACTTCGTGAACTTGACTAAATGAGTGCTGAACTCCCAGGGATGTGTCTATTCAACTTCTTTAAAAAAAAAAAATTGCCAGAGCTTTGAGAGTCACAGCCGACGAAGGTGCTGACATGCAGGCTCAGCACTGCTCCAGGGGGACCCCAGCCCCACCCCCCAACAATCAAGGTGTGCAGAACGAGCCCTGCGTGGCACGAAAGCTCGTAAAAGAGAGAACGGTGAACTGACAGATGCAAACAATTATTTCCTGTTTTGCTGTTGACAACTCCAGGCCCTGGAAGAGCGGGTTGAGTCAACAAAGACAAACTGAATCCACCATCAATTCTCTAGCCCACCTCCCGGGAAGGAAAATCCAATAGTGAGTCCCCGGGGAACACACTGCTGATGGAAGAGCAACAATTTCACAAACTGCAAAGCGGTCCACAGACTTCAATGTGGGTGATGGTGAAACCTAAAATACCAGACCCTTTGTCAGGAGGGACGGTGCCAGAGTGTTCGGGGTTAAGTCAAAGATAACATTTTAAGCTGTTTTACAGCACAATGGAATTTTACTTTGGGTCAAATTCAGTGATGAATACTAACCTTGAAGCTTTTCTTGTAGAAAGAAAGTATGTGAATCCACAAATAACTCCTCTGTGGACTAACTGAAATGTCTACCAATGTTTAGTCTGACTGCGGCTGGCTGTGTTTGAAGAGAGGCTGACAAACTCTTGGTATGTATAAGTGAAGAATGTTTCTTTCAAACTCTTTTAATGTCCGAGAAGAAAAACACTGGGATCATCCACTTCTGTTCAATCATGTGAACGTAATACCCCATTTTGCCTTTATTACAGAAGAGATTAAGACAAGAGGTACTGGTGCTCTAATCTGCTGCTACATTTAAATCAGATTTGATAGAGATGATCTTCCCCTTGTATCCTTTCCCTGCTTCCTATTCACATGTACATGAAAATACACTTTCGTGTGTGCGTGTTGTGTACTGCTGGTTTCTATCCATTCATTTCCCACTTCCTGGTTTTTACCCAGAGAAGAAGGAGCAGTATTAAATAGTCACAAGAAAAAAAAAAGTTGTCCCTTCTTTTTTTTTTAACCCAGAATCAGGAAGTGCCTAAAATCTCAAGAAAGAACCTGTCCTACAGAAATCAGAGCTCTATTGTCACAGAGAGATAAAGACTCAAGCCCGTAGGAGCCTGTGTATTTAAAAGGGTCTTTAAGTAGCCTGAATTTTCAGTTTTATTTTTTCTGCTACATCCAGGTGCCACTAAACATAGCTGACAAATAAATCTGCCAAAAATTATCACAAAGTTCAAGATCAGTGCAGTCTAGATGGTCCTTTCTATTTACCTTGCTGAGGAGTGAGACACTGAAAAGGCACACGTTACAGAGGATGAGAACTGAAGCCAACATTAGTGGGGAAACAAGTCTGCTAAGTTGGGGGACACGTCACGGGCCCGTCGAACTCCTAGAACGCTACTGAACCCCTCCTCCCTGGAGGCTGTTCCCAGCTCCAGCTCCCCGTCAGTCTCAGCTCCCAGGATGCCTCCCCAGGACTTCCTGGACCACTTACCTGGAACAGCCCCACCCTCCACATGGACCATTCTCTACCCATCGTGTTTGCTTCCAAGCACTCAGCATTTGCAGAAAAAGTTTATTTATTTTGTATGTCTCCCCACACTAGGATATTGGTTCACAGACATTAAAACCTCCAGGGCTTCCTTTTATAGCTTCTCTTCTGTGTCTAAAACACTAGGCATCGTATTTGAACGCTAGATATTAATTAGGTAACAGGAAAGAACTACCGTTAGCTTTGTTAGGGGTCATAATGACATTTTGTTTATTAAAAAAAAATCTATGTTAAAGACACATACTGAAGTATTTATAGATGACATCATGGGAGGATTTATACTTCAAAATAATAGGGTGGGAAAGAAGTGAAAAGAGGGACTTCAAGTTATAGAAAGAACAAGATGAGTCATATACTGGCCAGTGTTGAACCTGAGTGATGAGTCCATACGGCTCATTATCCTGATCGCTCTACTTTGGAATATGTGTGAAATTCTCTAATAAAATCTTAAACCTAAATTGAAAAATTAAACAGGTGCTATTCCATGCATTTAAATGAATATTTATTTGATCTTAGGGTAGAGAAAGGCTTTCTAGGTAAAATATCAAAGGGAAAAAAAAAAACACAAAGATTTTTTTTAAAGCTAAATACAATTAGATCCAATTAGCAATGAGTCAAAGCATGCCATAGATGAGGATCCATCTATGACGCACTACTTTATCTATCACTCAGGGGGAAAAAAACATTTTATCACTTTACAATTATTTTGTACTTACTGAAAGAACTTCAAGATGTGCACAAGATGGTTACACTCATCTTGGGCAAATAGTAAAAGGAAAAGAAGTAAAATTAATTGGTCATGCTGTTCCTAAAACTTCTTACATGCAGGGCCAACTCCCTTGAATCATTTTGACTCAGTTGTCAACGTCTGTGACAAATGACCACCCTTATCGTCCATCCATGTGGCAATATGCATCTGTGGAATTAGTTATCAATTAAATTTGTCGCACAGTGTTTAGAAAGGTCAGGCTTTCAGCTTTTCACACACGTTGGCACAGTAATTAATGAAACGTCTCTTCCGAAAGAGGAACCCAGCACAGAAGTTTGGAAGGCAACTTGAAGTGCCTTCTTATTCCATGGAATCCCACAAGAAAACCGGTAACATCAGGGGGGAAAAAAAAGGAACAACCATCCCTGAGGGAATTTTTCTTTGGACAGTCTGTTTCTGAGTTTGCATGCTGATGGCATTTCTAGGAAAACCAAATTTAAACTCAGGCTCAGTTTTCCCTCAGTTCTTTGAGACGTGAGAGTCACAGAGAGCAATGGCTAGACTTAAAAAGAAATCCAAAGGGAAGGCTGATGCCCCCTTTCCTCTTCCAATTCCTCATATTCTAAGCCTATATATAAATCGGGAAGTAAGACAGTTGAGTGGTATACACATCCTGACTAAAAATGGGTCAATAAATGAATTTCTCAAGAAAGTTATGAACAAATTCACTTATGGGAGGTCCTGTACTTTTTTAGTTTACTTTAGTTGCATTATGATTTAAATATTTATAATGGAGGCATCCTTATGAAGAGAGTGGCTAAGTCTACATGTCATCTGTGAAACGTGAAATTAAAACGGTCTGGTAGAAATTCCAACAAATTTCCTGAGTTTCTGTCTAGTCCAGATTACTGAACCTAATCAGGGCAGAATCTTTAAAAGCGCTAGTCTTGACAATCGATGTGTTAAAAACAAAAAACATGCCACATAGATCTGCTCACTGAACTGTGGTCCGAAGCCTTTAAGCCAGTGGTAAGAATGAACATCATACTTACAGTCAGGAACTTCATTCCTAACCTCTGGCTTACCTCTTGATTTTCTGCATCATCCCATGCAAGTCAGTGAACTTTTTGGTTTACGATGTGTGAAAATTAAAAAAAAACAAAAAACAAAACAAAAACCAGAAACCCACCAGAAAGGGACACAAAATTGGCTAAAAAGTGTTAATAGCTAACTTTAATGACACAAATGACTATCTAAGGGCACACAACCCAAATCTGCAGCACAGTGTAATAGAAAAAAAAAGGGGGGGGGGGACTGTGTCTGCTACTCAATACATGAGCCAAACCAAAATTATCCTGAAAAACAAAGAAACTCAATGGACCTGATGGTACTTCAGCTGCTATGGAACCCAGAGGTACGTGGCTTACAGCTGCCTTGGCATGACCAAAATCACCCTTCTCCATCCCTGTGGCAAAGACGCCAGCCATATTACCAGGAAATGAAGTCTAGACTCAGTGAGTGGGATGCGCAGCTCGTTCCTGTGCCACCCGGAAACGTGGACCAGACCTGGAGGACCTTGGAGTCTCCTAACTACCCACTTATGATGTAAAACACGATGCGCACTTTCCCTGTCCACCCCGGGATCCGAGAGAAAAGGTTCTGAAAAGCAGAAAGTCAGGAGCATCACAGAAGAGTGAAAAACCGTCTCAGACAACAAGCCTGAAACGCGAGGTCTGAGAGTCACCTGAAGGCACGGGCCACTCCCCGCCTTCTACTTGAGGACGCCAGGCTAGAAAGACGGAGAGGCGGGCGGCTGCTTGAAGGCCAGGCCCCGACACAGGGCTCAAGTATGTCAGAGACCCCGGGAGCGCTGGAATTACAGCAGAGGGAGAAGCAGATCACCAGCGCCATCGGGGAAATGCTCTAATTAGCTTCCAAGCGGATCATTTTGCTGCCGGAAGGCTAAGTAAGGACAGTCCGACGTCTTAACAGACACTTTGCTATCTGCTCTTCCCCACACACGAGTCTTCAACGGAGGGGCTTAGTCCCTGGCTGCAGGAACATCAGTGTGTTCAGCTGAGTCAGAGCAGAGGCGCGGTGCTTGCCCCGACGCGGTCCCTGTCCGAGCTGGACGTGGTCTAGGGACCTTTGGGGATGGCGCAGCCTCACGTCATCACTAAGGGGCAGGAGGGTTTGCAATCAAAAAAACAAAGGAAGCAAAATACTCCACCGTCGGCGGTAGTTTAGAAATAAGAAAAGTGGAAACATTGCTGATGTCAAATGGCATGGGTCAACTCTGCAACTTGGTTTCTAGCTTCCTATCAATAGAGCTGAAATACGCTGATTGCCCCAACAACAGTCGGGCTTTTATTTCTAGCAGCTACCATCTGACACAGCCAGTGTCGTTCCCTGTGTTTCTCATGGGAACACAGGATTTTTTGATCCACTCCCACAGCCGAGCAAAATGCTCCTAGAAAACAGAAGGTATGAAAGCTTGAAATCCCACCTGCATCCTTTCAGTGTTGAAAGGTCAAAACACCCTTTGAGCCAGAGAACCATCAAGCTGGATGTCTCAGCTGCTACAGAGGAGAAAACTCCCAACCAGAAACGCTGAGAGTCTACCCAGAGACACAGCTCGTCCTAATTCGCAGCCGAGCACTAGTCCCACTGCACCGTGATGTCAAACGAAAATGAAATCAATGGAAAGAGATTTGTACACTTGGGAAGGGTAGTATGATGAGAAGCTGTGGGGGACCCAGAGGATGTCACGATGATGGGTGCCAGCGGGAGTGAGTCCCTCCCCTGGATCGCTCTCTGACCCTAGAACAAGCTTTGGGAAAGGAACTGTCCATTCCTCTAGCTCTGATACCCAGAGAGAGACATGGTCAATGAAGACACACAAACCACTGAATGTTACTAACGAGGGACGTTCTTCTTAAAAGTGCCAGTTTCCTGAGAGAGGAGAACAAGAGAGTGACAAAAATAAAATCCATGATGGCCCCATTTTAAAAAGGACTCATTTATAGACTGGAGAGACCTCAAGATCATTGAACACGTCCTAAGTGAACTTTGTGGCAGCCCCGCAAGGAGGGTGGGGAGGTCACCTAGGGCCCCAGACTACAGAAACCAGGGAAGGGATGGAAGGAGGCTCTGGGGAGAACTACCAGGCTTTACTCAAGGAGGAATGTTCTTTTTCAAAAAGGCAACCACCCACCCACCCATCCATCCAGCACTAAGAACTTAGTCTACCTAGAACACTGTCACACTGCTGATCGGCTGTTATTTTCAAACAAACATTGACCTTGTTTTGATTTCAATACTGAGAACCACAGAGGTGAGTAGAGAGAAAAAAATAAACCCTCACGACATGATCTGTTCCCCAAAGTGCTTACCCTTAGGTTCTGTCCATTCAGACTATGTTGAAGATTTTATACACACACACCACAATGGACAAGAACATTCTCTTTTCAACTCAAATGTTATCAATAAGTCAGATCAATTCTTTAGCTTATATGGACAACAAATATGGTCAGAGCAAAAAAAAAAAAAAAAAAAGGTGACTCCAAGAAGAGAAGAAACTCACTTTTTTCTGTGAGATAAGTGGAAACCAGGGGGAAGCGAGGGCCGGCATGTGAGTTGCGGACAACGTGGCATAAAAATTTTAGATCAAAATGAGCCTCTCCTTGCCAATCACCTAGATCTGTGAGTTTCATTAGTTCACAAAACCACGTGCTAACCTCCCGATTAAACTCACGAAACACTTCCTCTTTGACCTCAAGAGGTTTCTTTACCCCGATGTCTGATCAAGCATCAGCATCCATGGTAACAAGCGTCACACGTCTACACCCTGACAGCTGGGCACGCCTGGTGCCCCTGCACTCTCCAGGGCCTCCCAGCACTCTCCCTTTTTCTTCTCTTTTCTTGCCCAAACTTCTTATAATAATAGCGTGACGTGTGCAGTACTTGGTCATTCATAAGCCTTGTTCTTTCCTTTTTTCAGCAGCAAACACACATCAAGGGCCGTGCAATGGACACCCTGGGGCACCCGGTTACAGAGATGGACACAACGCGGCTCTTCATCCGGGAGAGTCCGGCCCACGTGCAGGCACCAAAGCAAAGGCTGCCACGGTGAGGGGCACCCATCTCGGCCAGTGCGGGTTGCAGGGACTGGGAGACCATGAGGATGAGCAGCTGTTTGTTGGGTGGGACGTGACAAACATGAACACAGCAGGTGCTCTTAGCGGCCCTATAAAGCAGGTGTCACTCTCCTCACAGCACCCTTGGTAGGTGCTACTGTCCTCACTTCACGGTGAAGAAATGGGAAGTTTCAAGAGGATAAATGATGTGTCCCCTAAAGTTACAGAGTGAGTGGCACTAACCTGACCCTGTGACATAGCCAAGCCTCTGATTCAGAGGCATCACCATGGTCCTTCCAGCAGCACCCAGAACATCACAGGTGCTCAGTCAGTACTTATGCAGTTAAGTCATCGGACCCCATTTCTTGTTATTTTAGGTGCATCCCAATAAACCAACCAAGAAAGATTCAGAAAAACATAACATAGCTGTCCAACTGCTTAGGAAACAAGAAACAGGTCTTCACATAGGGTCATCACTTCAGGCCAAAGGCAGAGAGGGCGTGTGTGCATGCATGTACGTATGCGTGCACATATGCTGTCTGTGGGGACACATGTATATTTCCAAAGAGTCTGGGTGTGGGTCCTATCTATTTCCTTTTATTCAGAGCCAGGAAAGAACTTGGATTCTCAGCAGGAGTTTGGTTCAGCTTTGTAATTACTGGCAGAGAGAGAGAGGAGGAGGAGGAAGAGAGAAAAGGTTCCTCAAAAGCCAGACCCATCCATCTTCCTCTCCTTTTCCAGAGGCAGCAACTAGAATTGATCTGTGATGCCTTTTTCTGTCTCACAGAAACATCCAGAGAACCACAGTGTCTTTGCAGGAAGGAGCAAGACAAAAAGGGAGACCGTCCTTTAGTTGGATTTAATAGTGAGCAGAAAGTCAATTTAAAAACCAGACCACTGCCTCTCCTGTATAACTTAAGATTTGGAATTCACAACTAAAGATTTTAAAAACTCCATGTTGTTCTCTGCATATGCCAACTTGCAGCAACCTGACAACCCTGCAGACCCGCTCAGAGAACAGTCCCATAGAGTCTGACGGACACGAAGGATCAGGACCCACAGAGCATCAGACACTGAGCCACGTACAGAATTAATCAAAGACCCTATTCTGTTTTCTGCACATCTCTTCAGTCAACAAATATTTATGGGGCACACCAACTCTATGCCCCACACTGTGGTCACAGACACAAAACCAAGGTGGGCCCTGACTAAATGGGCGTATTGTCAAGTGATGGATGTCACCAGGCAATGGCAAGAGCAGGTGGTGGAAGTTTCAGAACAGGTGCCCTGAGAGTACCTGAGGGGACATCTCATCCAGATTCGAGGGGTGGGGGGAGTCTCCTGGGGGTAAGGCCTGGGGATGAGTAGTCAGTCGAGAGAAGGAAGTTGGAAGGAGTATTTCTGGAAGAGGGATGGCACGTGCAAAGCCCAGGAGAGGAGCCGGTGGTACCTACACAGAATCCCGAGGAGCAGGTGTGGGTAAAAAGAGTCAGGCATAGACTAAACTTATGGTTACCGGCGGGGAAAACGCACTCTCCCAGACTTCACGATACAGCCCTCTAAAGTTAAAGGGGTGGGAAGAGAGAAATTGGGAGCTCGAGATTTGCAGATGCTAACTACTATATATGAAATAGATAAACAACAGGTTTCTTCTGTGTAGCACAAGGAACTATATTCAATATCTTGTAGTAACCTATAAAGAAAAAGAGCATGAAAAGGAATATATGTATGTATATGTATGACTGAAACATGATGCTGTACACCAGAAGTTGACACAATGTTGTAAACTGACTATACTTCAATTTTTTTTTTAAGGAGGTATTGCGGATTGAACCTAGGACCTCGTGCACACTAAGCACGCGCTCTGCCACTGAGCTGTCCCCTCCCCCCTAAACTGACTATACTTCAATTTAAAAAAAATTAAAAATAGTCAGGAAAGAGACAAGGGGTGGGGCCAGATCAGGTGGGCGTGGCCTTGTCAGAGTAGGCTGGACTCTCACCTGAGGGCAGCTGGGATTACTGAAAGGAGGAGTTTGGGAAACCAGGGCCACATGGGAGTCACATGGGGAGAGAGAGGCCAGCTGAGCAGTGCCACCTGCATTTCCAAGCTGAGAGTAGACCAAGAAAAAGGCATAAAGCCTGCTGCTCCACCTCATCACCTCGCTTGGCAGCTCCCAGCCCCAGCGACTGTTTTGTGGTTGTCTCCAAAGCCGTCACCCAGCCCGGGCCCCTTCTGCGCTAACAAGGAAAGGGAGTGACATGAACCGACCAAGTGGTGGCCAGAGGCTGCGGCCAGAAACACAGGGCAAGGAACGAGACAGGAACTTCAACTTGCCTTCAGTGGCTTTTCCTTTACAGTATTATTTCATTGAACGATTTCCAGGGACACACAGCGCCTCCTTAACTATTTTTTTCTCAGGGAAGAAAAAAAAGCCCCATGTCAGTTTCCAGTTAACATCTCCTCTGAACGGACAGTACGTCCTAACTTTAGGGGGCTACGTCACGAAGTCTGGGAGAGTGCATTGTTCGAAGGACTGAACTGTATAGATGCTCCTACTCGGTGACACATAATAGTTTTCAAATCTCTATTTCTACGACTAAAGAACTCCAAGGGCTTTTTTGGTTTGTTCGCTTGTTTTAGTTTTGCCCTTCGGAGCAGAAGTACAAACGACGATCTCTATGAGGTCCTTTCTGAACGCTGTCTGGGTAATTCTGAGATCAAGGCAAGAACACGCTGAAGCTACAGGTGCTTCGGGGCAACAGAACACCTGGAAAAAAAAACCTTCCCGCACTCTTGCTCCTTGTAGTAAGAAATTTGTGCCGGTTGGAGAACGAGGCTCAGCTCTGTGGCTCCTGTCAGGTCTGTAACTATAAATAAGAAGGTGCAGGCAGAGAGGCAAGGCCTGGCCCCGGGAGCTGAAGAGGGGCCTGGCTGTGCTGACACAGCCCGGAATGGACATAGTTCCTTCAGTGAGTGTTGACTGAGGGGCTGCAGCTTCCGTCCAACATTAGGAGGGCTGTGCCCCTGATGAGATCACCACCAGGTTCCCTACCACCCTCAGCAAGGCGAGGACTCAGCCACAGGCCTTCTGAGCCCCACGGCCTCGGTCCTGGCTTCTGGAACACACAAGAGCAGTGAGAGTGGAGGCCAAGCCTCTCCGCCTCCCCCCCAGCCCCCTCCTCGCCCTCATCACTCGGGAGAAGGCCATTCACGCTCTCCTGGAAAAGATGAGCAGGAAGCAGCTGGCTTCCAAATGCAGGGTTGCACAACTGGACCAGCGTGGGGAAAACACCAAGAGCAAACCCCCCAAAACCCTCTAAGCCCTGAGCCACGGGTCACATCTCAGCAGGGCCACAGATGGTGCCGAACCAATGGTGTCTGCATTTTCTCTGTCTGTTTTCCTGTCCATCTTCATGATGCGAAAAACATGGTCACCTCTTTGGATTGTAAACCTGAGGACAAGCACTCCATGACCGACCGCCTCGGAACCCTCCAGTGTGGGGCTCTGGTGCTGCTTAATGAAAAACACTCATGAAGGAAAAAAGGACTTTTTTTTTTTTCACTTTAAACCCTGAGTTTCCCTTCCTAGGTCACCGGCCGGCCATCTGCTCTCTGGCCCTGAATTCCTGTCTATCCTCTCCTTCCACCCGCCCCAGGAACATCCTCTGGCGTTTTATACCACTCTGTCCTAGGGCCTGCGGAACACGCAAGCAAGGATTCCCAAAAATCCAGGCGAAAAAGGAAGGAAGTTAATGATCTGGCCACGCGAGCTCGGGCCCTTTATTGTTTGCTGGATTCCGCACATTGTCCTGGCTGGGGTGGTCGGCTGTCCCCAAGATGAATGCCAGCCAACGCGTCACACGGGTGTCACCGTCACCTTGCACCTTTGAGAGGAAGGAGGTACGGAGGCCATTTGTTCCAGATAAAGAAAAATTCTCTGGGATACATGTGCATGGGCAGAGGAATAAAAATGACACCTGCTCCAACCAAATTCCACGATGCGGCCATTCCATTCCAGAGTTTTATGACCGAACTGCACAACAATCAGGAACCACGGCCAAATCCCAGTTTGGAGACCACAGGCCAGAGTCAAACTGGGCGGGCGGGGGAAGGAAAGATCGTTCTAACCATGGTCACTGGCAATTTCTGGCCAGGATCAAACATGGGGCCATTAGGCACGAAAACAACTGAAAATGGAATCCAGCAGTAAGATGAGACAAGCTCTCATATGTAAGAAATAAACCAATATATTTGGAACCATGACAACTGTAAAACGTGGAGGGCTTGGGAAAGCAAAATAGCGATTCGTGAAGGAATGAACTCATTTATGCAACATCCTCTTCCTCCCATCACTGCTTCTCAGATACCTCCTAGGTGAACACCGAATGACTACAAAGTTCAAGGTTTACATCCGGTTTTCCTGCCTTTTCACACTCAGAACTCTTCTGAGCCGTCCCTCAGTTACTCAGGCAGCAGAAGGCTTAATGTCCTGACAGTGGTTTCCTTTGGATGCTGAGAGCCTTTCTTTTATTCTGCTTGACAGTATGACCGCCCCCTCCTCCATCGCCCGCTCTCAAGAGCCATCTAGTTTTCCCCCTCACAGACATCCCCAGATGGAAGCTCCTCTTATATCCTGCCCCACCGTACCCCATCCTCACTCAGCCCTCCCACCTGCCCAGAGAGCCGCCCCTGGGGGGCCTGGACCACCCCTGTCACTCCCATGCCCTCAGATTCCTCCAGCCCGGGCATCACCAGGGCCACAAACATCTTGCAGGAAGAGCAGCTCACAAGTCCCCAGCTCCGGCAGCTGAAACATTCTCCCCTCCCTTCTGTCACTGAATGTTCAAGTTCAAGGTTAGTGAGCAGTGCCAGGTTTGAGAATCTGGAACGTCCTCCAGTCAGTAAAAAGGCCAAGGGGACGCAAAGGGCTTTCTGATCATCACACAGCCTTCCCAGGCAGCAAGATGGCAAGAACATTCATCTCGGGCCAATCCCCACAAAGCCACTGCCCCGGGGGCTTCAGACATTCTCAGCGATTGTGCTCAGCACCCTCCTTCCCTCACCCCAAGGGTTTCTCACTTCCAGTATGATGCTCAGCATGACTGGGTTGGTCCCTTTCCTGAAGATCTGGCAACTCTAAACAGCAAATATTTCATACCAGTGACCCCAGTGACACGTGGTGAGGGCCAGTGAGGTTTCAGTACGGTGGCGTCTGCTGTGGGTGGCATGGTTTACGGGCTCTTCCATTGATTCCCTCTTAAATTCTCCTTTAGCTCTGCCTTTTGGTGAACAGCACTGTGGATGATATGCAAGCTTTGTTTCACCCCATTAACGGAGGACAATTGTATTAGCCGTGTGAGTCTGAGTTCCCTTGTTACTTAATTGCTAGACTGCTGTGCTAACGAAGTGAGGAGGGGGTTTGGCAGGAGCGTAGATCACCTTCCTGTACAGATATTTGTGGTTTTATTTTTCCTTTTGCCAGCTTGCCTCTCTGTTTCAATTGCCTACCATCTGCCTTTGAACAATCTAAGTGCGAGCAGATAGATTTTATTTGGAGGATGAAATGCTTTGAGCTCATCCTAGAAAAGCATTTTCATATACTGGTGTTCAGGGCATTTGCTGTTTAATAGGATCTCAGAGGTGATTCACTTTGGGCTGGGAGTTGGTTCCTTTTCATTGTCAAATACATTGTAAAATAAAAAACTCATGATCACATTTTTTTATCACATTTTTTTTTTAACAGAAGGAAACGGGGGGCCAGAACCAACCTATCGCCTTAAAACGAGCCCTGAAACACCCAGCGGGAATGCAGGTAGCCGGACAGGGGAGCAGATGGTGTGTTGCATATAAAGTCTATGTCCCGCTCCACCATCCTTTTTTTTTTTAATTAATTAATTTGTTTAACTTTTTTTTATTGAGTTATAGTCATTTTACAATGTTGTGTCAAATTCCAGTGTAGAGCACAATTTTTCAGTTATACATGAACATACACATACTGTCACATTTTTTTTTTTGCTGTGAGCTACCACAAGATCTTGTATATATTTCCCTGTGCTATACAGTATAATCTTGTTTATCTATTCTATATATGCCTGTCAGTATCTACAAATTTTGAAATTCCAGTCTGTCCCTTCCCACCCCTACTCCACCATCCTTAATCATTTTGAGTTAAAAAACAAACAAACAAACAAACAAAAAAAAACACAAACATGAAGACCTTCTGAGTTCATGGTTTTCTTCTTATGACCAAAAACACCCAGCTGAGAAGTAGCCACTCAGTTCTCCTGGTTGATTTAGAATTTTTTTTTCCCACTAAGTAGAGTGATTCCACTTGAACTGATCAGTTATTCAGAAAATAAACCTGAAATAAAACCAACTACGGAAGGAGAAATCAGGAAGGTGGCAGGGAGTCAGAAGACCTGGGTTCGAGTTTGAGCCTTGGCTGGAAACACCTCAAAACCACAGCTCTAAGCGTCTAAACTCTAGGTCTGCTGACTCGCTTCTGAATGATGCTCGGCAGTCAGAACTGACGGGGTCCATGTGATGCTGCTGCTTCTTCCTACCCCTTATCACCGTGACAGCAGACCCAAGCTCTGAACAGCAAACCTAGGTTTGACCAAAGAGTCAAAACAACCAGGTAGCCGAATGGCGTGCTCTTAACTCACCCCCAGGCTCCAGCCTCAGTCCTGAGCTAGAATCCCAATTTTCTTCCCATCCACTAAACGCCACTGGGCTCCCAAGTTTCAGTTGGTGAGTCTTCATTGTTTTGGAGCTGTAGCAGGGGCTAAAACCCAATTCCAAAATAATCATCAGCTTTCTCCTTGCCCCCTTTTCAGGACCCCTGAGATGCAAGTTTGCGGGGGGGTGGGGGTGGGCAGAGAGAGAAATCCACTATAACCTTTAGATTTTGGTTATTCCAGTCCCATCACTTCTTAGAAACAAGACACATAAGGAAAAGTTAAAACAACCCACAAGCCCTACTCTCTCACCTCTGCCCCTCAAGAAGTCTACATGGTTTTAATTAAAATGCCAGTGGCTGTATCAGAAATGATTAAACTCCTAAAGAGAACATGTTTAAAACCTCCAAGTCAAGTTTCAAAGTCAGTGACCGGCAGTGTCACGCTTTAGGTGGAATAAAATTTCACCTACTCACCAAACTATATTCAAGTTTTACTCCACATTTACAGAGAGGAAATTAGTATATATTTTATCTGGCCTGGTCTTAAAACTGATCTTATCCACTGCCTCCCTAAATCTTCTCCCTGTTGTTTTTTTTTAATAAAAAAAAAATGAACTCATTCATTTATTAATTTTAAAAAGACTTTTACTGATTATTTCTTTTTAGGGGTTAATTAGGTTTTATTTATTCATTCATTTAGTGGAGGTGCTGGGGATTGAACCCAGGACCTCGTGCGTGCTAAGCATGCGCTCTACCACTGAGCTGTACCCTCCCCACCCCCATAACCATTTTTAGAAGAGTGAGAACTTTTCTGCTTTCATTTCTAAAATGATGTTGTTCTTCGGTGAGGTATGACTCAAACAGAATTCCCTTAACTCTTTCCATCCATTCCTAGAACAGGGTATGTTGAAACTACCCTTATACCAAAAAATCTCACCGACGGGCAGGAATAAGCAAAAACTACAGCTACCTCAGTAAAAGCCTAACCAGGAAGGCTATTTAAAGAAATTCAGTTTCACTACTTATATGCGGTACATCACACCCCATAAACTCTACTATGAAGTGAGAAAATTATAATTCCCAATGGGCTAATACCACACAGGAACATATCACCAACATTAAAACCCTTAACATACAGAAATTAATTATTAGTTGCTGAAATTAAAGCAATGATTATAATTTCTAAGGCTGATATTTGAAAAAACTCATATGTTTCAACTGGATTTGTTACCCAAACTACGCAAGGCTCACATAAATTACAAAAAGAGTAACTCTTAAGCTTTTACTCCACAAGAATCACATGAACTATTTCTCAATTATTATAAATTTGAAATTACCACTATATTGAAAGCTGCCAAAAACCTACTTTTCTTCCCCTATTTCTGAAGGCATGCTTGATATATGTACTCAACACTATTATATCCATTTAGCAAATTTATGTAATGAAAACTGGTATAATTGTTTCTGATTAGCAGGAACGAATACCAGCGTACCCAAAAGAACAAGAAAAACTTAAAGGGAAAAGAAACAATAAACTACAGAAAGAACAAACCAAAGGCGAACAAAAAGGTGCTAAAACAAAAAGGTGCTAAATTTGGGACAATAAGATATCACCTCATACCTGTCAGAATGACAATCATCAAAAAGAACACAAATAACACATGTTGGTGAGGATGTGGAGAAAAGGGAGCCCTTGTACATTGTTGGTGGGAATGTAAATTGGTGCAGCCACTGTGGACAATGCTATGGTGGTTTCTCAAAAAACTAAAGCTAGAACTATCATATGACCCAGCAATTCCACTCCTGGGTATTCATCATCTGAAGAAAACAAAAACAGTAACTCGAAAAGACTCACGCACCCCAATGTTCACAGCAGCATTGTTATAATTGCCAAGATACAGAAGCAACCTAAGTGTCCATCAACAGATGACTGGATAAAGAAGATGTGGTGTGTGTGTGTGTGTGTGTGTGTGTGTGTGTGTGTGTGTGTGGAATACAACTCTGCCTTTAAAAAGAACAAAATTTTGTCATTTGCAGCAACATGGTTGGACTTGAATGCTAAGTGAAAGAAGTCAGAGGAAGACAAACACTGTATAATATCACTTACACGTGGAATCCTAAAAATACAACTAGTGAATATAACATAAAAGAAGCAGACTCACAGATACAGAGAACAAACTAGTGGTATGGGGGGGAGGGGAAAGGGGAGGGCAAGTAAGAGGTGAAAACTATTAGGTATCAAGTAAGCTACAAGGATGTACTGTACAACACCGGGAACACAGCCAGTATTTTATAACTATAAATGGAATATAACCTTTAAAAACTGAACCACTATACTGTACACCTGTAACATATAATACTGCACAGCCACTATACCTCAATTTAAAAAAATAATAAAATAAATAAAGCAGTACTTGGGGTAAGGAGCATGATCAGGGCAGAATGATCAAAGAGCAACAAGAAAATCAAGAGACGGGTCAAAACGAACCGGTGAGCACCAGGGTATTGCGCCCACAGTCCTCGTTTGGAGCAAACCTGTTTTGGGGGGACTCACCTCGGCACATCCTGTTTTAAAGGTTCACAAGCCAGACACAATGTGCTGGAGGTGGGAGGGTTTCTCTTTGGTGAATATAAATGAGTGAGTGCCTGACGAAATGACTGAGAAATAAATGTATTTTAATAGAGAGAAAAAAGGTTCACATCTGAATAGAACCCAGGTGCCCCAAAATAGCTCTACAGGGGTGAAGGGTAAAGAAGGACTGGAGGAAGACGAGGAGGGAACGGGAACTGAATGGGAAGGCGAAGTCGGCTAATAATAGAGACAGAAGGAAGCACTGCGCCGCAGCAGATAGACGCGTTGGAAGAGAAACGCAGGCGGAGGAGCCGGAATCGCTGGTAATTATCCTGCTGCGGAGAGGCCGCACCGCTGGCCCGACCCAAAGACATAAAAAGTCCATCTCTCCACCCGCGCCCCAACTTCTTTAGGTCAGACTTGGAAGTCCCTTACAACACAAGCTTGAGATGGGCACCTGCTATTGGGAACAGCATTTTGATGCTCTGGGAATGCATTCGGGTTTCAAGTGGTGTCAGTGCCAAAGTAAAGCTGGGAAAGGGGAAGCGAATCTACGCAAAGCTCTTTAAAGACAAATATGCGTGTGCACAGGTGGCTGTGTGTATACTTAGACCCAATTTCAGATCTCCAGAAAAGTGAGAGTTGCAGGGGTCGGAAGACATGGCCCTGAGGTCAGTACAGCACAGTTGGAGGAAAGTCAAGTGCAAAAGCACCTGGGGCAGCTGCCTGCCATCTTAGAGCGCAGGACGTGCCAAAGGAATCCGGCTGCGGGCCAAGGAGTCCAACATCCTGCTCTGAAGATGGCCAGTAAGGAGGCGTGTGCTTGTGTGTGTGTGTGTGCGTGCCTGCGTTTAAACAGGGGTAGCACACCTGGCCTGGTACCTGTGCAATCTGACACCATAGGGGGAAAATTTCTTCCTGATCTCGGTGTCTGATCGGATTCTGCCCTGGAGCAGAAGGCTTAAGTGTCCTTGCAACTTTCATCCAGAAGAAAGACAAACAGACTCACCAGTCCTTCTCAACACCAGCCAAGGGCCATAAACATGGAGGAAGTGCACAGGAGACCCAAGGCGTGGTGTTTTTGATCACTGGGTGTCACCTTGGCCATCCCGGAAGAATGGCTGGATGTAAGGCTATTATTCCTAAAGGGGCCTGATCTCACACGATTTTATTTCTGACAAATCCAATTTGTTAAAGGATAACAAGGGACCCTTTTCTAAGACTTGCCACATGAAGGAAAACCAGTACAAAGTCCTTTATCAGCTCACACGTTACAATTTGGGGTTTGTAAAATATAACTCCAGCTTGGTGGGGGAGGACGGTGCCCCCACCCACACAACTGTGTGGACATTTGTTATTTCATTCCTATTTCTATTTCCACAGCTCATGCAGGGACGTGTCCATCCTGAAATGTTCCTCCTAGACGTTGTCAATTTTTAAGCAACTTCAAGTGGAAACAATGACTGACGGTTCTAATAGAATCATGGAGGTTCAAAAGTTTGCCCTTAAGCAGGTTGTTGGGACCAGGACCGTACTTTCTTGCAGAACTAAAAGAGGGTTTAGATTGTGACGCACTAATTATCAGGAACCCCAGATGCCACTAGCGCTAAGCCCCTTACAGGTTCCATGTTCCCTGAAGAGTAAGCTTACCACTGGGTCTGGTGAGGCTGGAAGGGAGAGAGAGGAAGTGGACAAGAAGGAAACGGCCTCTTCATCCACAGCCTTGGCGGCGGAGCTGCCGGGCATGGGGTGGAACAGTGGGAGGAGACTTGCCGGCACCAGTCGCCCCAGTGTGAGGTGTGTGAGCTGAGTGCTGTGAAGAGGGCACACCCTTCATGGCCACGCCCAGCTCAGCAGCTTCATAAATGTGGCTTTTCACTGGGCACACACGCACCTACACTTTGCTGCTCCCCGACCCGGCTTAGGTGAGTGTTCCTGTAACAGCTCCTGACTCACCACACAGCCCCTTGTGGAGACTGTCTGGGAGGCAAGGGGAACCTTGGATGCCCCGTGGGTACAGAAAGCCTTGGGTAAAAGAGTGTGGAGATGGCCCCCGTCCCCAGCCGAAAGGATACCCAGGAGAGCAGGGCTGGCGGGCAGCGGCAGGGTGGGTCTGGGAAGGAGAGCCGCTGGCAGGTGACAGTCTCGGGAGAATTGGAGAAGAACCCTTGCTGGGGTCTGGCTGGGTTCAGGAAGTGCAAAGTTTTCAGCCACCCTCGTGCCTGAATCCCAGCTGTATGTCAGTGGCAACAAGAGTGGAGAGAAATGAGCCAGCTGGGCTCAGAGTGGGGCCCAGAGGTGTCTGCTTGTGTCTGAAAACACCTGGCTTCCCCAGACTGGCCCAACTCACACTCGTCAGATTGTTCCTAACTCTAAAACACTGTCTCCTCTTTCAGCAAACAGCATCGAGTTGACCACTGTAGACAGAAACGTGGAGGCTCCCCTACCACCCCGAGACAGGACCAGCGGCTGTTTCCGAGGCCTGAGGTGCACTCCGTTTTCTCACTGGTCGAGTCCCAGGGCAACGCACAGCAGGTTGAACAGCTCCAGAGAGAGGATCCATTCAGATCAGTGTGGAAAAGAACGTGGGATCTGGAGGAGGAGGAGGGTGAGGAGCTGACCAAGGGAAGGTCAAAGCCCTCCCCTTTCCTGGAAAGGCAATCCCGGTCCTCGAAGAATGTTCAGAGAGCTGCCGGGCTCTCAGGTCATCTCCACCAGCCAGCGAGGACGCAAGTGAGGAGGGGGACAACTGGCAGCCCCACCCCGTGGTGACAGACCTGTCGATCCCAGAGGACCGGCCAGCGATGTCAGCACGCGGCTACGACAGACAGCCGCCAGCTCTCTCTCCCTGACCCCGGAGGCTTTGTGAGCCAAGAAAAGAGGCTGGATCTGTGAACGTGCTCTCACCTGGGGCTGTCGCACTTCTTCCCGCACGTTCAGCCTATACGTTCTCAAGCCTGGTCTCCAGCTGCCCGTGCTCCCCTCTGGAAGATGGGCAATCAAGAGGGAAAGAGTGTGTGTTGTGTGCAGGTGTCCCCTCAGGGCTCCGGCCTCATGGAGGGATCTGCCACGCGATCCTGACACTGAAATCGAAATAAGGCCTCTGCCTTACTTCCTCCCTCCACCGTTCGGGGGTGTTTGCTCAGAATTTCAGCCATGCGAGGTTTCCATCTTCCCCTTCTCTTATGCAGCACAGAAACCACCCAGCCCAGAACACAAGCTGAATCAACAGTTGCTGACTTAAAAAATTCTGTTCAGCTATCACACATACAGCTTCCCCGCGCCAAGCACTGTGCTGCCGGACCCCAGCAACAGAAAACGAATCCACCTGTCCCTCTCTCGCTCTCAGTGCGTGTTCACTCTAGCTGGAGGATGATACCCTAACTGTGGCAGGATCACTGCCAGCAACAGAGGCGTGTTCGATGAGTCTGTAGGACGCTGTGCCCAACAGCACCAGGGTCAGCTTAAGAAACAGGCTTCAGATGACAAGTTGGCAACCAAGCAGAAAAAGGGCTGGGGCAGGATTCCAGGCATAAAAGTTCATTACAAGGTCTGGGAGAAGAGCAGGCCTTGGTTGGAATACAATGTGGAGTGGGAGGGTGGAGATGATTCTAAAAAGGCCCCGATGCCATGATCAAGAGCTGGGTTTCCCCCTGAACCAAAGCGTCAGAAAGGGCCTGGGGTGATCAACTTCCTGTCTGCAAAGAATCACTCTGGGCTGCACTGGAAGGAGAAGGGAGTGGTGGAAGACCAGACGGGGGCAACGGAAGAGTCAGAGGCCAGAGGAGGGACAGTGCTGGACAGAATGGAGAAAGACAGACAGTGGGAGAGACATGGGGTCTGGACTCTGCACTGGATCCAGAAGCCTGAAGAAGCAACAGTGGGTGAGTCCAGTGGTGTGCTGTGGACCAGAGAAGGGTCATCACTCACTCCCCTAGTCTTGGACAGCCACCGTGGCCTTTGCAGAATGAGACAGAGGTGATTTAGCAGAACTATGCATGACTACCCTCCTTTGGCTGTTCTCCTCTGTGAGTCGTAGCCTGAACAGTTTTATTTAGCTCTCTCTTTATGCTCTCAGACTCTTAGCTGGAGTCTTTTAACAGAAACCTCCACCAAGAAAAGCCACCATCTTCTTCCCCATTAGTCCTGCCCACCAACACCTCGTGCAATTAACTGACCTGCGTGGGGCAAAAATAAATAAATAAATAACAGTAAGTACAAGGCCTTGCCAGGCTAGCAAACCGATCCAGTCGGGGATTATAAGAGACACCTGTTTTTCAGCACAGCAGCTGCGAACCCAGGAGAAGTGTGGCATCCTAGTCACAGGAAAGAGTACTCACTAAACTCCAGCAGGAGCAGAAGCTGGCCTGGACCCATTTTCAGCTGTGTCACTTGAATGTGAAAAGTTCAAATATGATTAGACACATAAGAGGAACACTGCTTTGCTGAACCTGGGAACCTGAATGCTAGTTTGCTGATGGGGAGGTGATTTACCTATTCATCCAAGTATTTTAAATCCTTCAAGCAGCTCTTACAGACTGAGGTTATGATCACAAACATGCTGAAGCTTTTTGAAGTTTGGTTGACTCATACCATGTGGCTGACTGAATGCCTCTTCATTTAAGCCAGCTTTAAAAAAAAAAAAACACCAGAACATAGCCCAGTGGAGAATGTGGACACTGATAAAGGAGCAAATAAACATTTAAAATTATCTTTTCAAGACATGTGCGCCCCAATGTTCACAGTGGCAGTTTTTATAATAGACAAGACATGGAAGCAATCCAAGTGTCTGCTGACTGATGAGTGACTAAAGGACATGTCATATATATACACATACATACATACACAATGGAATACTACTTAGCCATAAAAAATAAAATGCCATTTTCAGCAACATGGATGGACCCAGGGATGATCATACTAAATGAAGGCAGACAGAGAAAGACAATTATATGGTATCATTTATATGTGGAATCTAAAAAGTGAAACAAATGAACTCATTTACAAAACAGAAACAGGCTCATAGACATAGAAAACAAAATTACGGTTACTGAAGGGGAAGCGGGGAGGGAGGAGGGATAAATTGGGAGTATGGGATTAACAGATAAACACAACTGTATATAAAGTAGATAAACAACAAGGATTTACTGTATATATATCACAGGGAATTGTATTCAGTATCTTGTAAGAAACTATAATGGAAAAGAATTGAAAAAAAGAATATAGATATATATATACATATACATGTATAACCAAATCACTTTGCTGTACACCTGAAGCCAACACAACACTTCAATTGTGTAAATCAATTATACTTCAATTTAAAAAACAATTATCTTCTCAGTTCATTCGCCGTTGAAAATAAACACACAAACATACACACACAATCTACCAACATATACACACACATGGGCAGACTGTTTCGTAGCTGCAATACGTACACATTACCTTCTAGGACCAGACCAGGGAGATGCTCTTAGAAACAGCTTGTTAACAGGCCCTCACACCGCTGTTTAAAGCCCATCAGAAAGCCAGCTCTCCAAGAAGATATATTTTACAACTATATGTAAAGTTTCTTTGCCACCAGGCTGGGTTTCATGCAGTCTTTCACTCTACAAGCTGGAAAGCTGATTATACCATGATTTCTGTGACACATGACCCTCTGAGCATGCAATACAGGTGCCCATATGCAGAGTCACAAGAACAAACCGCTCGGAATAGAAGCAGAATGAGGCCCAGGAAAGCACAATCACACCACACAGTCCCGATCAGAACTAACACTAGTGCAGAGAGGCCTGGTATCAGCTACCCTCACCCTGTGCCCTCCAGCACAAGTGGATTCTAACTCCCAATGTTGGTTCTGAGGCTTGAGCCTTGAGTAACTTTACCTAGGAACCTTTCTCTGAACCAAAGAAGCTACTTTCTAGGCAGTGGGCTATGCAGCAATATTTCAACGCACTTCAATTCTGAGGCCATGAATGCACACAGATGCAAGCAAAGAGTGACTCTGAAATTGTGAATTTTCCCCCAAAGCCTAAAACACTTGTGCCCTGGGGACACAAGGACCAGCTTAGAGATGGCCTGTCTGGAAAATGGGGTAACAGAAACCCCTCCAGTGCTAAGTACCGTCAACTTCCCAGCCCAGCTGACTCTTGCCTCAGCCTGGACTGCGTGTGCACCCAGGACATCCCCACAGCAGCACAATCCTGTCACCACAGCCCCATACGGAGTCCCAGAGGATTAAAAGAAGAGCGCCCCAAGAAGACAAGGCCCCAGGAAGAATCACAGATACCGATTCGGGGGCCAGAGCGGTAAAGTCAGTTCTGTCCAGTAACCCCTTTGGCACTCAGCCTGACAGCCCAGACATGTGCAACAAGTGAGGGTAATGAGATCGGCCCAAACCAGGCCCGGCAGGTCGTCCTAAAACACACCCGATTAAGAAACACGAGGTATCGTGGGGGGCGGGGAGGGAGAGATCAGGAGTCTGGGATTAACAGATACACATGACCATATATAAAACAGATAAACAACAAGGACCTGTTATAGCACAGGGAGCTATATTCAATTTCTTGTAATGAGCTGTAATGGAAAAGAATCTGAAAAAAAAACACGTATGTGTATGTATAACTGGACTGCTTTGCTGTACACCTGAAACTAACACTGTAAATCAACTATACTTCAACAAAAAAAAGAATGAAAAAAAACAAAACAAAACAAAACAGGAGGTGTTGTGACGTCACCTTCTCCATAACCTAGAGAAAATGAACCAAGAGGGGAGAGGACTAGGCGTTCATCCTCCCACACCTCCTCCACGGTAGACCTTTAACCACCACAGCTAAAATGGAAGCGTGCGCAGAACCATCTTTCCCTTCGATCCGGCTGTTCAGCACCAGGGCTGACCACGACAGCACAAGCAGGTGTTCCCCCTACCTTGTGGAAGCTCCATCCAGCCACTTTACCGAATCTTTCAAGATAGACAAGTTCTCAGGAGAGCCAGCTAAGGTTAACAGTGACTTGCGCCCCAGGGCCCATCTCCTCCTTTTGGCAGGGTCTGCGAAGCTTTCTGCCTTTTTCCCTTCTTGCATTTTTAAGGTTCTCTTCCCAGCTCTGAGGCCTTGTCCCACATATCTCCAAGCAGAGCCACTGCCGTGCACCCAGGAAATGAGAAATCAATCTCCTGCTGTTGCTGTCAGCAGGTCTTCACTCATTTTCTAGGGTGGGCAGCTTAGAAAAAAGCAAGGTGCTAGGGAGGGTGGAAGCTTTTGAGACGGGTATTCTAATAGGTGCCCTACTTGAGATGTAACCAAAACCCTAGGTCCCTGTGCCCATCTCCCTCCTGCCTGGTGAATGTTAAAGATCCCCTTACAGCGTGCTGAAAACGATGCAGGGATCATCACTCCAGCCTCCCTGTGCTTGCCAGCATTCCCCCGGAATCCCACCGTGTTCAGAAACTGCATCTGACCCGCAGCTGACTTCTGCCGCCGAGAAGTGCCCCCGCACCACTCACTCACGGCCCCGCCAAGAGCACAGAGCCTCAGAGACGCAAAAAAGCAGAATGCCAACTTCAGGAAGCAAGCCTTTCTTCCTCTGCTTCTCTGAGGGCAAAGACTCTTACCTTTCCAGCAGGGACGGTCTCTCCTTCCACCTCACCCTCAGGTATTTGAGCGGGTAGATGAAAGGAAGGACTTGGGGACACGGGGTCAAATCAGAAGCTGGCAGCTTTCCAGGGGATCAGAGATGTAGGCAGTCAAATCGGGACATTTGAGTCTCCACGTCAAGAGGAGTTCACCTCACTTCGAAGACAGAGCAGATCAAAAGGTGCGAAGTGACCTGATGTCCCCACCCATCGCCCCACAGCCACGACTGTCACGACCATTAGGAGAGCCTCAGTCTCCACAATCCAAAGCACCAGTCACGTGAACTCATGACACAGACTGTTTAAATCTCCCAGATCTCACGTCAAAAGGAGGACATGGCAGCTACAAAGTACACCTGGGGTCCAATCCTTCAGACTGCCTGTCTCCCAAAACCAAGTGTGCCAACTGTGGGGCCGGAACTTAGACACAAGAGCACACACAGAGGCCGGAATGAAAAAGAACTCACTTCCGCCCCTCTGGGTGCCCCGCCAGTGACTGCAAGTCTGTACATGAAAAGACATCGCTGGACCAGACAGCTGGGTCAGGAGATGCTACCATGTGGTTTGCTCTGGCAGGAGGCTGATGAGATGGTCAAGGATAGTGTCTGGGAAAAATACATGGTCTAAAAGCAACCGTGAGTAAAGGACATAACATGGAGAAAACTCTCCTTCCCTTGTCTGAGCCCCCGAAAGCAGCCCAGAAAAGAGCTCAGGAAACTCCCGCTCCTTATTAGGAAGTGTGACTGTTCCCCTTGCCCGCACCAGTGCGGATCCATTTACCCAAGTACTAATTATTAGGCTTCAGACAATACTGATTCCACGTTGTCAGGGACCCCAGTGCTGTTCTGGCCACATCACAGCCAGGTAGACACCACGGCACATCCAGACCCACCCCTTCCCCAGGGACTCAAGGGAAGTGTTAGGGAAATGGGTGACTTCAGAGACAAACCGGCTGTTCTCTGGGGTTTGTTTTTTGTTTTTTTTTTAAATGACAACGCTGATTTCTACCTGTAGCTCATCTCTTCTGGGAAATATGTGAGAGTCAGCATCTCATCTTTGGTTACTGCTTCTTCACGTATAGG
Source organism: Camelus bactrianus (assembly GCF_048773025.1). Classification (NCBI taxonomy): domain Eukaryota; kingdom Metazoa; phylum Chordata; class Mammalia; order Artiodactyla; family Camelidae; genus Camelus; species Camelus bactrianus. The sequence goes on along the minus strand of NC_133572.1, from coordinate 7,088,666 downwards.
GGGTGTGATGGAAGCAGGGTTGACTGACCTCGTAACACAGACATGGCTTCAGAAAGATAAAGTGACATGACCCCATCAAAACCCACAAGACAGCTGAGAAGAAAATCACCAATTTTCGCTTGTGTTTTCCAGGGCAAGGACAGAGGGAAGGTTTCTCTCCAAGCCTAAGCTCTTTCCTCAATGGCCCGAAAGTGCCCACACCTGCTTCCTGGGGTCGGCGGAGGAGGCAGCGACCACTTCTGTCCACTATTCCTCAAGAAAGGCCATTTTCGGGGATTTGGAGGGGTACACCTCAGGGAGAGGGCGCATGCTTAGCATACATGAGGTCCTGGGTTCAATTCCCAGTACCTCCACTAAGAAAAAGGAGAGGGGGACATTTTCCAGGCTCCATCTCCTCATTTAACATGTGTATGGAAAACTCAGGAACGTGCTTTAAGTCCACAGTGAAGTGAAGGCTAGCTGCTGAAAAAAGACACTTGAGTCCCTTAACAAATCTGCTAAAAACCAAAGTTCCCTCATGCCCTGAAGTAGCAAATTTGGCTTTTTTAAACTCTTGCATATAAAATCCCACGAAGAGCCGCCTACTCGCCACTCCTGCAACTGGAAATTCACCAGCCCGCAGCCAACAGCATCTGCCCTGTGGTCAGACACGGAGCTGCCGGTCACACAAAAGCAGACTCAAGAATGGATGTCTTCCTCTCAAGCCTCGCCGGGGTCGCCAATAATCAGCAACTGTATGAACAAGCGGATCCCTGAATAGGTTCAAATACTTGAGGGCTGAGTAATAATGCTCATCAGAGTCACTGCACAGCCCTGACGGGCTTAAGGGTTCTTTCTTTCTTTCTTTCTTTTTTTTTTTTCCACTGTTCTTTCATCTCTGAAAACTTATTCAGAACCCCACTAGCTGTTCCCTCCCAACTTTAAGATGCAAACGGCATCTGTTCCTACCATGTAATTGCAGTTGGCTCAGCTCTCTTGTTGAGGCTTGTATTCAATCAAGGTCAAAATCAGGGCTTTGCAGAGCGCTGACTGAGTGACCCTCGCCCTGGGAGAAACTCAAGGGGACGGTGACAGTGCTGGCTGGGGGTCTGCCAGCTCAGGAGACCTAGAGTTTGGTTCAGGCGGTGCCACGATCCAGCCACAGGAGCTCCAGCAAGACCGTAACACCTCTAGTCTCCAACTTCTCAACTGGATAGTGTAGGCATAGGACTGGAAAATCTCTAGCCCCTTCTAGATTTCTATGATGGGAGGATATAGAGAGAGAACCAAGTTTTTTTTTTGTACAACGTAAGGTATTGCACTAGGCAATTAACATATCCCAATAGTCTCAAGAGATAAGTATTTTTATTACCAGTTCAGATGAGTTAACAGGTTCAAGCTTAAAGTGAACAAGTTCAAGTTCAAGAAGCAGGGTTCACACTCAGGTCTGTCTACTCTGGGATCCGTCCCTCCCCCAGAAGCACTCCACGCAGTCTGACAATGACTGGTCCCCTCTTCTCAGGAACTTACCATCCCCTGAAGAGAAATCAACTTGACAGATAAGAACCAAAGAATGGCATCAGGCAGATTAAAATGCAAATCAAAAGCTGAAGCTGCGTGATTGGAGCTCTGTGGTGGCAACACTCACATCACGGAGCACACGCACCCACGGCGCTCCCACCAGCAGGGCTGCCCGACCTTTTCAGGCCATTCAGGAAATGAGATCGTTTTCCGTGTGTCTGACTCCCACGTACAAAGGGAAAATAGGCCCGAGGAACCCACGAGGGCTGGTGAGCATGCGGACCTACTGGGCAGCTCTTCCCTGTCTTCACTAGGGAGTAAAGGATTACTTTCGTAGGTCCTTCACAGGATAACTGAAGCATAGCCTTTTAAAAACTTAGTTATTTCTGTGCCAGCCATTTTTGTTGGATAGCTTTCCAAAATGCATTACATTATTTCCTCACTTCCTAAATCCCATCATTTAAAGTTGGGCTTTCCCTTAGAGATCATAATTACGATCATTAATATCGTCAGTTATTGTGTGGTGCTGGAAAAGGGGGTTTCACTGTTTGTATACGAGTCCTCGCGATGAGCCAATGCTTTGAGAACTTGTCTGCTTTTTGTCAGTCGCCCTGGGCCGCAGCGTTAGTGGGACTCGGCCCTGGGACAGAACACCTGACTGTGATGCTGGCTCAGCTACGCAGAGCACTGTGCTCTCAGACTTGCTGTTAAGTGCCTTGGGACTCAGTTTCCTCATCTGTTTCATGAGAATCTGGGGTGATGCTCTGAGTCCTCTTTTGCTACGTCCTCACCACATCTCTGCTCCCTTCCCCACATCTGCTCTGAAGATGTGCTTCATTAATGCCGTTCAAATCCATAAATGCGTGACGTCAGAGCGCCCAATTCTCTCTTCATTCAGAGAAATTAGAACAAGGTCAGTAGGATCAGGCTATCAGGACACAGGAAAGAAAAAAGATTATTCTTTTGGTGGTGGGGGACAATCAGGGAATACCTGAAAAGACTTCAAATCGATTCCGAGAAATCACATGGTGTTAAAGATGTGCACGAGGGATGGTTTTTTTTAAAGCATCACATTTGTGGACTGTGTAAAAAGTTTTAAAGGGAAAACAAACAAAAAACCTGTGGAAGGAAGGCCAAGAGCCTGACCCAGGTGTGACGAAGGTGTCTCACTCTGAGGGTGGGCAGGATGAGAGGACACCATCAGGCCTGTCACCCACCTGGTGACGTCGTAAGCAGGTAAGCAGGCACAGGGGGAAAGAAGGGAGAGGCAGAGACGGAAGAGGAGGGATCTAAGAAAAGCATGAATAGGGCTCAAACGAAACCCACCGAAAGGCCAAGTATCACTAGACAGCATCAGGGATTGGTGTGAAGATGGAAGATCTGGACAGCCATTCAGGGTTGGGGGAGGGGTGCAGTGTGACCATCTGGCTCTCTCCCCATCACCAAAGGGACGGTTAGGAACAACCCGGCTGCGGGGCAGGCCAGAGAGGGAAGGAGCGAAGGACCTTGGTGAACATCTCTGCCAGCTCTCTTCTGGCCTCTCCTCATTGCCCTGTGGCTCTTGGTTTCCTAACTTTCTTCATAAAGGTGGCAGGACTTGAGACGAGGGTCAGGGAAAGTCCCGCGATCCCGAGATGTAGACTCTGGTCCAAGCTTGGCCGAGGACAGCCTATGAGATCTTGGGCCAGGACACCACTTAACTACCCTGGGCTTCAGGCTCCTTGCTGGTAAAAACAAAAACAAAAACAAAAACAAAAACCAAAACCAAAACCAAAACCAAAACCAAAACCAAACAAACAAAAAGCCTGGGGAGAAAACCTGAATCCCTGCGGGAGGTGAGAAGAGCAAATGAGATCAAGCAGATACAACGTGTAGCCCAAGGACCAGCACACACAGAGCAGTAAATAAATGACCGTAGTGGTGATGGAAGAGGAGGAGGAAGAGGAAGGAACGCGGAGCAACGACCACCAGAACAGCACACAAACCCCTTTCCTTACATAGACTTTAAAAAGCTCCCAAAACGCAGGTGTTTCCCTAAGCTTAGTCCGTAGGACGGAGTGAGCAGTTGGCTCATGGGGGGTCCACACTTAACAAACACGGGCTAACGCCTTCCTTAGTCACCCCCCATACTCCCAAATTCCAGGTCATTTAGACAAAAACCAGGCTGAACTGTATACTTTCACCATCTAAGAAGAGACGGTTGTGGAGCAAATCAACAGTGCAAAACAGTATATTTGCGGTACTATTTCGATGCGGAAGAACACTTCCCAACCCAAAGGAGCCGTCATTTCTAACCAACAGCTGACGCGGACACAGGCCACTTCTGCCCACGTGCTGGGCTGAGCCTGGGACGCCACCCTTTCTTATTAGTCTGGTTCCTGTCTGTTTAGGAATCAATGAAAATGGGTTTGCTTTTTAACAGGCTCTCATTCTAACGTCTCACGCATCTGGTCTAGTCTTTCTTCCCCCAAATACCAGGTCTGGCAGCCAACGCTCTTTAAGCTGGGCCCCTCTTGCCGTGGGAACCCTGTGTTGACTGACTCGCACTCACTCTGTTCAACAAATACACACAGAGATTGGTTTTTTATACACGTCCAACAACAAACACAGCCGCGACGACTCTGCCAGAACACGATCGCCGGTGCCTCTCAAGGAGCCTTCAGAGACAAACACATCATGTGCACACCCCACACCCTAGGGGGCTTCATCTGACACGGATCCACTTGGCTGGGGGAGCCACACCGACCACAGGGCAAACTTTCCCAAATCCATACCAGGATGCAGCCGCTCTTCAGTTTCATCCCAGCATCCCCTTCCCCCTCCACCCACCCTGCCCCCGACCATCCTCAGTGTGAGTAAATGCAGCTCAGTTCAGGTGCACAGGATCTGTTTCAGCTCTCCCTTCATCTGGTGCCCACCGTGGGAGTTTCTTTTCCTTCAATTTACCTGTGCTAAAGAGGTGAGCTACCTCTCCAGGACCAGCTGCCATGTATTCAGCTCAGGAAGCTGACTACATGTAATTTAAGGTGTATGTCTGAGCCTAGCCAGCACCCCCACCCAAGGATTCCTCAGAAAGGCCCTAATAACAGGTCCAGTGCCCTCAGCCCCAAGCAGAAGTATCCAGTGCTTCACATGCTATAAAAAAGTACTATTATATTAACTACCATATATATAAAAACAGATTTTAAAAAACCAAATTTCTTCTGTATAGTACAGGGAACTATGTTCAGTATTATGCAATAACCTATAATGAAAGACTATGAAAATGAATATATGTACGTACATGTATGACTGAGACATTAATGCTGTACACCAAAGACAGACACACTGTAACTGACTATACTTCAATTTAAAAAAACTTTTTAAAGTATTGCTGTATCCTGCCACCCCATCTTGTTTTTAATGTATTTATTTTGGGGGGAGGTGAAGTTTATTCTAGGAAAAGCAACTCACTGAGAGCAAAAGCCATTTTAAAATTAACTGTTCACTGTTTCTAAGAACAGTTTAGAGCTTTAGCTTTTTAAACTTACATAGTAATCAAAGGAATAAAGCCAACCGCAAAATAAGAACCAACAGAATGCAGTAATCCAATCATAAAGGACAGTCAAATCCCATCATTCCATCTTTGGGTACATGTCCAAAGAATTCAAAGCAGGATCTCAAAGAGACATTTGCACACCCATGTTCACCTCAGTATTATTCACAAAAGCTATGAGATGGAAGCATGCCCAGACATCCCTCAACAGAGGAATGGATAAAGAAAATGTGGCATATTCAGGAAATGGAATATTATGCAGGCTTTAAAAAGGAAGGAAATTCTGTCACATGCCACAACATGAACCAGGCCATTATGCTAAGTGAAGTAAAGATAATATGACTGCAACAACAAAGTCCCACTGTATAGCACAGGGAACTATATTCAATAGCTTGTAATAACGTATAGTGAAAAAGAATATATAAATCTATGACCGAATTGGTATGTTATACACCAGAAACTAACACAACATTGTAAATCAAATATACTTCAATAATGACAAAAAAGATAATGATTCCACTCATATGAACTATTTAAAGTAGTCAAAATCATAGAAACAGAAAATAGAAAGGTGGTTCCCGAGGGCTGGGAGGAGGGCAGAGGGGAAATCAGTGCTTAGTAGGTACAGTTTCTGTGTTGCGAGATGAAAAAGTTCTAGAGCTCAGTTGCACAACAGTGTGGATACACTTACTGAACTGCACACGCAAAAATGGTTAAGCTGGTGAATTTAACGTTACCTGCTTTTGACCATAATAATAATAATAAAAAAAGATTGCTGTAGATAGTGGTGCAAATGCAAGCCCATCAAGCCCGTCTTCCCTCATCTCCTGACTCCTACTACTTCCTCTTCTCACATCTAACAATATATCGTCTCCACCCAGGGCTCCCCACACACACCCTCTCCCCGGGCACATGCCCCGTGCCCTCATACCAGCTGGCTCGAGATTAAAATGGACCACGCTAGGAAGTGCCAGAGAGAGCACAGCCTATTGTATCGAATTTCCTCAGCCTTTTATAGGGATGCACTGGGAACCCAGCAAGTGTGGGGCAGTAGCCTGGGAACCAGGAGCCTGTGTTGCCCTAAACCCAGCTCGGTCACTGATCAGCTGGAGCAAACTCTCCAGTGGTCTGGACCTCCTCTCTATAAAAATCAGATGTGGGCCCAAGTGATCTCTCAGGTCCCTCAGCTCAGAAAATCTCAAAGTTCCCTGATTCAACTGCTAAAGAAAAGGGGAGAGGACTTAGAAGCCTGTTAATCTGAACCTTCTCCAGTGACTCCTCAAGCCCCTTTCTTATACTATACTCAATTCTTTATTTATTTTTTTTTTTTTGGTTAGATACAAAAAGCAGTTCCTAAAAATTTTTATCAAAATAATAAAACTTTTTTTGTTTTTAACATCACTTTACTTTAATTTATTATTACTATTATTATCTTTTGGTGAGAGAGTTAATTAGGTTTACTTATTTATTTAATGGAGGTACCGGGGATTGAACCCAGGACCTCGTGCATGCTAGGTATGCACTCTACCACTGAGCTATACCCTCCCCACTAATAATAAAACATTATAGGGCAAACTCTACTGATGATAATTTTTGGACACCAAGGAGTGCTGTAGGCCTCCCTGAAGACAGTTGAGTGGCCCTGTTAACTACTTCACGCAAGCCCGTGAATGAAGGTGTTAAGTCACTCTGAGTACACAGGATGGAGAGGGAAGGCCACTGACCTCCTCAATGCCTCGCTGCAAACCAACGAACATGACTGAGACTCATTTATGAGCCAGGTGCCAAGGTGGGTACTAGGAGTCAGAGATAATCACCGCTAAACCCAAGGAGCTCAGAGTGCAGGAGGGGAAACCCAGAGCCTTCCAGTTGGCAGCAAAATAAAGAGATTTCATTCTCTAAGAAAACCAACCAGTGCGGAGGGCAGAGAAAGGGGGACCAGGGAAGTGATTCGGCTCGTTTCTGGAGTAGTCTGGATAGCCCTTGCCGCCCAAGCCTTACAAAGGACCGTGTCTGCGGGGCAGTAACTACTTGCAGCTGTGACTTGGCTGAACTTAAACCTGAACAGGTGACTTGAAGGTGAAGGCTGATGATGGAAAAGACAGCCTCTTCCTTCCTCCCATAACCAGCACAGTCAGCCATGCAATCCGCCGGAAAAAAAAAATAATTTGACTTTCTACATAGTTCGGTGCCCCTGTCCTTGCATTTAAACAACCCCAAATAGTCAGGAATGGAAGTGTTTAATTTCTCATGATGAGAGTGCCCGGTGCAGACAAGCAGTGGGGCTCAATCACAGTTTGGGTCACTCTGGGATAGTCAACCTGTCTTCTGCTGTAAACATGTGTCTGATATTAACTTCCCTATGGTGACAGGAACATGCTTATAACGTGCAAAAGAAAGATAAAAGCCCGTATCAGGCATTCATCATCACCACCACCACGCAAGCAACACATACAAAGGTGTCACTGCCTGACTGATTCAGAAACTTTCACCCTGGAAATTCCACCTAAATCGCACACTACTCTTCTAGCAGGACTGACGCTGCTCAGAAGTAAACAAAGTACTTCCCTCTGGGGCTGCCTCTGGTCAGGTTCCTCTGTGCTCCATCACACCAGCTGCTGAGGAATTTACTGCCTGCTGACCAGCTGCTTGTAAGGAAAGAGCGCAAGGGAGGAAGGTTTCGGGAGTGGACAGGAGGAGTGAGGGACATCTCCCCATACTGAGAGCCTCCAGTGTCCCACGTCCTCTGGACATGAGATCCATCAGCTCATCCTTGCAAGCTCCTGACACTCATTCTCTGCTCCACAGAAAAGTTTATTGTTTACTGGCAATCCCAGTACTTGCTCGTGGACTCCCAGCAAACATTTTTTATTATGCAGTCACCAGACCTACATCCCAAGGAAGAAGGGAAACCCTGCACACATCACCAGAACATTTTCAGACGACCTGCAATAATCCCTGGTCCTTGATTTCCAGTGCTTCTTATTGGAAAACTGCCAATTGAAAAAGAAACTCTGTGGAAAAATGCCCTTCATATACATGCATTCAAACATACACATGGTTCATGCAGTCATAGCCTGATTCCATAAAAAAAAATTCCAAAATAAAAGTGATACTTTCATTACTAGTGAAGAGCATTAAATCTATTCTAATTACAGAAAAATACAGTCAGGAAAAGCGGCTCCTGAAAAGAACTGAAGAGGGTAAATGACAGAAAAAAATGATACGCCAACTATGATGCAATTTTTATGTCACATTTAAGAAAGTGTGCTATCTGGGTTTGGGACTGTTTCCATCTGTGTGTGTGTGTGTGTGTGTGTGTGTGTGTGTGTGTGTGTGTGTGTGTGTGTGTGTGTGTGTGTAAGGAAAGGGTTGCTGTCCTCTTCTCCCCACAGGGCACAATGAGACAAGCTGGCCCACAGCACTTCTGCCTGCCACACACAGACACAAGCCCCCCAGAATAGCATACACGGTCTCTTTAGAAAAGGTATCAAGAAAGTCATAGGAAGGCTTGCTTTTTGTTGTTTTTGCCCTAAAATTTCTGTCTCCTAGTTGGTCCAGGTTCTCCTGAGGTCAGATTTCTTGCCATTAAGCTAAATACGACTGATTTTGTACCCTATTATTTAGTTACCTCTGTGTTATGAAGTGTCAGATGAATTACATTAGCCACACCATAGGATTTTTCTGAGCTCATAGAATAAAATTCATACAGCAAAAGAAACTGGTTTTGGAGTATCAAACTATCGAAGTTCTTTACTCCGACACCCCCTCCACCACGGATGTCCTGCCACCCCAGGATAGGTACAAACACAGAAACCCGAAAGTTCCACTGGGCATTTTTGGGAGGCAAAAAACAAACCCAACCCACCTTTTCAGTTCACATTAGCCCTATTTCAAACCCAGCAGAATCTTCCCTGATGAGAAACGGTAAAACCTGAGTATAACTGTGAAAACCTAATAAGCAAATGATAAAACACTGTGTCTCCCCTAAACAGATCCTATGGAAAAGCAGTGTTAAAACAGAAAAGGTTTCTCGAACTTCCCACAGATGAAGAAAACCGGTTATTTGTTCATTTTTTTCTGCAGTGTCCACTCCATGAACGCGTATTAATGGGCCAAGCCACAAACAAGCTTCAGCCTCTCACAGAAGCAGCAGGCTTTTTTCCATCTGGGTACTGATGGAACAGCAAAATCAAAGTGTACAACAAATAACAGGGGGAGATGGACAAATCATTCTGCCTCCTCACGGTGGCAAACTTTACAACAACTTTTCAGAAGCAACAAACCGCAGCACCACTAGCCTTTATAGACACACATACATAATATAAATGCACACACACAACTACTTGGAAGCTAAGTACTGTGTTTGCAAACATCCTCCACCTGCATTGACAATCCTGCAAAACACGGCCAGAAAGCCTGGAGATTTCTACTCTTCCATGTCCTCTCTGCACTGTCAAACTGGGAAGGTCATTTTGCCTGGTCACTTAGATAATTCTCTTTCTCCCTGTATCACAGTAGTTTTCTACTTTGGGAATGTTCAACTTTCATATGCATCAGAGTAAAATAAGCATTCAGCAACTTTATTCACCTTGGTTTAAAAAAAAGAAAAGAAAAGAAAAGAAAGAAATTCATTGTGCAATGCCCAGGAAAAGCTGACACCAACACCACGACTGTCTCTCCAACAAGCGCTTGCAATTACAATGGGAGGGGGGTGGGGGGGTGGGGGAATCTGTCTGGTCAGACTCCGGGAGCCCTTAAAAAAAGAAGAAACGATTCCAACCCCAAAGGGGCTGGAGAACTTTTTTTTTAAGGAGACCACCCCTCGGGAACAAAAGTTACATTTCAGTCACATGTTGGGAGTGGGAGTAGGGAGCAGGTATTTTAAAAAGCGCACTAATTACGGGGGTGTTTTACAGTCCTGGGGACCACTCGGGTTCCTCCTGACCGACTGTGACGGGCATTTCATTGTCAAAAAGAAAGGGGGTGGGCTGGGGGCGCGGGAGCCGACAGAGGGCTCGGCGGGAGGGTGGAGGGGGGAGTAGCAAGGTTACACTAAAGGGTACGGCAGCCGCCGCGAGCTGCATCTCCTTCCCCGGCGCCCCAAACCATTTCCAGCGAACGGAGCGGCTGCAACAGCCCCCTCGGAACTGAAGAAGCCCAGCACGACTGGCCGGGCCGGTGCAGCTCAAGGTTTTCGACCCGGGAGAGGGGTGGGGGGTAGATCTTTACCTTAATGCTACACTGAGCAGGAGTCTCAGACATGTCTCACAGCGAGAGAGATCAGGAAGTTCTCAGTTTTTTTCCACTTTCCTTTCCTCTCCCCAACCCAGAAACGCTCCACGGCCAGCCGGACGCGGTCATTTAAGAAGTTTCTTGCAGCATCTCTCGAGGCGGCCGCCCCGGGGGGCCGCGAGCGCGCGGGGCGGGGCGGGGCGCCGGCGGAGGCGCTGCGCGGGGCGGCGGGGGCGTGGGAGCCGGGCGGCGCGGCGGCGGGGTCTGCAGGTCGCGGCGCGGCGCGGCGACCCGGCGCGCAGCCCGGCCGGCCTCCCGCTCTCTCCTCCCACCCGCGGCCGGCGCCCCCGCCCCCCGCCCTCCCGCCGCTCTCCCTCGCTCGCTCTCTCGAATGTTTTCCTTCCTGGAAGAGAGAAACTGAAAGGCAGAACTGAGAAAGCTCTCTGCTCATTGATCTTGAGAGTTTCAGTGCAGAAACTGACGTGAATTCCCAGCACTGAGCTCTGCCTCTTAAAGGAGCCACCAGGAAATAAAAGCTCGGGTTACAGCCCGGCATCGGGGAAATAAAAGCCGCGCGGGGGGAGGGGCGGGGGCGCGGGGCCGCGCGAGGCCGCGGCTGCTGACGAGGCGGGCGGCGCAGCCCCCCGGCCGGGCCCTCGCGCGGCTCGCGGAAGACAAGCGGAGGGACGTTCCGCCGGGGCTCCAGAAGCCCCAGAGCAGGGTTTATTCGGCGCCTCCCCGCCCCTCGCTCCGTCTCTCGGAGACATTGAAAGGCACAAGGTGTTTGTGTTTACTTAGTTTTTTTTTTTTTAAACCCTCCGGCCAAGCTCAGACGCAATGAAAATAATTATATAGGAAGGGACATTCCGGTAAGGACGCGGAATCTGAAGGAGGAAATAAAACAATAGCCTTTGTTCTGCTTCTCGGCCGCGGCCTCTTTAAGAGAATCCACCAGGAAATGGGAGATCGGGTTACAGCCCGCACCGGGGCGAAGGGGCGAGCGAGCGCCGGAGCGCGACGCCGCAGACAAAGCCGCGCGGACGCCCGCGGACGCCGGGGCCCGGCCGGCGGGGGCTTCCCCGCGAAGGTGGGCGCCGCGGAAAGAGGGGGCGCACCCGCCCCACCGGGGATGCGGCGCTGCCCGGCCGAGCGCGCGTCCGGGAGAAGGGAAGGCGCTGGCTGGGCAGCTCTCAAAGGCAGTTGGGTTCCTTTTCCTGACCCCCCTTCCTCCCTGTTTCGAAATCCGCTGTCTTTTTAAAGAAATAGCGGCCGCTACCCACCGAAATAGGTGACTCGACTACAAAGTTGACAGGACGTGTTCCTGAAGATAATACCCCATCCGCAGGACCGCTTCCCTGAAGCCGTCATTGGCCGAGGGGATGACCCCCGGGATCCTGCCGGGGAAGGAGTATTTGGTTGGAAAAACAACTGAAGGAGGGTACAGCTGGTCTGGCTGAAGGTTCTAGCCTTGAGTACGCGTAATCTTCTCAATTATTTTTGTTATTTATAGCCTCTTAAAATGCTCTGAAGTGTTCACTGCAGGAGGTTGAGAACATTATAATTATGTTTAAATTCTAAACCCTGCTAATACGTATGGGTTACTGTCTAGACGTGTATTAAATTACAAATATGTAAATACATATGTATAAATATAATGTATGTGCATAGTATATACAAATAGACCGGGACAGATTTCCCAGATCCTCTGCGTCCTACGGATCTTTCCTATCCACTTCCCTTCACCTCTCCACATAACAAATTGTGTTCAGACTTTCTCACAGGCTCATTCGAAGAACACTCTAAACCAGACTTTATTTAAGGGATTGGAATGGGAAAGAGTCCTGTTGTTGGGAGGGTAGGAGTAAAGGAGTTTTGTGAACCTCCGAGGACCTCAGCGGTTCTCACCACCTGACAGTCCTATCCTCCTCTAGAGAACTCGTGACCACACCAACTCATCTGCCTTGGACCACCTGAAGCCCCTCAACCCACCCCCTCTCACACATTTAAGCTGCCTCAGCTGATGTTGACTTTGGTTCTGATTACCCATTGCTGGGTTAAATCCTAGAAACCTCTATATCCCGTATCAAAATGATCTTTGGCAACTCTCAGCTTTGGAAAAGGGGTGATGGTGGGAATAGTATGTATCTCATAAGATTCCTGTATTAAATAAGCCGATATATACAGAGTTTAATTATCTGAGTGCTTGCCACATATAATGTGCTCAATTAACATTAGCTACAATTATTTAACCTTAGGACCCAATGGACTGTCAGCTTCCATTCTATCTCCTCTTACCTTCTCCAAATGACTCACAGAAGTGGTCGTTTAAATTAGAATGTATGTGGTTCCAAAGCAAAAGATGATCTCAGCTGTGGCAAAGGTTGCATTTAGCCAGGAGTTGGTGAGCTCTCTCTTAAAAGGGCCAGGTAGTAAATATTTTAGGCTTGGAGCACCAAGAGGCAAAATTGAGAACAAGGTGTAGATACTTAGATAACAAGAGAGAAAACAAATATCTCCAATTATTTAATTGACAAAAAATGTGAAGTGTAATAATAACAGTTGTAATACAGGTCTAATAATGAGAAGAATGGAACTCTTTTTTTAGGGGACAGCATTTCACTTAGTTAAACCCCCGGTGACAGTAAATGTTCTCTATCATCAGAATTGATTGCAAATGTTTATCTGTTGATGCTTATCTGTCATGAGATTTTATATATTTCATTTGGAAATATCTTTGTACCCAGATAGGATACTGCCAAATGTATCAGTCCATGAGCATATGGTTTTACTTGAACTTATTTCTTGCCTGTATGGCATTTATACAATTTTATTAGAATTCTATAAATTCTCTTGATATTTCCACTTTAGAATGCCATCACGTTGTAGATTAATCACTTCCAATTGAAAGTTAGATGGAATTGTCTCAGTTGCACAGTGAAGTAGATTTTAAATATGAAAATATCCTTTTCATCTGCATCAAAATCCAAAAAAACACCGTTGGAACTGCAGTTTGAGTTCAGAAAACTAACTGCTGCAAAGTTGTGTTAAAATGGAGATCTTGCTTCTTGTTTTAACTTTTGACAGTGTGGGAAGTGTAGAAAGCAGCTTGATATTATTTGTGATTCAAAGAATGTTAATTGTGTTGAAATTATTTAACTGCAGTATAAGCTTCACATATAGTTATATTTTGCCTTGTAGTTTTAGGTTAAATTCATGAAAAACATTAGCAAGTCTGCAGCAAAACTAATTTCTAAAACTCAGTAATAGTGATTGAGGAATATTACTCAGCCATAAAAAGAATGAAATAATGCCATTTGCAGCAACATGGATGGACCTAGAGATTATTATACTAAGTGAAGTAAGTCAGATGGAAAAAGACAAAGATTATATGATATCACTTATATGTGGAATCTAAAAAAATGACACAAATGAAATTATTTACAAAACAGAGACTCACAGACATAGAACAAACCTATGGTCACCAAAGGAAGAAGGGGTGGGGAAGGGGGGATAAATTGGGAGTTTGGGACTAATGTATACACACTACTATATATAAAATAGATAAACCACAAGGACCTATTGTATAGCACAGGGAAATATATTCAATATCTTGTAAAAACCTATAATGAAAAGAATCTGAAAAAGAATGGATATATATGTATATGTATAACTGAATCACTTTGCTATACATCTGAAACTAATACAACATTGCAAATCAACTATAGTTCAATAAAAAATTAAAAAATATGTATCAACAATGAATGAAGTGAAAAATTAAAGACATTGCCCTTAAAAGAAAAAAAAAATAATGATTGAGAAAAGTTCTTTTCACTCTTTCATTCCTATTCATTTGTTGTTTCTCTATTCCTTATTTTCTGACTTCTTTAGGGTAATAGGGTTTTTTTTTTTTCATATTCCATTTAAATTCCTAGATGGCCTTTCTAGTGTTTCTTTTTTATGTTAAATATAGTGGTTGCTCTAGAAATTACAATTTGTGTCTTTAATTATCACAGTCTATCTTCAAATAATACTATTCTATTTTATGACTATATAAGAAACTTACAGGAGTATAATTTCATGTGTCCCTCACACATCCTTTATGATATTGTCCTGTATTTTATTTCTACATATGTTATAAAACCCACCATACGTTATGGAGGTTTTTGATATTTAAAACATTGTAAATATTTGTGTATTATAAAGGTACTAAAATATATATCTCTTTTTAATCTCTTCTGCTGTTTATCCTTTCTGGTCCTTTTTACTCCTTCTTGCAGATCTTGCATCATTTCTCTTTGGCCTCAAGAACTTCTTTGGCATTTCTTGTTGAAGGTAGTCTGTCAGCTTTTTCTGTGTCAGAGTGTCTTTGTTTCACATTCATTTTTGTAGGATAATTTTCACTGTATATAAAATTTTTGGTTGGCAGATTTTTTTCCTTCCTTTTTGGAACTTTAAGCATATCATTCCATCTCTGTCTCCATTATTTTTGATTAAAAGTCATTTATAGTTCATAATCTAGCTCCCTGTGTGTAATGTCTTTTTTCCTCTGGCTGCCTTTAAGATCTGCTCTCTAAATTTGGTTTTCAAAATGTTCACTAGGATGTGCCTACATGTAGGGTTTATTTATTTGTTTTTGTATATATTCCTCTTAATGTTGCTGACAGTTCTTGGAATTGTAAGTTGGTATCTTTCATCAGTTTTAGAAAATTCTTGTCTATTATCTCTTTGAATATTGTTTCTGCCCATCCTCTCTCTCCTCTCCTTTTATTACTCCAATGCTACAAGTGATAGACCATGTGACATTGTTCCATAGATGCCCAGTACTCTGTTCTATTTCTTTTTTTCTCTTTGACTTTCAATTTGGATACTTTCTATTTATCTCTTTTCCAATTTTATTTTTCCTCTGTATTGTCCAACTTACTGTTAAGCCTATCTAGTTCTTTACTTCTGATACTGTATATTTTATTTTTAGCATTTCCATATTTTATACTGTCCATCACTTTTCTGAAGTTCCCATGTCTTCATACATGGGCTCCACCTTTTAAGCCCTTTAGCATTTATACTGTGATAATTCTACAATACAGGTTTTTTTCTTGGTTAACTTCAGTTGGTTTCCTTTCTTGACCATGGGTTACATTTTCTTGCTCTTTTGTGTGTGTGTTGATATTTTTTACTGTATGCTGGACATTTTATGTAAAAATACAGTAGACAATGAATTAAGTGATATTTTCTGCCCAGAAGGGCCATATACCTTCTATAAGGCCACTAGAATTAGAGCAGAGTTGATGTAATCTATAGGTAAACTAGATTTGGGCTTTGTTGTAATTCTTTCATTTGATTCAATAAACCATGGGCTTCAAATATTTTGAAGGCAGGATCAGAACTCTTCCTACAAGCAAGTATTGTCTTAGTGCTGTTACCCCAGCTGTTCTACCTTGCTCCGTGTCTTCTAGCTTCAAGCCTCGGGGGAGGGTTTCACTTCTTTCCTGCCACGACCCTCAGTCTTTTTTAGCTGAAGGCCTGGAGAGTCATGGGTATCTCTCAGCTCTCCCACCCTCTACAAGTCTTTCTGAGCTTCTTACCATCATCTATGGTGGAAATCTACATGTACACTTCAGTCAGGGGTGAGAACCACTGTGGATCTTTGCTTTGATTTGAAGGATTGTTGTTTTCCGAAATTTAGTTCACTTGGGTATCTTTGTACTCTCATCTCTCTGATGGTTTTTTAAAGTTATAATCATGTAGATTATCTGGTTTGTTTTGGGTGTTAGGGAATGAATTATGATCTCTTATGACTTTCTGCATACAAACTGGAAGAGAAACCTGAATGTCTAGTCTTTATCCTTCAAGAGTGATGAGAAGGGGCACAGAGTAGGGAAGAATGATCAGTTAAGGATACGTGGAAGTGAACGTGCTTAATTAAAAAACATACAGCCATTATCGTAGTATAAAGTTAGGTTTTTACAACGAGAATAATAACATTAAAAAATACACAAACTGCAGAAAGAAACACCATCCATGTTTCTCTGCCAGTCCAGAATTCCTTAACCTATTGAGCATGCTTCTTTGAAAAAGGGTCTGTCATAACTAGTAGGGTGAGAAAGAAGAGGAGAAATGTTTGTGCTTATCCAAATTAGACACTGATTTTTAAATCTTAAGAATCACTGCCTTAAACTATATATTTGCTTTATTATATCAGTCAGGGTGCAATCAGAAAAGCAGAATCCCCTCTGTGTGTGTGTAGTGTTTATAGTATATACATATACAGTGATTCTGTATCTCTGATTGCACACTGACCGATACGGCAAAGGGAATACATGTGGCAGGCAGTCGGGAAAAGCAGATGAATGTAAAGTGGGTGAAACCAAGAACAGGCTAGAACTCAAAAGCATGAGCTGGAGCCCATGAGGTTGGACTGAAACGCATGTCAATTCTCATTGCCTCTGACCTTGACGGCCTGGGTGTCCCGTACAAGCTGGGGCCCTTTGTCGTGGAACTAAACACACACCCCAGGCTCAGGAGCTGCAGAGGCTGAAGGAGAATCTTGGCGGAGGTGGAGCAGTCACCCTGCCACACACACTGAGATGAGGCAACAGATACATGACAACGTGTGTGAGCTACAAAATGCTGCTTCATTTCTACCTTCCACATCACACCAGACCCTCTCCCGTGGCCACACAACTGGAAACGTACAGAGAAGGGAACTCTGGGGACGTAGTTCAACTGAGCCAACCTGTCACGTTACAAAGTCACTGATCAGCTTCCCACAGTCACCTCTAGCTGTTACATTTTTAGAATTTTTCAGTTCTCTTTTTCATCTTTTCCCATCTAACCTTTAAATTGTTGTATTCCATATGCCTTCTCCCTATGGCTTCCCAATCTCTCTTACTAATGGAACTATACTATCAACCTCCAAGTTAATGAACCTCAAAATAATTTTTGACATGCCACTCTCTCTCCTGCCATATATAGTTCCTCTTTCCCAGTCTTTCTGTTCCGTTCATAGATTCTCCTCTGTCTTTCCAGAAGTAGCAACTCTCCAGTTTAAATTATTGCACTCCTTTTCCACCATCAAACGTCTCTAGTTCATCTGCAAGCGCTACTGAATCTTTTATCTCTGCTCAAATCTCTGACTTCATTACTCCCATTTCTATCCTTAGGTCTTGTTCCATATTACTCAAAACTCCACCTACACACACAAACTGTGAAACTGTTTTCTGTCAAGTAGTACCTGAAAATCACCTCTTTCATAAATCCATCTCACGTGATATAAATGGAAGTTATCCAAAAGATAAGGCGTTGGAATGCTGGAGTAGATTTCTTATGTAAGAACTGTGTGGCTGTCCCCTAATTATGATTTGGGAGGGTACAGAAGACACTCCCTTCAACAAGGCTTTAAGAAATGCATTGTTGTATATTAAGGAAATTAACAATGATTGAAAGAAATGGAAAGATATCCCATGCTCTTGGATTAGAAGAATTAACATTGTTAAAATGGCCATACTACCCAAAGCAATCTACAGACTTAATGCGATCCCTATCAAATTACCCAGGACATTTTTCACAGAACTAGAACAAATAATTCTAAAATTTATAGGGAATCACAAAGACCCAGAATGCCAAAGCAATACTGCAGAAAATAACCCTCCCAGACTTCAGACAATACTACAATACTATAGCAATAAAGCAGCATGGTATTGGCACAAAAATAGACATATGGATTAATGAAACAGAATAGAGAGCCCAGAAATAAACCCACAAACCTATGGTCTAGAGCTGAACCAACCAGCAAAAAAAAAAAAAAAAAAAAAAAAAAGGTGGCTCGATATATTAGCTAGTGTGACTAGTCCTGATGCTCAAAGGGAAATTGGGTTCCTACTACGCAACAGGAGCAGGGTGGAGGAATTCAACTGATCCTCTGCGGACACCTCTTTCTATTCCCACATACTATGAAAAAGGCTGATGGAAAACTAGGACAACCCAATACAGCAGAGCTGCCAATGCTACAGATCCTTCGGGAACGAAGCTTTGGGTTACCCTCCAGGAAGGCTGAGGTGCTTCCGGAGAGCAGAGAATACCGACTGGATAATGAGAAAAGGAGGTTAATAAACGCTGAGGATGACCAGGTGACCAACTGCAGAAATGAGGACAGTAGTAGTTCTGAGTATATTTTCTCTTTGATATGAATATATTCATATGTGAAGTGGGGAGCAGGGGGGAAAGATGTTGCCTTTGTGAGCAAAATACACACACACCCCATTCTTTTCTTTTTTCCTCTCCCATTCCTCTATCTAACATAAAATATTAACTTTATACGTTAGTCTTTAACTTACAGGCTATTACAGGATGAGTGAGATCCAGCTGTAAGATAAATGGACATCATCGAAAGATGGATCTTGTGTGGATTCTTTAGGGGAGATGATCAGTGTCTTTGCGGTTGTAGGAGGGGTAGCTACATCTTAAGTGGAAACCTGATTTTGCTATTATCTGTATTTGGAAATGGTTAAAAAAAGATGTATAGCTGGCAAATTGAAAAACTGTGGACCACACTAAATTGTGCTGCTGTTTTCCAGAATTCCCTTTCCCTTATGGTTCTGCGTTAGAGTGGGCTGTAAGAAGAGCCTGCACGGAATCTGGAAGGCCGAAGTGAAGTAGTGGCCACTGCTTTCAGAAGTTTGTTGCAGTCAGGTGGGGTGATGGTTGGACACAGAGGTCATCACTGGATCCCAGCTTGTCCTTGCTCATCTTAAATTCCATCATCAGCCCATGGAGGTAAGAGCTTCCCCTAGACGTCTCCCAGAGCTCCCTTTTAAAGGCCTCGTTTGGGCATCTGGATACGATTGGCCTCTTGGGCTTCTCTGCAAGCTTCAACTCGTCCACCTATACCAGTAATTCCAGTTGATTGATTATTGCCTGCTCACTGGTATAGTCCACGTAGGCAAGGCGTGATAAACGTTTGACTTTTCTATTTACCAGTTCTCAACATAATGAATGGTTCTCTGTCTCCTCCCAAGGTGACCTACTAGCTTTTCCCCCAAGTAGCTAAACTCATGGATTTAAACAAATTTGGCCTGTTTAATGCATTGCAATTAGTGCCCTCAGGGATGCCCTATTTGTTCATCCTGCCATCTATCCAGTTCTAATACATAATGTTTCATTATCATTTACTACATTTATTGTAAAATTTCCATTATCATTTCTCCTTTCACACATGCATTATTTAAAAGTGTGGTTTCCTTTTAAATTTTCAAGAGCATGGACTTTTTAAAAGTTATTTTAATTTCTTTTTTATTGGTGTCTTAATTTCATTCCAGTTCAAAGATAACTGTCACTTGATACCAATATTTTGAAATTGGTTGAGATGCTTTATGTCCAGTGGACTATGAACTTTTTCTATAAAAAGCCAGATAGTAAATACTTTAAGCTTTGTGAGCCATAATCTCTCTTCACCTTATCAATTTTTACTTTATATAATTTGATGCTACTTTATTAGGTGCACATAAGTTTAGAATTTTTATGATTTGAAGTTTTAAAAAGACATTATGAATGTCCCCCTTTATACTTAATTTTTTAATCTTAATATCTATTATTCTAATAAAAATATAGCCCTGTCAGCTTTCTTTTGGTTAACAGTTGCCTGTTTTATACATTTTTGTCTTTTTATTTTCAAGCTATATTTGTTCTAACATTTTTGATAGATCTCTTCTGACCATCATATGAGTAAACTGAAAAAAATCCATTCTGACTTTACCTGATTTTTTGGTTATGAGTATATGAGTTATCATAAACTCCACTTCTGTATTTAATTGTAGATTTTTCTGGACTATTTTATATCATGTCCTTTTAAATTTCTATTTGTCCCCTTTTTCCATGTTTCCTTTTTCCCTTTTTATGGCAGAAATGGTCATGATTGGCAAACATTCCTTATGATGCCCCACATGAATACTTGAGTTAAGGGAGGTGACATGAGCAGCAGAAATGAAAGGGACATGTCACTCTTGGTCCAGAGCTGGAAAGGGTCAGTTGGGGTTTTCCGTGTGTTCTTTTGTCCTGTTACAACCACTCACAACATGCCAGATGGCAAAGCCTTCATCAGTCAAGCCCTTCAGTAACTATGCAGACAGAGCAGGGGCTCCTACCAACCTGCGTTGGTGTGCGGTGAGAGTGAGAAGTCAATCCTGTTTGTGTTATGTCAGTGAGATAACTGAAGTTGATTTATCATCACAGTGCAAAGTAGCCTATGGTGACTAACGTGTTATCTTAAAATCTTTGCAATAATTGTGTTTAATTTTTTCCCTTTTCCCATTTTTTTCCCCTTGGTTTGGAAAGTATTTGGTCTCCTATTTATTTTGTATTAGTGTGGGTGTGTTGGAGGGAATGCGATGTTGGAGATTTCCATTACTGCTTGGGAGCCCAGGATGGCATTAAAAGTGTGTTTGATTCAGGATCTAATTGTTTTTCTTTGTGTTGCTGGATCCTTCAGAATGTCTGGAGCACCACACTACTGCGAGTGGAATCACTTCCTTCTTCTTGCAAATAAACAGACGCCACCACCAATCTCCTGTCACATGCGACGGGTTTGTAGCCCCTAAACCAAAATTCTTTGGCCAGATGTGTTTCTGAATTCAGATATTTTGGATTGAAAAAGGGAATATAGTGTACCTCTGAATCAAATATTTGAATCATTCATCAGCGGAAACAGGTGAATATTCAGAATAAATAAGATAAATACAGATAATCAAACAGCCTCCAAGGGTTCACATCAGATTCCAGCACCGAATTAACTACGAAAAAAAAAAACAACTGTTTTTCACAGTTTTCTGGAATTACGAATAAGAGATTCTTGACCCAAATTTCTTTAAATAGGCTACAAAGTAGTAGAGTAACTTATTGTTTTGTTAGTGACATTCTAGTTCTAAGGATAAATTCTGGCCACTTTAGCTGGAATTGGTGTTTTCCAAGGCTCTTTAGCAACAATGAATCTCATGTTGGTTCTTAATAGCAATGTCAAGGTCACCAATGGAGGCCATTTCCTGATGACCCTATTTCAACATCATGTATGCCAACTATAAATTTTAATTTTGGATACAAAATTTCAAGGATATTTATTATACCAACCTTCTTTCATAGGAGGTCGATTTAAAACAATGTAAAGATCTGGAAGCTATAGCATATGAGGGATATTTGAAGAAACCAAGTATGCAAAGGAGTAGAAAGTTACGGACAATGTCAAGTGTATTAAAGACTTTTAGAATTTTAGAAGGAATGTTAGAGGCCTCTTATCTTGACCTTCTATCCTATATAAGAATCCCGTCCTGAAGACTTCTCAGTACATAATGACTGTTCTCTTCCGGAACAAATGAATTTACTGCTTTTTAAGACAAGTTTCCAGATTGCTTAATTGCTAAACTAACACATATGTAGTTTTTCCTCTATACTGAGAAGCTTATTAATCTTACCCACAATCTATCTAGGACACACATGCACAATGCATACACACACTTACACAAGTTTTGTTTTCTCCAGGATAAATATACTCAGTTCCCTCAACATATGCAAGGATGAAAATGTTCAAATTACAACTTCGAGAACTAATATCCCAAAGTGGAGGTGATAAAACGAGAGTAAAACTCACAATTAGAAAAAACTTTCTAAAATTCTAAATTTTCAGTTATGAAGCATGCACCTTTTCAGTGTGGGGAATGTCTCATTTTTGATGGTAATAAAACAGGGTGGGGACCATTTGATCTGAAGGAATTTCTGCCATGAGATAAAAGTGTAACCTTCTGACCTCTGAGTTTCTCCCTAATTCCAAACTGCATGATTCTTTGATTTCAAATGGTTGGGAAATGATGAAACGAAACTTCCTTTCCAGTCTTCTTCCTTTCTCCTTTAATGAATAATTAACCTCACATAAAGTCACCCTTCCTAAGAAGAGCTCTGAGTTTGTAATACCCAGCTGTCCTTTAGTTTGAATTTAAAGGGCAATTTTTACAAAATTCCCAGTACAGGTGCCAAATATTAATTTGTGGTTTCCAGACAGAACATGTGTCCTGTTCTAATCTGTAGTAAGGTATATTTCATAAAGTCAAATTGGATTCAAAAGGAAGCTTTTTATATTCTGACTTGGTATAGATATGACAGTATGTTTTATTAGGATGACTTCCTCATGTGATATACATTATTGTTGTGTTGTCAAAAACACTGTCAGCAATTTAAAAATAAAAAAGATTTTAAAATACTGTTAGCAAAGACAGATATAGTACAGGATAATTAAAGTAACACGGAAAGGCATCTCAAAGGGTGAACAACTACGTATGTACATCTCATTAAACACTAAATAAAATTCTACAAAAGCCTTCTTATGTGACATGATCTGGATTGGGTATTGGTTGATTTTTTTGATGAATGGGAAAAACTGATTAAAATAGCACACAGATTTCTTAAGCTTGTGTTTTTCCTTAAAACACACTAAACAGGAGGTTCAGATCAAGATGGCAGAGTAGGAAAACGTGGAGCACAGCTCTTCCCATGAACACATCAAAAATACATCTCTAGGTGGAACAATTCTCACTGAAAACTGACTGGAAACTGGCAGAAGGACTCCTGTACAACCAAGGTGATAAGAAAGATACATACATAATTGGTAGAAGAGGAAGAAATGCAATCAGGTTGGGACCTGTGCCTCTGGGAGGAGACTCAGAGGAAAAGGGAGATTACACTCGAGGACACCCACCCTGGGGAGCAAGTGATCTGAGCCACGGATTAGATGCCACAGTCCTGGGCTCCTACATGGGGAAGACAAGCCCCCTAGTCTGATGGGAGGACCACTGAGACTCACAAAAGGCTGTAAGAAACCTGGAATTCACTTGCAAGGAGTGTGCTCACACTCAGTTGCCCCCAAGGCAGGGTGGAGAGAAGTCCACTCTACTGGCCGCTGGATTCCCATGACTGCCTCCCTGCATGCCCCAGCCCTAGCTGAGTGAATGCTCTGTCCTCACTCACTCCATGTCACAGCACAGCACTGGCCCTGGGGCACTGGGAAGAGGACTCAACTGTGGGACACGGAGGCAACCGGTCCTGGGGAGGAACCTGGGCCGGTCAGTGGTACCCATTGTTGGTGCCTACTCAAGCAGGGCCTCAGAAGCATTCTGGATCTCTGACGGCAGCCACTTCACCACAGCTAACCTCCTAATACACGTCAAGATCCAGGCTGGCCCCGCCAGCTCTGCAGAGCAATTCTGCATGTGGGCAGGGATGGCAGAAGCTGGGGGCAATGCTCAACAAGTGACCAGGGACAAAGGAGACTTGCACCTGAGGCTGCATTTGAGCAGAGCCATGGGCACCTGTATAGGCAGCTCACTGGACCTCTGCCTGCAGCTGACGCGAGCTGAGAGCCCACCCAGGCCCCACTGGCTTCAGCACTCCTCCACCCTGAGGCAAGGGTCTGGGTGTGGGGAGGGAAAAACACAGACTTACAGGGACCAGAGCCATCTGGGCCCAAACATCAGGTTTCTGCTCCAGCAACTTGGGATCACGCCTCACCCTCAATAGGGCAGTGACGGCCGCTGAGCAGAGGGGAAGTCTCACCTCACACATGGCACCAGCTATAGCCCCCCTCCACCTCCAGCTCCATCTCCTACTAAGCAAATCGCTGTCAGCACACCCTGCAGAAAGATGTGACTGGTGTCCCTGTTAGACCCAGCTCCCCCACCAAAGGCGATGGGCACTTGCAGCCTGAACAGGGACGCTCCCACATAAGATCACCCTGTCAAGGCCACAATAGGTAAGTTTCACCCAAGTTCATAGCGGCAGGGAAATTGGGAAAAAGGAAAAGACAGAGAAACTACTATCAACTGAAGGAGCGAAAGAAAAACCCCTGAAAAAATAATGAAACAAATAATTTACCAGATAAAGAATTCAAACACACATTATTATATATAAAATAGATTTAAAAGATAAGGACCTATTGTATAGCGCAGGGAGCTGTATTCAGTTTCTTGTAATGAGCTATAATGGAAAAAAAATTGAAAAAAAATAAGTACGTATATGTATAATTGAATTGCTGTGCTGTACACATAAAACTGACATTGTAAAGTGATTACACTTCAATAAAAAATACGAATAAGAAAAAACAAAAAAACTCAAGGCACATATGTATAAAATATACCATAGATGATTGTACTAGAGTGACTGACCATCCTACTTTGCTTGGTACTTTCTAAATTTTATTATTAAAATAAAAACTTAAAAAAAAGACAAATTATAAATCTATTGTAAATTCCTCTTTCCTGCACTCCATTAACAGCTTCTTAGTGAATAATGTATTCAATCTACTCCTTATCACAATCATTTATTTTTTTAAATATAACACTATTGTAAAAATAAAAAAATTCAAAACATTCATAATATGAATGTTAAATCAATTAAAGAAAAGAATTGATGCACACAGTGAACACTTTAAAAAGGAACCAGAAAATATAAAAAAAGACCCAATCAGAAATGAAGAATGCAATAGTTGAAATAGAAAACACATTAGAAGGAACGGACAGCAGATCAAGTGACACAGAAGAGCACAAAATAAATGATCTGGAAAACAGAATAATGGAAATCACCCAATCAGAAAAAAGAAACACAAACATTAAAAAATGAAAACAATTTAAGAGATCTCTGAAAAACATTAAGCATATCAATATTTGCATTACAGGAATCCCAGAAGTAGAAGAGAGAGAGAAGGAGATCAAAAATGCATTTGAGGAAATTATGGCTGAAAACTTCCCAAACCTGAAAAAAGAAACATATATTCAGGTCCAGGGAGCACAGAGGCTACTAAACAAGATGAACCCAAACAGATCCACACCATGGCAAAATTTAAAGGTAAAGAGAGAATTCTAAAAGAGGAAAACAAAAAGTCATATAGAAGGGAATCCCCAAAAGGCTATCAGCAAACTTCTCTGCAGAAACACTGCCAGCCGGAAGGGAGTGGCATGATATGTTCAAAATGCCAAAAGGTAAAAACTTGCAACCTAAGATACTCTACCCAACAAGGTTATCATTTAGCATAGGAGAGACAAAGAAGTTCTTTGACAAGCAAAAACTAAGAGTTCATCGATACTGAACCTATCCTAAAAGAAATGTTAAAGGGTCTTCTCTAAATGGAAAAAAAGTAAGAATCTATAAGAAAAGGGAAATCCCACTAGAAAAGGCAAATATATAGTAAGGACTGAGGATCAATCATTTAAATAAGCCAGTACAAAGATTAAAAGACAAAAATTGTAAAAGCAACTAAACTACAACAAATAGTTAAGGGATAAGCATGAAGGTGTAAAATACGATATCAAAAACACAAAATGGGGTGCAGGAGAGTAAAAAAAGTGTAGATCCTTTAGAATGTGTTTGAACTTAAATGATTACCAGTTTAAAACAAGTAGATATAGTTATAGGTCAACATATATGAACCACAAAGTAACCACAAATAAAAACCTACAGTTGATACACAAAAACTAAAAAGAAAGGAACACAAGCATACTACTAAAGCCAATCATCAAACTACAAGAGAAGCAACAAAATGAAGAAATAAGCAGAGAAGAACTACATAAATAACCGGAAAACAAGCAATAAAATGGTAATAAGTACATGTCTATCAATAATTACTGTAAATGTCAATGGACTAAATGTTCTGATGAAAAAAACCTAGAGTGGCTCATTGGATTAAAAAAACAAAATCATTCTATATGCTGGCTACAAGAAACTCACTTCAGAACTAAAGACACACACAAAGTGACAGCAAGGGAATGGAAAAAGATATTTCATGCAAACAGAAATGACAAGAAAGCTGGGGCAGCAATATTCATATTAGACAAAACAGACCTTAAAACAAAGACTTCAATGAAAGACAAAGAAAGGCATTATATAATGATAAAGGGATCAATACAAGAAGAGTATATTATACTTGTCAACATATATGCACCCAACATAGGGGCACCTAAATATATAAAGCAAATACTAACAGAAGTAAAAGGAGAAATTGACAACAATATAGCAGTAGTTTAACATCCCACTTACATCAATGGACGAATCATCCAGACAGAAAATTAGGAAGGCAACGATGGTTTTCAGTGACACAATAGACCAGCTGGACTTAATAGATGTCTACAGGACATTAAATCCCCAAACGGCAAAAAACATTCTTTTCAAGTTCACATAGAACGTTCTCCAGGGTAGATCACATGCTAGGCCACAAAGGAAGTCTCAACAAATTTAAGAGGCTAAAAATTATACCAAGCATTTTTTCTGACCACAATAGTATGAAACTGGAAATTAGTTACAGAAAGAAAAATGAGAAAAGCACAAAGACATGGAGACTAAACACCATGCTACTGAAAAATCAATGGGTGAATGAAGAAGTCAAAGAGGAAATCAGAAAATACCTTGTGACAAATGAAAATGGAAACACAACACTCCAAAATTTATGGGATGCAAAAAAAGAGGGAGATTTAGAGCAATACAAATCTTCCTCAAGAAACAAGAAAAATCTCAAATAAACAACCTAATCTACCATCTAAATGAATCAGAAAAAGAAGAACAAACAAAGCCTGAAGTCAGCAGAAGGAAGGAAACAATAAAGATCAGAGAGGAAATATATAAAATAGAGACCAAAAAAAGAAAAATAGACAAGATCAATGAAACCAAGATCTGGTTTTTTGAAAAGATGATAAACTTTTAGCCATGCTCACAAAGAAGATTAAAGAGCCAAATAAACAAAATAAGAAATGAAAGAGGAGAAATAACAACCAATATCACAGAGATATGAAAAAAAAATCATAAGAGAATACTGTGAACACTTATATGCCAACAAATTGGACAACCTAGAGGAAAGGGACCAAATTCTAGAAATGTACAATCTGCCAGGGGTGAATCAAGAAGAAACAGACAATTTGAACAATCTGATCACTAGTAGTGAAATTGAAATTATAGTTAAAACAAAACAAAACAAAACAAAACAAACAAAAACTCCCAGCAAACAAAAGTCCAGGAACAGACAGCTTCACAGTCGAATTCTACCAAACATATAAAGAAGAACTAACACTTATCCTACTAAAAATCTTCTGAAAAATTGAAGAGCATGGAACATTCTCAAATTCATTTCATGAGGCCACCATTACCCTAATACTAAAACCAGACAGAGACACTATAAAAAAAATTACAGGCCAACATCTTTTATAAGTATAGATGCAAAACCGCTCAACAAAATATTAGCAAACCAAATCCAACAATATATAAAAAGGATCATATACCATGATCAAGTTTGATTTATTCCAGGGACCCAAGGATGGCTCAATATTTTTAAATCAATCAATGTGATACACCACACTAATAAAAGGAAGCATAAAAATCACATGATATTCTCAAAAGAGAAACAGCATTAGACAAAATTCAACATCCATTCATGATAAAAACTTTCATCAATGTGGGCATAGAAGGGAACATATCTCAACAAAATAAAGTCTATTTGCAAATAGACAAACCCACAGTTATATTCAATGGTGAAAAGCTAAAAGTCTTTCTTTTAAATCCAAAGAACAAGACAAGGATGCCCACTCTCCCCACTTCTATTTATCATAATATTGGGAGTCCAAGCCACAGCAATCAGACAAGAAAAAGAAATAAAAGGCATCTAAATTGGAAAGTAAGAAGTAAAGATGTCACTGTTTGCAGATGACATGATACTTTATATAGAAAACCCTAACACTCAATCCCAAAATTATTAGAACTAACACATGAATTCAGCAAAGTTCCAGGATAAAAGATTAATACACAGAAATCTGTTGCTTTCCTATACACTAATAATGAACTATCAGAAAGAGAATTAAAACTACAACCTCATTTAAAATTGCATCAAAAAGGACAAAATACCTAGAAATAAACTTAACCAAAGAGATGAAAGACCTATACTCTGAAAACTATAAAACACTGATGAAGGAAAATGAAGACTATACAAAGAAGTGGAAAGATATCTTGTGTTTTTGGACTGGAATAATTAATATTGTTAAAATGGCCATACTGCCCCAAGTAACCTACAGATTTAATGCAATACATATCAAAGTCCCATGACCTTTTTTTCCCCCCACAGAACTAGAACAAATAATCCTAAAATTTTTATGGAACCACAAAAGACCCTGTAATGCCAAAGCAATCTTAAGAAGAAAGAACAAACCAATGTATCACCCTCCTAGTCTTCAGACTACACTACAAAGCTACAGTAATCAAAACAGTATGGTACTGGCACAAAAATAATGAGACACAGATCAATGGAACAGAATAGGGAGCCCAGAAATAAACCCACACACATATGGTCAATTAATCTATGACAAAGGAGGCAAGACTATACAATAGGGAAAAGACAGTCTCTTCAATTAGTGGTACTGGGAAAACTGGACCATCACAGGTAGAAGAATGAAATTAGAACATTCTCTAACACCATTTTCAAAAATAAACTCAAAATGTCTTAAAGACCTAAGTGTAAGACCTGAAACGGTAAAACTCCTAGAAGAGAACATAGGCAGAACATCCTTTGATGTAAATTGTAGCAATATTTTTGGGGATCTGTCTCCTAAAGCAAAAATAAACAAATTGGACCTAATTTAACTTAGAAGCTTTTGCACAGCAAAGGAAACCATTGACGAAAGGAAAAGACAACCCACAGAATGGGAGAAAATATTTGTAAATGATGTGAGGAACAAGGGATCAATATCCAAAATACATAAACATTTCTATAACTCAATATTAAAAAAACAGACAACCACATCAAGAAATGGGCAGAAGACCTGAACAGACATTCTCAAAGAAGATATACAGATGGCTAACAGGCACAGGAAAAGATGCTCAACACTGCTAATTATTAGAGAAATGCAAATCAAAACAACAAGATGTCATCTCACACCTGTCAGAACGGCTATCATCAATAAGAACACGATTAACAAATGTTGGCGAGGATGTGGAGAAAAGGGAACCTTTGTGCACTGTTGGTGGGAATGTAAATTGGTGCAGTCACTATGGAAAATAGTATAAAGACTCCTCAAAAAACTAAAAACAGAACTATCACATGATCCAGCAATTCCACTTCTGGGTATATATCTGGAAAAAAAACCCCCACTAATTTGAAAAGATATATGCACCCCAATATTCATAACAGCACTATTTACAATAGCCAAGATATGAAAGCACACTGAATGTCCATCAATAGACAGAGGGATAAAGAAGAAGTGGTATATATATACACAATGGAATATTACTCAGCCACTAAAAGAATGAATTTCTGCCATTTATAGCAACATGCATGAACCTAGATAATACTATGCTTAGTGAAATAATTCAGACAAACACTGTATGATATCACTTGTATGTGGAGTCTAAAAAATAATACAAATGAAAATATATAGCAAAACAAGAACAGACTCACAAATAAGGAAAACAAACTAGAGGTCACTAGTGGAGAGCAGGAAGAGGGGGTGCACGTTAGGGGTATGGGATTAAGAGATACAAATTCCTGTGTCTGAAATAGATAAGCAACAAATATATATTATCTATCACAGGGAATTATAGTCATTCTCTTATAATAACTTTTAATGGCATATAAACTGTAAAAATACTGAATCACTATGTTGTACACCTGAAACTAATATAATATTGTAAATCAACTATACTTCAATTAAAAACATGTAAATATATATTTTTGGATATAGTAAAAAAAATTTATTATTTTTTGTTGTTAACATGGGTCTGAGAATTACAGTCACATCTTTCTTTCATAAACTATACCCATAATTCATAGTCTATGATTTCTTGCTTGAGTTTCTTTAAAGTGAATCAAGGACTTCAAATCACATTTAAAGTATTTCCAATGCAGAACGTTAGACTTGGCACTTTTCTTTTGCAGCCTTTTACAGCTGCCCCCCTACAGCTAAATCAACGGCTATTTCTAACACTCATCCCTTTCCAGTCTTTGCCAAATATTGAGCTTAGTTTTCATCAAAACCACACTTCTCTCTTTTTTCGCAGTCATCAGGGTTTTTTTTTTCTTCTTTATTTAAGTAATTTAGGTAATTAAAACAACAAGTACTACTGGTAAAAACCAGTCTGGGAACAAACAGGGATGCATGATAGACATACAACGTAACTGGAGGGAGTGGATGTGTCCAGAGCAAACTGTAGAGCATCTACCAGCTGCTGGCGTGGGTGTGCCAAGGGCATTGTCAGTATGCTTTACAGAGGGAGGAGAGGGGTGCTTAATCCAGGGAGCAGGTGAAAAGGACTGTCTTTAAGAATACTGTGGTGTCAGATGTGCCCAGAAGCACACTGCAGGGGTTACTGGCATGGTTGTGCTAGCTCACAGGGTACCTTTGTGTGAGGCAGAAAAAGGCACCCCACTCCTACAAAGGGTTTGGTGAGGGAAGCACAGACTAGATTTCAGCCTCTGTCCATCCCCTCTGCGTGGTGTCACTTAAGTGAACACTTTCGTGTAGGGTACAGCCTACACAACCAACACAGCAGCCCCCACTCCTGGGACAGAAAATGGATTGTGATGAGAGGGTTGGAAAGGAGCTGATCTCTACTTATGCACAAAATAATGGGGCTGAGAAGCAGGAAGGGCAGAGAAGCTCTCACCTGCACAGCAGGCAGTCTTCAGTTCCGGAAGGGACTCCATGCAGATTTCAGGACTAGGGATACAGGCTGTCTTGCCCAGCCAGCCTGCAGATTTTCCTTCCTGTGGGAGAACGTTCTTTAGCAAAGAGGCCAGTATGGTCTCTTCATTTTACTGCAGGCTCTTGGACTGCTCCCCACTCAACCTCCCCTGCTCCTCGACTCCCCCTGCTCCTCCAACTTGCCTGCTATTCCACCACCCCTGCTACTCCACTTCCCTGGCTACTCCACCTCCCCTACTACCGCTGCTCCCAATGACACAAAGATTATCACGAAGTCAGATCAACTTTCAGAGCTCTCCTTGCTGACTTTGGGAACTTTTCTGCTCCATTCAAAAATTTCCCTACCTATTAGGGGACACCCGTAGTGCCTTTCATAGATGACAGAATCTTGGACTCCAGCATCCATTATGAAAAACAAAATGAAAATGCTTGAGTAACATAGCACATTATGAAGTTTTTTCATATTTAAGTGTTTCATACTTAAGAGTCAATGAATTAACAAACATCAGTGACCGATAAGGAAAAGAAATGATAGAGCAGGACCCTGAAAGCAAAGAGGGGAGACCAGAAGGGGAATGCTGCGGGAAGCAAACCCACCTCTCTCAGCTTTGCGGTCCTGTTCATCCCCAACTGTGCTGGACAGAGAAAGGTTGCTTGTGGAATTGGTTTTTCTTGTTTATTTGGCTTCTTTGCTTGTATGTTTTGTTTTATTTTGCTTTTTGGTATAATAGCTCAAAACCTTTGAGCCCTATGACACCACTAAAACTTCCCAGGAGCCTTGAAGATTTTATGTTTGTAAACATGAGCATCGTTAACATAAAGTAGCTAATTGTAAGGTAGTTCAGGAAGTGTATTTTTTTAATGTAGAACTTCAACACTGAAAGGCCGCAATCCTTTCTCCTTTGTTGCCTGCACACTGAGCCAGTGTACGTACACGCACGTCTTCTCTCGGGGAGACTACTGCTGATGCCCATGTGGCTGTCCTTGTCTTGCCCTCTGTGGTCTCTCACGTTGCTTCAACTCACTTCATTTCAGTGTTGGAAAGCTCCACGCCTGGGCGTGGTGTTCTCACATCTCATAAAATGGAATGGTTAACCAAACACTTGCAGTCATTTGAAACAAGTAATCATGTCCTGTCCTACTGAATTCCATCTTAGAAAAAAAAATCTTTTATGGCAGCCACTAGGGTAATCCAGCTCTCTTTCCTCTTTCGCTTACAATTAAAGTGTTTACAGCTCTCAGGAACGTAGCGATCATCTGGGCGGTGCTTTCTTGGTGGTTCTCACTCAGACTTTACAGGTTTCTCTGTCAGAGAGCTCATTGTAACACAGATGGCAGAGCCTCGCTAAGTCTGGGATGAGACCTGAGAATTTGTATTTCTAACGAGTTCTCCCCTGATGCTGATATTGCTGAGCTGGGGTAACACTTGGAGGATCAGCCCAAGCCCCTCACTTCACAGCAGGGGAAATTAAGCCTCAGACAACGGAAATGTCGGACCCAAATGACCCAGCCCATCAGTGGCAGAGCCAGGACCAGCACCAAAGCCCTCTGACTTTCCTGTGCTACTTACACACATAACCTATTGGTTCCTTAAGGTTTACCAGCTGTCTACGTGACTCCCTCCCTTTGGCTTTGGCACTGGTCAGCATCTCAAATATCATTCTACCACTTCTCTCGCTTAACCTTGTCAGTGAATTCACACAAAACTTTTTGGTGCGAACTCTGGAGTACTGCAGCAGTCTCAGTCCAGAGAGCCTTCACCCTTCTAAGAAAAAGAGCCCTGGGCCACAGCCTTACTTCATTTTTCTTCCAGGAAAACCTTTTGCTGAATGCTTCAACATCAGATTCTCTTTTTACCCCTTGTGCAGCTTTATTCTTTCAGATCTTTGTTTTGATCTCCTGTTAAGAATTTCTCCACAAACTTGAGACGACTCCTCTGTTTACTTCACACTTTTTTTTTTTCAAATAAATAGATCTGAAGCAGAAATCTCTTTCTAATTTCTAATTATTTTTCCGATCAGTCTTGATCTTGCAGTCTGTCTTTGGGAGCCTCCTCCAGGCTGCCGACCGCTGCTTTCTGTGAATGGGAACGTGTCTCGCTGACCAGGTCAGTATGTTGCCTGCTTCGTTCCTTCTCCTCGCGTTACCTTACCTCTCCAGGTGCTTCTCGTGCTCGTTCCTGTTCCACATGTAGTCTCTCTCTTCCTTCACTTCCTCCCGTTAATCACCTCCTTTTGATGTCTCTTGAGTTTTAGTTAGGGAGTCTTGTTTGGCATCATTTTTTTTCTCTTCCTCACACTGTACGCTTACTTTCTAAGTCTCTGGGAAAAGCCACAGGGATGGAGAAAGGAGTTTATGGAAAAAGCATCCACATATGTGTTATATTAGAAAAAGTGGAGTGGATAGAGGAGTCACTTGGCTTCTCCTGGCCTCACTTCCTCAGCTGCAAAAAAAATGAGCAGGTTGGTTTAGCCAGGGTCGCAAACTCAAAACTGCCAGCAGAGTCCAGGCAGGATGTGTAGACGGCCTGGAGCGGGGCTGCGGGGAGCTGGGTAGCCCACGCAAGTCCAAGGGCATAATTACTGTGAGCTCTAGTCATTCCTGCGGGGAAGCTGTGGCCACTCGGGGTTGCGAGATCTTCTGATTTTTCAAGGGTGATTAGGAATCTAGACTTCTTTTTTTTTTTTTTTTTAATGTGAACTCTCCACGTTTCAAATGTTCACAACAAATTCAAATTATGAACCAAATAAAACACATTCCATCCGGGAGCCAGATTTGGCCCCAGGCTGTCAGTTTGTGACCTTTTGATGAGATGGGATCTTTAAGTTCCTTGCAAGTCTAAAATGTCATGACTCTTCAGTAGGTAGGTTTTAAAACTGACTAGATCTCCCTGGGAGATCCCTGAGTTGTTTCCTTGCCATTTGTGTTTGTTTACATGGCTGTTAGTCTCTGAAGTGAACACTCTGGAGTTGTAAAAGGAAGATGTTTTAAGGATTAAAGAAATTATTATATGTAAAGCTCTTGGAAGAGTGTCTGGCATATAATAAACACTAAATGGATATTAACTGTTATTATTATTAACTGTTAATATTATTATTATTAACTGTTTATAATGCTCTTTAAAAATGCAAATAGACTTGAGAGGGTGGTCTTCAAGTTTAATCTTCGGAAGTTAGAAAGTTATACTAGAAAACAACCTAAGAGTCAATTAATCCAAGCTCTGTCACTTTAGAGATAAGTAAATGAAGTCACTGAGGGCATGAATGGCTTGCTCTAAAGTCCCTTTAGCAGTCATAAGTACTTTAGTATGAATTCGTTGTATTTCAGCCAGGAAAGAGCAGGCTGAAACAGGAATGAGACTGTGGATAGGGAGAAGGAGTGCAGATGCTTTTGGAATTGGGTTATTACCTGTGACGGACAGCCTAGGACTGGGGCTCTTGGCAGCCAAAGCAAGGAACAGTGGGATACTTGGTGACTAGGCAGGAAGAAGCAAGGAAAAATTACATAGTAACATTTTCATCCTATTACTAAATATAATGATTCTTCCAAAGTTGGTTAGTAAAAGGTAATAAACATATTTTGCATGCGTGTTAGCACAAAGTCCCTTTCTTTGGAAACGACCCCCAGAAAGGCCTCTGTGGAAGAGGTGAGCCTGGTGGCCACATTGATACAGGTGTCCTGGTTCCTGTGCCATGGCAGACTGGAACAGGGGTGTGGTACACCTCACCCAGGCTGAGACAGCAGCTGCTCTTGGAACCAATGCGGATCTGCTCTCTGAGAGTTTATGTTAGTTGAGGGGAGCGTATCTGTTACGTAGCATCGTGTTTGGGGTCAGTTTTATGACCTACCAAGCCAAAATCACAGAAAGCCAGAAATATTGAATAAGGGAAAGGATTTGGTGTACAAAGATAAGAATGGAGCAGATATTCACAAAAGAGCAAATAAGAGAGGCCATGGGGCTCCAGGACTTGTGGACCACGACCCCCAGCCTGACAGCTTACCAGCGCCCATCCTCAGCTCCCATGAGCTGGACTGAACGGTGTTTTTATGACTTCTCTCTGTCCTTAAAGATAAACCTACTTTAAAATAAGGGCTCACAGTCTTTAAGGCATTAGCCCGCTGTGACTCCCTTTGCCTGGCAAAGCAATAGAGCTGTTCTTTTCTATCCCCCCCACCAAAGAAGTAAATAAATAAAATAAACCTACTTTAAAAAAGAAGCTGAGCTGAGTTAGTGTCTGTTCTTTTAATCAAGGAAATTGGCAACAACATAGTCAATGACTAAAACAATTAAAATAAAACTCTGTACTTGATCACGTATTGTCAAGTAACAACAATAAAAGCGTACCTCTGCCCAGAAGGAAGGTTTATAAAAGCCACAGTGACTCCTGGAACTGTGTTCTCCGAGTTCTAGTTCTAAACGTCTGGAATTGTTGCTCTTCTGAATAGTCTAGTTTCCTAGAGATCATCTTAGGTTTGAATTGATGGAATCAAAATTTTCCTATTTCTTCCACAATAGATCAAATAAACCATCTTTTTAGATGTTATCCTATTCAGATTTTTGGAGGGGCAGGGAATTTTTCTTCATTATAATAGTAGTGCATTTTCATTGTAGAAGCTTTGGGTAATATAAATAGGTTAAAAATTTCTAAAAAAAAAAAATCACAGTTTTACCATTAATAGTCAACCCATCAGTGATTTTTAGGATAAAATCACAACAAAAATGAAAATGTAATCATATCCGTATCTTGAATTATCCTCAAGAATTCATGTCATTTTACTGGTTATATTTCTTCATGTGCTCATAGACTTTTTTTCCCCCAAAAAGTTCCTCAAGGACCAGGATTTGAATCACTGAGAAATAACTTCAGAATCAGACTTCTTCATTTTTTCTGGTGAACAAGAGTGCATTTACTTTACTCAGTTCCTCTGTTCTTTAGGAAATGAAAAGGTCATTATTTAATTGAGATGTCCTGTGTGTCACAGAGACGAGGAGATTTAAACCATGTACTTAGCTTTTTTCTATTCTCTCACCTGCTTTTTATCATCAATTTAATGGAAGTATATTCTTGACTTCCTAGTTGTCCACTTGTGTTTCCTGTCAAAACACCAAATCCAAAAAGACTCCAGTTCCAGAAGGGTCTGCGTGGCCACTCTAGAATCGTGGTCTGTTTTCTCTCTTTCTTATTTTGGACTTTCCTTGGGCTCACCTCTGTTTATTTCCTAAGCTCAGATGGTTTATTCTTTTCCCTCTCGGGGCTAACATTCATTATCTTTCTTCCTTTTGTTTTCCCTTGCTAGATTTAATTGATCCTATCTTGTTTTATTAACCATATTTAAAAATGCATTATCCTGATTCCATGTTACTTACTTCTTCCACCACTAATGTATCATCTTAGTAAAATCCTAACAGGATTTTAATAATCAAAACAGGAATATAGCTAAGAGCTTTAGAGGTGTTTTGCTTTCTTTCACACATATGAGTCTTGCCATTGGCCATTATTTATCTGTTTTCCACTAATAAAGGGAAGACAGTTGAAATACTAAATTTGCTAGAATCTACTAACTCTCCATCGTGGTTTTCTGAGTTCTTCCCATTTTTAATTCCAAACTTTTTTGGAGGGGCCATCTTAGGAGGTGCCAGTCTCTTGACTGGCCACCAGGGGCTTGTGTTCCCTTTCTGCTTAATTATTATCATCTTTCTTAACCAGAGAACACTCACACTTTACTTGCTATGTGAAGCTTTCGCTAAAGTTATTTTGAGAGCCTGGAGGATTTTCTTCTTCATCTGATTACACTTGACTGGCAAGCATCAGAACTGAATTTCAGAACTTTCAGTACTCTCAGTATCTGGAACAGGTGCAATACAAGACAGTCCTTCAATATTCATATTCACTACGTTAACAAGTATTTGTGGAATTTCTACTATGTGCTGGGTACCATTCACCCATGAGGAGGATGCACATGACCCCTGCTCTCCAGAAAGTCATGGTCTAGGGGAAAGATGAACAAATATGGGTGGTAATACATGGCATTGGCATCTGTGCTTGGGGAAGCAGTGTCAGAGAAGAACAGACCAGGTGGACACCGACAAGAGAAAGCATATGTGAGCTGAGACTTGAAGGACCTGAAGAGGTAAACAGAGGGAAGGGTATTCTAGAAAGAGAAAAGAGCTGGCAAAAAAAATTAGAGGTGTGAGAAGGGACACTGGGGCCCTGCAAGGAGCTGATGTAGCTGGTGATGGTGTGTGTGTGTGTTGGGGGTGTGGACGGTATTGAGTGGGAAAAGCGGTGAAGATATGATCTCATTAGGAATGGTTTATGGGCTATGCTGAAGAGTGCATTTTATCCTGGAGAAGCTGAGTCCCTGAAGAATTTTAAGAAGATATATAATGATCGGATTTGTAATTTAAAAGGAGTGTTCTAGCAGTGGGGGGCCGCTGCCATGGCTCAGAAGGTCCTCTTCCACGCCTACAGAGGGTGCTTCTCACTTG
Source organism: Camelus bactrianus (assembly GCF_048773025.1). Classification (NCBI taxonomy): domain Eukaryota; kingdom Metazoa; phylum Chordata; class Mammalia; order Artiodactyla; family Camelidae; genus Camelus; species Camelus bactrianus. Next base: position 7,051,201 of record NC_133572.1, on the reverse strand, counting down.
AGCCGAGCCTAGCCCTGTGACGGTAAGAGGGGTCAGGACCATTCACCAACACCGGAACCTTTACCCTTTTTTTCCCCTTTTCCTCTTTTTCTTCCTTTTTCATCTCCTTCTTCCTAACCCCCCCAGCCTCCTCCATCTCTCAAACATTCTCTTAAAATCCTCTTAAAACTTAAACAGTTCATGAGCAGTCTTAAAAAAAAAATCCGTGAAAATTTCCCAATTAGTTGTAAACGTCTTCTGTCTTTTTCTCTGTGGTCAATGTTAAATTATTTACCGGCTGAATTTCCTTTCCTGGATGCTCAAAGCTCCTACTTTCTCATTGCTACCTGCAATTCTTTATCACTATCCACTATCACCTGCAAGATGCTGGGGGATAAGGGGCATAGATACTCAAGTAAATTGATTGTACTATTGACTTCTGGTTCTTTCGAGAGTTTATTAGTAGAATATGAAAGCTTCTAGTGACCTTGATGTTTTTCATAATGTTTTTTAAACTGTAGGTAGTGGCCCATGTGCATGTAGTTCATGAAATCAATTTAATGGGTCATAATCTGCATTTTAAAAAAAATGAAAGAAAGAAAGAGGACCCGATCTAATAGAATAGAAAATATCAGAGTGCCTTGAATATACTAAGGGTCAATAGTATTTTATGAAACTTTTGTTTCAGTTATAGACATTTATGTTTATTCCTATATATTCATAAAATAAAATATGTCTTACTATGAATGATAATCAAAAAGATTAAGTTTTTAAAAGTAAAAATCAATCAAAAAGAAGTTTGAAAAATAAAAAATTGAGAATCTGACAGTTTGAGTTTCCAAGTCTATGAATTAGTGGCAAACGCAAGATTTGAACTCAGGTCTCTGAACAATCTGATGTTCTCTGAACAAAAGCTGATTAATTGCTTAACATGAGGACTGGAGGGCATGGATTTCATTTACTTAATTCGTACTCAAGACCACACTGTGAAAGATAATCAGATGTTCGTAATGCTTTTTATCTTAGTATTTATGAGAAAACACACCATGTGTTTCTTTCACTTTGCATCACAGATAAGCACTAGACTTTGACAGACTGTCTGTCTACACCTTTATTATTCTTAAAAATATTTTTTTTTCTGGACAACTTTGATATATATTCATACATACGTTTTGAATAAAGATAATCTAGTTCTTTTTGTTTCTCAGCTGAATGGCAGAATGATTATTTTGGTCCTTTCCTTCATATTCCTTAACCATCTTGAAAAAACAAATATTCCAGAATATTTATAAGTGTTTCTCCTGAAATCAGGGAAACGTTAGGTGCGACCTCGGTGATCCTCCTGCCTTTGGGTTCTATTGCTTTTAACCTTTGAGACCAGTCTTTTCATATTTCTTTTCCTTTTTTTCAAGAAATTAATCTTTTCTTTTTCTTTGCACAGTGTTCTATGACTTAATTTTAGGAAGGCATTGAGGCACAGCAAAGAACAGTGGGTTAGGAATTGAGAGATCTGAATCCTGGTCCCTCTTTTCACCTGATTAATTGTTTGAATTTCAGCAGGTCCCATCACATCCTGGGCCTTGATTTCTTCATTTGAAAACTGAGCAAGTGTGTCTAGATTATCTATAGTTGAATCAGTGTTTCCTAACCATGTGGAGGTTATGGATTCATTTCCAAATATGAGGGAAACCACTGCCTAGATATTTGCACATGAATATAAAGATTTTGTGTAAAAGTGCGTGAGATCCCTGGATTTTTGTAACCCATTTATAGATTCACAGTTTCAAAAACCTGCTTTACTTAACTTCCTGTGTGTCCTACCACGTGCTAGATTCTCTGCCTTTCCTTTCTCCAGCTTCCTAAGAAATTCCTGATTTTGCTTCCTTCCTGTTTTCTTAATGATATCCTCCATAGTTCAAAGACTCCTGGAGTTGGAAACAAGTTTGGCACCTAGATCATCCACTTCATTTCCTTCCTGTCTGTTACCTTTACTTATTGGTACTTCTTATCAATTTGTCTGTTTTGTAACTTGATGGTGTTTTTCCTTTGAACGATGACATGGAGAGTATCACCTTGAGATCCGTTTCTCATTTCGGGACTCTTCATTCATTCATTCTACAGCATTTACTGAGCATCTCCTTGGGTCCTGCGTTGTGTTCCAAGTTGAAGATATAATGGTGGATAAGACAGACGTTGCCCTTTCCTCAAGAGGCTTACTGGAGAAATTGATGAAAAGGAAGTTACCAAAGAATCTAATAAAATGACTTCAAGGTCAAAGAAACGGATGGGCTTGGAGGCCAGGCTGCCAGAACTTGAATCCCAGCTTTATTACTTACTATCTGTTTGCATCGGCCACTTCTGGTGAACTACTTCAGACCCTCTGACCACACTCATCTCCAGTGTCTTTTTCTCCCCTCTCTACCTTTTCTAGTTGGGCTGGGCCCTCCAATTAAAATAAGAAGAAACAGATTAAAAACAGAAAAAACAAAAAACAAAAAAACAGACTCAGTTACATACATAGACATGGAGAATTACAACGAAATGAAAACTCAAGGAGGCAGCCAGGTGGGTGTGGGTTATATACCATCTTATGCTAAAGGAAAGAAAATAGGTTGGGCTTCTGGGTGGAGGAGGCAAGTTGTGGAAAGAAAAAGGGAAGAACTATAGGTAAATAAGGGTTGTCTTGTTATAAAGATAAGAGTCTCTCGGTGGTAAGTGTTGTCTCTGGGTGTAGCTCTCTGTCTGGTGAGAAACATCTTTACAACTGGAAATTTCCTTTACAAAAGGGGAAATTTATACTCTATTTTTAGGCAGCTAGTAGGAAGTAAAGAGCTTTTCCTGCATCTGCTGGTTCTCAATTGCCAAAGGGGCAAATTTTGGGGTGGCATGTTCTGGTGCCCTTCATTCTGCCCTTTGTAACCTTTTTTTTTTTTTTTTTTTCTTCCAGGAAAAGGCATTTCTATGAAAACAAAAAGGAGAACACAGGTTAATGGGTGGAGCAAATTATAAACCCAGTTTTGGGGACCAGAGGAAAGACAGTCAAAAACATTTCCAGATTTTGGGCTCAAAGCATCTTTAGGTGATGGAGAGAAGCTGGCTGTGACAGTCTAACTTCCAGTTTCCTGCCTTGCAGTCTGAATGTCCTTGGTGATGGCTTACATGTCAGTGTCATGGTGATGGTTTTGTATCAGAGCAGAGCCTGGAGGCACCTGGGATTAGCTGATAGAGCCCTTTTAGATCGTCCTAATGAGGATCTGGGCAGTCAGGTTTTAGTTCTCAGTGGTGCCAAGTCAGGAAGGTGAGAGAAAAACTGGAAATGTTAATTACTAATGAAACATACAAAACAGCGGGGTCCAATTTACTAAGAGGTGAAAACGCAGGCAGAGATCAGACATGGCTAGAATTCAACAACACACAAGGATGTGCTATATTTTTTCATATTTTTCCATTGTTTCATTCTGAAACAGAATTTTTCTCTCTAGAACCACTTCACTTTCTGTCAAAGATCATCAAAATAAGACTAATTTGCAAATTAAGTCAAGTCTCATTAAACTCGGCCTGATGGTTTTCTTAAGGGCAGCAAGAATAAGTAACTGACCATTTAGGCTCTTCAAAGTCTGCTTTGCTGGAACTTTAAATAAGGGAACTCAGATTAGATTTTCAGAAGCCTCTTGTGGCTAGAAAGCCAAGCCAAGAACTTACCATCAGTCTTCATCTGCAATACCTGTAGATTTGGGTAATTCCTCCTTCCTCGAGGTTCCCAATATATTGAGAAGTTCCTGGACCTGTCAGGAAGAGATTTTTCTTACTCAACTATAAGGCCAGGAATCGTGTCAAAAATATCAAAAGATTTGGACACCTGACTAAATAGGATCACAGGTCACGTAAAACAATACTTTGTTATCTATTTAACCAAAGTGACAATAAAAGATTTCCAAGGCAAATACAGACAGTCACATGACTGTAAAAAAAACTTACCACTTTCAATATTGAGAAGTTTCACTTTTCTTAAGTAAACGAAAACATAATAGAGACAACACAAAGCACAGGAAATTATTTTGATAAGACACAGAATCTTTGTTTTCTAGGCAGACTATTCAACAGGTAAAGAAAAACTTTTTACAACATCTTATTACCAGTAATCCAAACTCCAGTTTCGTATCAGTACGCTATTGACATTACATTAAAATTCACTTTTAAACCTGATGATGAATATCTTTCATTTGAGCCAGCTTGACCACGTGAGGAAAGATTTGCTCTCTCTTTTTCCTTTTACAACTTCCTATATCTATCTAGATTTTTGTCTTTAGTTTCTTCTTTCTCATCTGAAACAACCTTTAAATAACCTTGAACTGAAACTGAGCAGGACCCTGTGGGGCCCTCCCAGGTACAAATACTTTCCTTGGCCCCTGTGTCTCGCTTGTAGGAAACAGGCTTCATTCAGCCTCCTTGACCCTCCCTGAGTTCCAAAGGGCAGATTCAAACAGTTGCTAATCAGGGAAGTAAAGGAAGGCAGAAACAAAGGCGGAGCAGTCCGGAAACCACAGTGCAGCCCTTAAAGCTGGGTCCTGGTTCCTCCTAAAGGGATGTGCATAACACTGTCTTTGAGTTCTCCTCTAGGAACTAAGGCCCCACCCAGGTGGAAGATGGTAACTTCAGGCTGAGCACAAGTCCTGGAACACCACCCTGTTACCTCACCACCAACCAGTCAGAGGAAAGTCACATGTCCTGCAGCCCTCACCCAAGACTTGACCTATAAATACTTCTCCCCTGGCCTCACTGCGTGTCCAGTAACAGAAGTGCTTTAGGACAAAACTACTCTCCTTTTTCTTAGCAAAAAGGCTTCCCACCTCACCCAAATTAAAATCCAGCATCTTTCCCAGCCCCCAAGATGGGGCCCAACTCCCTCTGATCCCACCTTTTACTTGGCTTTCCCCTCCCCACACTCACTCAGATAAAACCTCACGGACCACCTTGCTCTCTCTCCAGCACACCAGGTGTGCTCCCAACTCCCATCTTCCATTCACTGTTACTTCTGGTGGGCATGTGACCCCCCAGGTCTCCACGTGGATGGGTCCGTCACCGCCGTCAGGTCTTTGCTCAGACGCTGCCTTTTCAGAGAGTCTTCCCCACCACCCCCCATTCCCATCAACTGCGGCTTCCCTAGTTCCCACCCCTGTGTCACTTCTCTAAGATACATGCTATCGTATCATGTACATTAACCCCAGATATAAAGCACCTGGCTTCCCGCCTCCGTTCTCAGTTCTTAACCAGCTACAGTTCTTGTGGGCAGGGGCAGAGCAGAGGTGGGGAGGAGTTGGCAAGTGACCTCCTCCTGATAATTTGGGATTTTCTCAGTTCATTGTCTCCTGATTGTGTATAGAGGTTGTTTCATTATCTTTATACGATCGACTGAAAACTATTATTCTCCATTAACCTCGGAGTCATGTAACCCCAAATTTTATACAAGTGAATTTTTACTGCACTCCCTGGTTTTCCCTACTTGTTTATTATCTGTCCTGCCCACGAGGAGAGGAATTTTTGTCTGTTCTTTTTACAGCTGTATCTCCAGCACCTGAAACACTCTTGGCACATAGTCATTTATAAACATTTGAATTAGTGTTGAATTAGTGACGGGCTCATTCTACCTACACATATACAGGCATGACTTACCTGCTTTCAGAAATGAACAGAAACCATTGCTTAATCATAAGGTTCATTAGTTCGTACCCTAAAATTCACAACCCCTTGTGGCAATTTGCAGACAATAAAATACTTTCATGTACATGATCTCATTTAATCTTCACGACAACTTTATATTCTAATTTTTCACAGGAAGCTGAATCTGAGAGTAATAGTGTTTGGTTCAAGGTCACAGGAAACTGAATCATAGCGAAATTGAGTGATTTGCTCAAAGTCCATACTAGAGAATGGACATTCAGACTCACATTGTCTGGACCACAAATCCGATGCAATTTCCACCCCAATATCCCTGCTCTTTGATTCTGTGCTGGGTCAGATGTCTACATACTCTTCAACTCTGCATCAGCAACATCTGCCTACTCCCCTCGGCCAAGCAGGCTCAGGACTCAATCCAGTCGATCAGGTTTGCTTCAGTTCTTACTAACTGTGCTAACCTAGCAGAATCGGGGCTGACTGAGCGGCTCTGCCTGGTTGAAAAAGGTACCAGGATCAGGCAGTCTGAAAACGAATGTTCTCAATACAGCTCACCTGCAAAAGTGTAGCTAAAAGATTCAGGCTGTGAACCTGGAAACAAAGACTCTGTGAAACTCGGTTTATATAGAATTGTATGCAGATAGGGACTTAGCCAATCTCTGGTCAAACCATTTACCTATGTCATTCCACAGCTTCAAAATGACCATGGCCCTTTGAAAAGAACAATTTTCCTATTTCTTCTCAACTCAAAGAAAGCCGTCTTTTAATTGCTGTGCAGATCCTCATACAAAGGACTTTTGAGTCCCTACTACACGAGAGGAACGAGGCTCTTTCCTTCCTGTTCATCCAGAAGCAAATATTTAGCTTTCTTTATAAACTTTCTTTGCTTTCAGGTATCCATCCTCATTCTTCCTCTCTCTCCCGTCTCTCGTAGCTCACTCCCACTCACAGAAAATTCATTACTCTTAGGGGGTCCACTCTTCCTCCCTGCGGCGTCCCCACTTCAACCAGAGACTGCTCAGAGTTCAAAATCCATTTCTTTGTCCTATCACAGGTTGTAAATATTCAAAAGCCAGAGACCAAGGGAAGGGAGAGGAGCCCCATTCATGACGTGAACCAGAGAAAGGGAGCAGATGCTATCAGATGCCCCATTTTAACAGCATGCAAATAGCGTGACTCAGACGGGCTCGGTGCAGTCTGCACACATCAGGGAGGAGGTGATGGACTGCTGACTTGGCGAAGGAGTTGTCAATAAAAGCTGACTTTGGTTTGGCACCTATAATTACACCCAAGCCGGAGCTTGCATTTTGATTGTCTCTTAGAAAGAAAGAAGAGAAAAAGACAGAAAGGAAAGAGGAAGGAGACAGGAAGATGAAATTTTGTTTTTTCTTACCAGGATAGACTTAGACATACAATTTCCCTGTGGAATTTATTTTCAACTGGGACTTCTCTTGCTGAGGACAGCCATGAGAATAGTAGAACAGAAAACAGTGTGATTATCTAGACTCTCCTAATAGTTGTCCCACAGATTGCATCGGAAACATTCATTCCAACACTGAATTAAAATCTGAAATGATTAGAGGAGAAGCAAGCCTTCTAGCCAACTCTACCAGATGTCATATCTAGGGCATCGCAGGTATTTGGTGAAAACACACTAAGATACAAAAGACTATGCTGAGTGATGCAAGGGAGGAAAACCTTTTTTTTTTTTTTTCTCTCCTCTCCTAGGTTCACTGGCTGTCCATGCCTTCAATCAAATGGATAAGAAACAGAATTCCCAAGAGGGAAAAAGCCCCAGATTTCCTTATGTATGTATGCACAGGACTTTCCATAGGAATAAAGGCTCAAGGAGACCAGATGGCCGAGGCTTATATATCATCTTAGGCTCAAGAAAGGAGCTCTGAATGGAGGAGGCCAGTTGTGGAAAGGGGAGGGGGGAAATGTCTGGTGAATATATCTTGTTCAGCAGGTAAGAGTCTCAGGTGATGAGCTGTCTCTGGGAGGAGCCCTCTTCTAGGTACAAGACACTTTGGCAAGTGGAAATTTCCTTTATAAATGGAAATTTCCTTTACACCAGGGGAAAACTGCACTCTATTTCTAGGCAGTGAGGGAAAGTAAAGCACTTTTTCCTGCATCTGCTGATTTTCAGTCGCCTTTAGCTCAAAATAATCCGTGTACCAAAGAGGCACATTTGGGGATGGCATGTTCTGGAACACTTCAGTACTAATGGTTAACACAGAAGAGTTCCTGTCCTCAAGGAACTTTACAGCCTACAGAGGAAAATAATGTGCTTGGAAATACTCTAGCCCAAAGCAAACGTGCACTGCATCTCTGATAAATGGAGGGACAATGACATAGACAGAGAAAATATTTAGCAAAAGGTGAGTGGCCACGTTTGGCTGGAGGATGTCTTACGAGAGAGGAAGCAGAAGAGAGAGCAAGTGCTGAATCACAGGGTGTCTGAGGCTATCCGAGCTGTTTCTTTTTTATTCTGTGAGTCCTCCGGAGCCACTGAAGGTTATGGAAGAGAAGGCTGACACATTCAGGATGAGCTTTCTCCAAGAAGGAACCTTTTTCTAGAAAGTTCTTTGACAGCAATTGGAGGATATGTAGAGGAGGTGAGACTAGAGTAAAGGAGCCACGATGAAACCTAGGGCCTGAGCCAGGTGAAGGAAGTGGGATACTTCTCAAGGATGGTTAAGAGGCAGAGCCTACATGATGTGACAACTGATTAAATGCTTTCTTGTGTGTGTTCAGGGGATGGGGAAGCACGTGGTGAAGAGAAAAGATTTAAGGGAGGATTTTGTAAGTGACAAAAAGCCCAACTCGATTCATCTAAAAACGTAAAAAAGGGGGAATTTATTTGTAAAATTAGGATACTGACCTAACTTTAGGAAGGACAGAGAGGGAGCCCGGTAGGGGCCACCTGCAGGTGTCATTCTTCCTCCATATCCTCCCTTTGAAGACTGCCTTTATTCTTTTCTACTAGTCTTCCATGAGGACATGAGGATCACCACCATAGCTGGTTCTTCTAGCGAAGGGACCAAAGAACGAGGTCTCTCCCTGGGCCAGTTTGAACTTGTCCAGAGATGAACACAGATGGATGAACTTGGTCCATCTCTTGGACCAGTCACGACCTGACACCTGAGGTGCTGTTTTTCACAGGTCCCACTAGAAAATCATGTTTGGGGATCAGGGAAGGTATTACAGGCATGGCCAGGCAGACCCTCTTGTAAGTTACAGCTTTCCCAACGCAGGACATAGGAAAGAGGACAGAGGAATATAAATTGTGACTGGGGTTCTGGGCCACTATATTTGAGGGGACAGTGATGCCCTTAACAGACAGACAAACGGATTTGGGTAAAGTGATGAATATTACTTTAGACATCTTATTTTTAAGGCCTTTCAGACTATCTGTGTGGCATTGTATAGGAGGCCCTAAGAAATCAGGGTCTTCAGTTCTTAGAAGTTGGTTTTAAAACTAGATTTGGGAGTCATTAGTGTACAGGTCGTGATGAAACTAAGTGGGCGAGATTTGCTCAGGGAGGATGTATCCAGAGAGGAGGACAGAGGGCAGAATCTGGGAAATTTACATCCTTTGACTGGAGACCAAAAGGACCAAACAAAGTAGATGGAGAACGGGTTACCAAGTAACAGAGAAGAAAGGGAAATGGGCAAGAAAGTGTAAACAAGTCTTCATCAAACTCTTCTTTATCAAATCAATAATTCTCTCTGGAGTATGTATTGGGATGGTTGCACTTTGACAGGGCACTGAGGGAGACAACAGAAGTAGAAGACAGGTGTTTCCCAGAAGCAAAGAAAACTTGCAAACTCTTAAGAATGGGGTGAGGTCATGGAGGGCTATTTGAGTGTGTGCTCAGGTAGGGACCAGCGGGGCTCTGGCTGGCCAGCACGCGGATCACATTGGGCCCATCTGCCACCTTTGGCATATGCATCAGGCATTATAGGAAGAGAATTATGGGAAGAACTGAACCTGATAACCTGTCGAAGCATTTGCTTGTTAGTTGGTTGTAACAGAAATTTATATATGAGACACAGTGCCTAGTGACTAAATGGGTGATTTCAAAGGGTGATGACCTCCTGGCTCAAACAAGGCTAGGCCTAAAAATACTATCTAATAATTGTTATGATTTTAAAGGAAGTAATCCTTTTAGTTTGGGCCATAGTTTTTCTGTTTATATTTTCTTTTTTTCCAGTTGAATTTCTTTAGGAAATGATAATAGATTAGTAAGAGGTATCATCACGTGGTGGAAGAATCACAGCACAAGAAGGTGGAAACCAGAATTTTCACCATGACCACCACTCTCTCCCCTCCTTGCTGTTACTCCATCACACACACAAACCTGTAACCTTAACTAAGTCACTCAGTCTCTGTGTTTCAGTTGCCTCAACTAATACAATGAAAATGACCATATCTCCTTGATCCCAAGGATGGGGACTATTTGGATGACTTCTTGAGTTTCCTTCTACTGTGAGGATGATCATTTATCCATGTGATCCACGTGCAAGGGTTAACAAGGCTAAAAGGATTGGTTCCTGCCTCCCAAGAGACTACCATCTGATCTGGGGAAACAGGAAACATACAATTTCAATTTAACACAGAACTGCTGCAGTGGAGGCAGATGAGACACACACATGACACTGAAAGACTAGGATCCCCACGTCAGTCCAGGGAAGTTAGGGAACTTCCTTAGGGGAAGTAACACTTGAGCTGAGCCTGAAGGGAGTTCCCATGCCAGTAAAGGGCACAGGGCTTCCAGGAGGGGAGAAAAGCATGTGTTTTAAAAAGGAGACATGTTTTGAGGAAGAATTAAAAGCAAGTTCATATGCGTGGGAGAGAGCGAACAAAGTATGAAGTAGCAAAAACTGGGGGCTGGTCAGATATTATTCAAATAATTATCGAGCGCTGGCTGGTGGAAGGGCAGCATGCTAGATGCTGGCTGACAGGAAGTCCGAGATCTTGGAGAATTCTAGAGTTAGCAAGAACAGTCATAAAGCTATTGAGAGAATCCAGGGAAGACGTGCTGAAAGTCCATTAAAGATAATGGCTGTGGGGAAAGAGCTTTTGAGGCGACAGAAGCAACTCTCAGTTTATTGAATGAGGCTTAAAGGGACGTGAAGAATAAAGGATCGCTTTCAACTTCCTGGCTTTGGGAAACTGGGTGGATGATGGTGGCGTTCTCCGAGGCAGGAGGTATAGGAACAGAAGCAGGTTGGTGGAGAATTGTGAAACTCTGGCATTCGTATCTTTCATCCTGCTTTTGTTTTATGGGTGCTGAATCGTTCCCTCAATTTCTGAAGATACTGATGTACATTTGTTGGTTTGCTGCTTGTTTCTCATTCTCTCGCCCCCTGTAGAGTTTGGAGTCTGGGATTTGAGAGCGTTTCCGGATTTATTCCAGGCAGGTGCATCGACTCCTTCGTTGGCTGTGGTCCGCTCCTCAGGCTCAGGTGTTCTAGGCCACAGCTTCCTTTGCTCTGACCACCACTCACCCCTCTTCATCCATCGACTGACTTCTAGAATGTTCTCGGAGCCTCCACTCCTCTACTTTTCTCCCATTCTCTTTGTTGGGTGGGGCTGGGGGGATCCATACCTTTTTATTTCTTTACTATGATTTTAATGTAGTTTTTTGGGGGGAAGATAAATGGATGTGCTCAATCTACCATCTCAAACCAAAAGCACCTGAATTGGATCTTTGGTCTGATGTTTAAGGCAGCTATGGTATGTCTAGGTAGAGATTTATAGTAGTCAATTAGCTGTAGTATGAACTTGGAATTCAGGAGACAAACCTAAATTACAGGTAAAGATCTGGAGTGACTGGTATAGAAATGATGGGTGGGGATGCGGCTGCCCAGGGAGAGCAGGCAAGATGGGGAGAGAACAGGGATTAAACTCAACCCTGGGACAATTCTATTTAAGAAAATTGCTTTTACGATACAATATTCCTCTAGAGTCTGGGAGGCTAATGAGCACTTAGGACTTTCCCTTATGGACAGAAAGGACTTAAATGGGCTCTTGGAGTTCAGGAAAGTTGCATTTAACACACAATGAAGGTGTGAAAGCAATGGTAAGATGACGAGGTGTAACAGAGCTGAGCAGGGTGAGGACAGGAGCTCCTGAGATGAAAGATAAGTGAGGGCGTCACCATTTCCAGTTGACACTATCTCCATCTTTTTGGTTCTGGGCCCCATCTTGTGAATCTGGTGGATGATGGCTCCCATGATCCATGAGCTCTCCTATATTTTTCCTTCTACTGAGAACATGGCTCTGATTCAAGCACCATTGTTCAGTGAGATATGGCCTGATAGTCTCTACACCTTCAGTAAATATTTATTGAGGCCTTAATCTATGCCAGACTCTGGGTGAGGTGCCGGGGATGTGAGAACATATAACAACATTCCTGCCCTCAAAGAACTCATGTATCTGCATAAACCGTCCCTCATGCTCCAACCCACTAACTGCCGTGATTTTATTAGCAAAGACCGTGACAACAGCTGTTAGGGAAAGTTTGGCTCCCCCACATTCTGACAGGGAGATGCAGAAGTCTTATTTTGGTGCCCAGTGTGGCCATTCTGTGTACCTGGTTAGGCAAAGGGTAAGGATTTTTTTTTTCACTTTATCTCAGGAGAGACAGACAGTCATCACCTTAACTCAATAAAGCACTGTGCTTGTGCACAGTGAGTTCTCACTACCTAGTAGGTTCTTTAATCCTAATTTTTATTACTTCAAGTCATTATTATTAAGCATGGATTCCATAAAAGCACCAGCCACACAGCACAATAGTGTATTTTGGAGAGGGACAATGGAAAAAAGTTTTCTTTTAAGAGTAAAACTTGAAGGATGAATAGATGGAGCACAAGGGATTTTTAGGGCAATGAAATTATTCTGTGTGGTACTATAGTGGTGGCTACATGTCATTATGCGTTTGTCAAAACCCATGGAATGTACAACATCAAGAGTGAACCCTAATGTAAACTAGGGACTTTGGTTGATAGTAATGTGTCCGTGTTGGTTCATCGATTGTACCAAATACGCCACACTGATGAGGGGTGTTGAGGGTAGGAGAGTATGTATGTGTGGGTGGGGAGGGCTATGTGGGAACTCTGTGTTTTCTGCTCAATTCTGCTGTAAACCTGAAATTGCTCTAAAAATATAAAGTCTATTAAAAAACTCAATTATTAAAAAAAAAGAGGCTAAAACTTAAAGTAAGCACAGTTGGCAAACAAGTCTATGGTTAAAAAAAATACAACAATCAAAGAACTGTGGTCTATTGCCTTTCTTACAAACATCAACATCCAAACATAGATGAATTCCTTTAAACCTGGAAATTTAGCTGTTCTGTCTCTAATGTCAGGATTTTTCAAAACCCTGTGATTTTTTTTAAAGTCTCCAAAAGAGATAGAAAATTTTTAATTAAGTAGAGGATAAGGTTGATGCAAGGGTGAGTCGAGAATTCGTCTAGCACGGTGCTTTATTATTATTACTAAAACTAATTACATTTGTAGTTAACATGACAATAGTAGTGATGGGATAAAAAGGGAACAGGACCACTTCAAATGATGACTTTTTTCTAGGTTACGGGAATTTAAAGTTTTTCTTTCTTCGTTCTTCCATTCATTAATTGATCCTCTCAACAGAGACACCGAGCGAGTTCCGGGCAGGGTGCTAGCTGCCGGGAACACAAAGACGAACTCAGTGCTCTTCCTTTTAGGGAGATGTCTTCGGATAGCTGAAGGACATCCCACCGAAAAAGTCACAGTGCAGGGTGTGCCCGGGAACTGCCGGCAGTGCACTGCCGCTTTCACTCCGGTTGGCTGGTGCTGCCACCTGCTGGGCATTTGCTTTTTAACAGCGTTTAACCGGAGGCACCGACCGAGAAACCAGAATTTCCTCGGTAGGAAAGGCGCCCATTTTCATCTTTGCATGGTGGGTGGACCGTGCTCTTTTTCTTGAAGAGTAAACCTTCCCTCTTCCTCTCCACCAGCGCCCTGGTAGCACCAACCCTAACCCTTCCAGAACTGCAAGCTCCTCCCTCGCAGGTGTGCTGAGTCACCCGGGCAAGCCCAGGGCAATTGCCTCATTTCTCTCCCTCTCACAGAGTTTTGCTCCTGAGCTTCTGTTGGAAGGTTTTGGCCTTCTTTGGGCTTCTTCCCTCTCTTGGGAGAGAATTTCTTGCCGGCACACTGGTAATGTGTGCCTGACTTGCTTAACAAGGCAGGAAGAGGCCAAAGGCCTTTGCAGCCAACGCTTCCACCCAACTCTGAACTCACTCTCACTTCTGTCTAGGGAGCAGTGTCGTGGGTGGCGGTAGTTTACTTACTTCCTCACGGGTTGTCCGGTTCAGGTCCTCTGGGCTGCTTCAGAATGCTGAGCAGAAGTCCGGGTTCCGAGGATTAAGCATTAAATAGGTCGTTTGCTTTGCATCATCAGTTCTTGAAGGGAGTGGAGCACCTTCAGGGATGGTTTCATCATGAAAAAGGAGCCCAGTCATCGTACTGAGTCCACCACCGATTGCACGGCCTCCTGCTTCATCTGGCCCTGCTTCAAGCCAGGGGCTTCCAAGGAATTGCCAATGTTTTGCCCAGAAAACATTTCCTTATTTGGTTATTAGGCTACTCGGTTGGGCACAAAATCATGGAGTCCCCCTCCTTCCATAGCTTGTCATCTCATCAAAAATTATTCTGGATTTAAGTAGGTAAGAATGACTGATGGAATATGAAATACACTTTTCTAAGAAATACAATGCTTTTGCAAATATTAACTACTAAAATGTAAAACATAAAAACAAATTTCTTCTGTATAGCACAGGGAACTATATTCAGTATCTTGTAGTAACCTATAATGAAAAAGAATATGAAAACGAATATATGTATGTATATGTATGACTGAAACACTATGCTGCACACCAGAAATTGACACATTGTAACTGACTATATACTTCAATTAAAAAAAATACAAAAAAAACCCCAAAATAAATGCAATGCTTACTTTATGCCTTTAATCCTAAATTAAATCATGAAGTGGAAAATATATTCATTTCTATCTAGTGGCCCCCTTCTCAAAAGCTTTCATTTAGGAATCTGGGTTTGTTCTTCATGACTCTGACTCTTTAGGAACATATCCTGAGTTCAGGGATGTGCACTGCACTACGAGAAAGACAGAGGCGGGTACAGTACTGGACAAATTAATCATCAAATCTCCCTTCTGATACTCTGTTTCTTGGTTCTTTTCCTTTTTCATTTTAGCTTGACAGACCTTCCCATCAACTCTTTCAGCTCTCTCCCCATTCTGATCGTTTCTCAGGCTCTAGTCCACGTTCTCCCTTCCTCTCCCTCCTTGCTAAGCATTTAAGGACCACCTTCAACACAGCCTGGAACACTCCATACCTGAACTATGCTTGGACTCCGCCCAGCGAGCCAGCCCTGCCCCCTCCCTTCATCCCACTTCTGAGGATGCAGGGATTTTCGTGAAAAAGTCAGTGTGGAATTTGGTATGGATTCCAGGTGCCCCCACTGGAGCTCCATTCCACAGACCAGTGCTTCTCCCAGGCGAAGTGATGATGTCTAATGTGTCCAGTTGAGACGGGGTGAGACCTGGGACCCAGGACCCTGTGCTGCAGTGCTGGCACCTGGACAAACGTCTCCTCCAGCAACAGAATACAAAGAAACTACAAGGGACTAAAAACAATTGCACATCTGCGCAGTCTGGGCAATTATGAACAGTAAGATACAAAAAGGCCAAACCCAACTGCTGGGAGCAAAACAGGGGACTGCACGTGATCCCTGCACATAGCACCACCAAGGGGGTGGGCAAACCACCTAAGCCACCTCTCCGGCCTGTCCCACCCATCAGCCCCCACTCTCACCCCATTGAAGGAACCAGCTACCCCTCCTCGTTTCCTGGAGTGAGCAAGGAAGGGCACCCGTTTCTTGTTCTCGCTCCGTGGTGCTGCGGCACAAGTCCCAGCAAAGCCTTGCCTGGATTTCTCGTCTGGCTTCTTACCAGTTTCTATTGATTAAAGAGTCCAAGAACCCAGGCTGGTAACACAGGGAGTCAGCCTGGAGGGGCAGGAGGTCCGGGGATGGAAGGTGGGTCACGTGGGAATGAGGAAGACATGGCGCACAGGGCGTGAAGCGAAGGGAGGGAGGAGAGGATCTCGCAGGTGAATGGTTGTCAGCAGGGAAAGGGGGACTTAACTCCCCAAACCAACAGCAGTCCTTGAAAGTTAGGACTCTGAAGCGGTCAAGATCAAACCTCAATTTTTTAGTAAATTCCACAATGGGAGTGATTTAAGACCCCCCCCCCACCTCCCATTTCACCATACTTCATTACAGAGTTAAGAGAAGGCAGGCAAGAGGGGAGTGGAAATCTAATCTTTCAAAATCATATGCATTTTTTTAAATAGATATTTTTGAGAGGATCATTTGAAATATCGCTGAACTGAGGGATTTCTGTTTTCCCTCTCACATCCATCTTTTTCTCTGCACATCTTTCTTTTATTGCTTGAAATATATTACCAAATTAGACCATGCTCTTTGTTTCAAGTCAAAGGATACTGAAGTACATAAAAAAACAAGAGCTCCGTTCCTCCTGCTTCCAACACCACCCATTAAAGAGCTAATGGTAACATTAGCTTGATGTATTTTCTACATTTCTATAATAACATATAAGGATCTCTTTCTCTTTTTTTGTTACAAAAATAATATATACACTTACACTTGCTTTTTCATCTAATAATATTTTGTCAACATATTAATATTGTAACATATATTTCAATATTTCCACATCATATTTCAGGCCATGGGTATACAGTTCTTTCTTCACCCCTTCCTCTCCTGATAGTCAAACTATTTCCAGTGTTTTGGCACCACAAATATTGTCAAAATAAAAATCTTTATACACATCACTTTGTATCCTGCCTCTTACTTTCAAAGGATAGATTCTTAAAATTGGGATGGCTGCATCAAGGGGTCTGTGCATTTTTAGTTTTAGTGGCTCCTGCCCGGTCACTTCCCCAAATAACATGGAAGTGCCAACCTGGCATTATCACAAGATGGCTCATATTAAAAATTTAATGATTTCTCTGTAACTGAACCCACCTTTGCCTCTAATGTCACTTGGATCCAGATAACTTACTCTAAGTTTAAAACTCAGTCTCTCATGAGTAACTCATACGAACCCTCCAACCCATTCCAGTTCCTTTGTTCCCAGGTGGTCTCTGAGTGTGGGGGATGCTCGTGTGAGATTGTGGCAGCAGGGGTGGGTGTGGGAATTTGGACCGTGGGTGTCTCTGTCTGTGCTGGTGTCTATAACTCACTCCTTTGGGCCTTAAGCATTGCTCTCCGTTCCTGCTGAGCCCCGCCACAGTCCCCAGCTGTCACGTCTAAGTCCTGTACCTTCCTTGCGCTAATCATAAAGACACACTTGGAGCACTCAGCTGGTCCTGGCGCCTTCTCAGGGAGCCTGGCGATTCCAGCTCCTGCCCCTGCACCAGGCCGGGGGTTCCAGACTCTGGGAGGACCCTTTGATCACAGCTGCCCCTTCTCCTGCTCAGGAAAGCTCAGGGCTGCTCACTGAGGTTTAGTCACTGAGGTTGTCTGTGAAGCCAGGCAGTGTTCTATTTGCTCTGGAATGCCTCAAACTTATCTACGCTTATTTTGCTTGTCTGCGGAGACTTGACCTCGGAGGAGGGAGGAGCAGCCCTGGGCCCCACGGGCAAATGAGCCGTCAGTGCATCCCCCACAATCCTTGCTCTCCTGCCTTCTGGTCAAGCTCTTATCTCCTTCTGGCTCTTCTGACATCACACACTCCTCTCTGTGCTAATGGTGTCAACATTGTGTGCTTGGTCCTCCAGGCCTTGGCTCTGGATATTTAAGGCCAGACTTTGAGAATCATTAAAAACAAAACAAAAAAACTCCACTTCTTTCTCAGTTACAGCTCCTGTGGTTGAAAGCATGGCCTTTAAGAATTTTTTCTCTGCTACAGACGTTACAAAATTATTTTCAAGAGCTTAAATGTTTAAGGATTGAATTGTTCTGTCTGTAGTATCTCTGTAT
Source organism: Camelus bactrianus (assembly GCF_048773025.1). Taxonomy (NCBI): domain Eukaryota; kingdom Metazoa; phylum Chordata; class Mammalia; order Artiodactyla; family Camelidae; genus Camelus; species Camelus bactrianus. The sequence goes on along the minus strand of NC_133572.1, from coordinate 7,033,468 downwards.
CTGTAGCTTTAAAAATCCTAGCACTCCTTAAATGATGGGGGGAAAAAAAGATAAGTAAAAGGAATTTAAAAAAAAAACATAGTTAAGTCTCAAAATATTACCCCATTACAAGAGCAAACATATTCTTTGCACAATTAATTATGTGAGCTAATGAAAAAACTTTAATTGATAAGAATCCCATTTGTGGGGAGGAATTTTATTGGAAGAAAACACTTGAATTGCCCCAGGGTGAGGACTGAGATCCTAGGGGCCTGTTATAGCAAAAACTGGTGTCCAGACTACTGCACATAAGACAAAGGGAGGAATCTGTTTGTACCAGTGAAGGAGCAGAGAGGTTAATGAGAAGCAGAGAAAAAGCAAGAAAGATGGCAAGATGTGTGCACGGCAAAATCTGACTGCTAAACCTCTGGTACGATTCCACTAAGCTGTAAGAAAAATGTTCTTACAGTGGATGCCAGTGAACAGCGGAACTTTGCACCCAGAGTGGTGCGGGGCTAACAGAACCGAGACAAATAGTGTCCAGTTACTGGCAAAAGGAAAGCCTGGTCGGCAGGGAGGATATAGCTCAGTGGTAGAGCACGTGCTTAGCATGCATGAGGTCCTGGGTTCGATCCCAGTGCCTGCGTTAGAAAAGAAAATAAATAAATAAATAAAAGAAAAAAGAAATAAATAAACCTAATTACCACTGCACCTCCCTGACCCCACAAAAAAAGGAAGGCCTGGTGCTCACAAAGTCCTGTTACTCGGCAGCTTACTGGCTCTCCCCCATCATTCAGCATCTTCGCCTCCCCTCTGACCTGCTTCGCCTGTAGTGGTGCTGTTTTCATGTCTTTACAGACGAGAACTGCCTTTCCTCCCTGGCATCAAATGAGCATCAGAGAGCCACACACGTCCACAAACCTGATTCCAGGATGGCTTAAAGAAATACAAAACTCCCTTAATTTACTTCCGAGAGTCATTTTTTCCCGCTTTCACTGCTAGCCTCACCAAGCAACGAGGGACTGTACGTGTGTTTGACCTGCCTTCTGTGTGATGCTCTCATGCACGCCCATGCACACACACGTGTGTTTGATAAATATAATATGATATAATACATGTCACAAGTCTCAAATGATACCTGATCAATGCCTTTCCAGATATTGTGTATTGTGTGTGCATGTGTATGTGGTGTTTTAAGTATTATATATTATATTAAACATATGAAAATCTTACAAATAATTATATTTATGTTTATACTTATAAATCTTATGTAGAAATAGACACACAAGACATGAACTGGCTCTCCTTAAGGCCATCCTCAGCGTGGTGTCACACTGAAAAGAAATAGAAATTTCACTCCAAAATGCCTTTCAAAAATAGTGTTTTTAGCCAGGGAGGGGATCGCTCAGTGGTGGAGCGTGTGCTTGGCATGCATGAGGTCCTGGGTTCAATCCCCAGTGCTGCCCCCATTTAAAAAAATAACCTAATTACCTCTCCCCACCCCCACCCCCCAAAAAACAGTGTTTTTATTTACGTGTTTCTCAGGGAGGGGAACTGGAGATGCGCACACATAACATGTGTCCAAACTTCTAAAAATCCTCTTTAAGCACCTCTTTTCCCCAAAGCTCTATTCATCCTGTGAGCAACTCGAATTTCTTGGTCTGCTGCCCCCAGAAACGCTAGCATCCTACTTGCTTTACTCTGCAGACCTCCTTCTTCTCAACTGCCTCCAAGACCTTCCGGACCAGCACCAGCCCTGCAAGTAGCTCCTATTTTATGTAGATCGACCCCACTCCTCCTCAAAGCGTCTTTAGTTCTCTGCCTACACCCCGTACACCTACCTCTCCTCTCAAATTAGGTCAGCAAGTTCCCCTAGCCAACAGCCAGTCAGCCTCTTAGAGGCAGGAAAGGGGAAATATTCAAAATGTTTATATTAGAAAAAAAGACGTTTTGGCCCTGCATACACCCATCTTTGCAGCCAAGCTTGATCTGCCGCTGGTATCACTGACCTTCCAGAGAGTCCTGATGGGTGAGTGCCCTAGCACAGGTGGCTGTCACATGACCTGCCACAGACAGAGAGCGAAACGTTTTTAATTGAAGAGCTTTGGAAACAATTCTGACTAGGACAGAGAACTGTCTTTGTGAAGCATTTTGGTTGGGAAAAGTTAGCCCACAAGGCACGGCCCTGCTGAACTAGCAGCGGGACAAAGAAAAGCAAATTCCGCTGCAGAAGAAAGGCAGAATTTTGAGTTTTGGAAGGCAATCCAAGAAGAAGTAGGGAGCGGAGTCAATTTTTATTACATCTTAAAGATGACTTTACGCAACGGGAGGACTTGGGTCCATCTAAGGGCTGGCACCTGGGGGAGGGACAGAGAAATAGACCAATACATAGGTGACAGGCAGATAACAAATAGAAACAGAAGGAAGAAAGGGTGGGAGGGAGGGAGGGAATTCACTCCCAGGCTTTCACAGAGCTAGCAGCTCTAATGGTAACCACAAGCTAGAGGGAGCCATCCTCAACTCCACTTTACAGAGGAGGACTTTAAGGCTCAGGGAGGAAACTTGCCCAACGCCACTCAGAAACTGTTGAACTCAGAAATCTAACCAGCCCTTCTAACTCTAAAATTCAGATTCTTTCCGTTCTTCCTAAAAAGTTTCATCAGAACACGGCTCTTCTCTGTCACCTCTTATACAAGACGTCCCAACCTCTGGGTAAAAGAACGATGTACCCTCTCGGGTTACCTAGTCAATGGAAGTCAGAGTAATACTGTGTTTCATCAGATCCAAAGTGAAACAAGATGGTTTGAAATTTTACCACATGCACACTTTACTTTTTCAGAACCATATAAAAATAAGTATTGGATAAACCATATTGCTATTGATGGCAACTCAAATAAGGACTCAATTTTTGTTTTGTTTTGGGGGAGGTAATTAGGTATTTATTTATTTTAATGGAGGTAAGGGGGTTGGACCCAGGACCTTGTGCATACTAGGTGCCTGCTCTACCACTCAGCTATACCCACCCCCGCTGGGCTCTTTGATTAATCATATTATCTACTCCCTGGCCAGACTTGATGGTAAATATTTTTCTATATCATGCTTTCTGGGTCCTTATGAAACTGGTAAGTAGATAAACAAAATGTGATATATGCTTGCAGTGGATTTCCTCTCTCACTCAAAAGATATTTTATGGAATTTTTAAACTTAAATTTTAAAATTAATTCCTCTTGCTTTATGCTGAGAGAACATGTTATGATCTATTCAATGTATGATTTCTCCAACTTCTGGCAAAATATTGAATGATTATATATATTTCAGGCACACTAAAAAAGAAGGTATAATGTTTTGGAGCATACATAATTCTGTTAAGTATTGATTAAATCAACATGTTAATTATACTACTCAGCTCTGTTAATATTTATGTATTCTTTATTTTATCTGTCAGAGGGTAAAATATGTTAAATATCTCACTGCATTGAGTTTCTGTAATTTTCTTCCTGTGTTTCTTTGTGTTTAACTCCGTATATGACTATACAATATTTATGAGTAAAATCACATGACGCATATCATGGTGCACTTTTATCAATAAAATAGTAGGTCTGGGCCTACATATTGTTTTTTGCCTTAAGTTATATTTTCCCCAAGATTAATCCTTGTTTTTTTTTGGTTTTTTTTTTTTTTTTGATTTCTTGGTATATCTTTGCCTATCTTTTTACTTTCAAATTTTTTGGTCATTTTGGTTTGAGTATGTTTTAGAAACATTATGACTGTGTGTATATGGGTGTGTGTGCCTGGGTGTGTGTTTATCCAGCTTGAGAACACCTGTCTTTTAATAGGGAAGTTTAAAAAGTTGAACCCATTTCCATTATTTTTAATACACGTTTTATACACATGTTGCCATAGTATGTTATGTATGTGTTTTGTTTTCATTCTTCATTGTTTTTTCTGTTTTATAATCAATAGACTATGTTTTGCTTTGTTTATATCTTCTTCAATAACTTTCAAAAGTATTAACTGCAGTTCTCAATTTTTCAACTGAATAAACCATAGAAAAACTGGTACATTTAATAGCATAAACAAAACCATGTGTACACTGAAAAACATCAAAAACAAACTGAAGGACAGACTAACTGGGGAAATATTTGCAACAAACATGACAGAGGTCTGCAATATGAAAGAAGTCATGAAGAAATGGGTGTTAACAGTCAAAAGTGTGTTTAGCTAAAAGAAACAGAAAAACCTACCACAGTGGCTTAACAAGTAGAAGAACTGTTTTATTCAGGTAAAAAGAAACTCTATGGGAATCAGTCTAGGGCTGATACATTGGCTCCGAATATCACCAGTGTCCAAGGTGTAAGCCTTTCGGCTCATACATTCCTACATTCCTAGCATGTAGCTTTTATCTTTCTGGTTTCAAGATGACTACTGCATCTTCCAGCAGTTCAAGCAGGAAGAAGGCAGAATTTGGACAATGCACCAGGAGACTTATTTCTTACATCAACAAGGGAGAGTGAAAATCAAAATTTAGCTTTTGTCCCATCCATAGTAGAGTCAAGTAATGGAGAAATATGATGCAAAGGAAGTTTGGGTCTGCCAAAAATATAGTGTCTGCCACATAGACACAGAAAAGAAACAGAAAATGCATACGTCAGAAATGAAAAGATATGAAAATCACTTAAAAATGAACCACATCGTCATGCAAGCAATTTATGAAAAACTGTTCGGCGGTCTTCAAAAATTTCTTAGCCCTTTGACCTGTCAGTTATCATTCTAGGAGGTAACTGAACACAAAGCTCAGCCACAGAGCTGAGGAACAGGACACACAGATCTCAGAGAGCCCTCAAAAGCCCTTCTTGGGGAGGAGCTGTTCCATCAGTCTGGTTATCTGGTCTGCGGCTCTTTAAGCGATGCTCTGAGATTCTGATGACTCTGCTTCTCTCTGTTTCTGCCCCCTCTGCTTCCCCTTCTCTTTCCACTGTCATGGAACTCAGAGTTTCTCGATCCACTATTAGTTCTCTACAGCCCCGTCTCCCTCACCGGTCTCTGCTTACTCTGGCTGTTTGCTCTCCTGACATGCTTCTGGTCATGAGGCACTCTGACTCAGGGCTAAGTGCAGCCAGCAGAGCAAAGGGATTGAAATTAAACATGGGTCACATCAGACTGCTTGCAGAAGTGTTTGTTCTGTAACAACGCTCTTGAAAGTACTGCTCTGGTTGGAGGCTACTGTCTTAAGGTCTTTAATAATTTCAAGTTTTTAAAGAAGCAAGTGCCAAAAACCAAACTCGTATCGAAGAAAGCAAGGATGCGTTCATTGTGAGGCTTCTGACCTGCCAGCTGGGAAACCCTAGGCTATGGGAGCAAGTCTGTGTTGATCCCAGACTAAGGGGTTTTTATGGGATGAATACAGAAGGTTTTTGGCTTTTTCAGCTGGTTGGTTGCCTTCTGGCCTTCTTTCTTATGTGGGTCAGGGTAGCTGAGTCGGGGAGACGAGGAAGTCCAGAGATGGCATGAACAGACGCAGCACTTGAGGACTGGCTGGTGTTCTCTGCTGACTTCTGAGAAGGGCTGTCAATTCCTGTAATGTCCGGATGAGTTTTCTGTATGTACCTGTATTGACCATTTTGTCCTTGACATAAATGACTCCATTTGAGTTTGGGTCCACACACAGCTTGCTCATTACAGAGCACTTGGAAATACAAAAAGTATACAACGTGGAAAAGAATAGGAAAAGGAATACATACTCCTTTTCACATATATATATGTGTGTGTGTCTAACTGCATCACTATGCTGTACACCAGAAACTAACACAACATTGTAAATCGACTATACTTCAATTTAAAAAATTAAAATAAAAAAAGAAAGAAAAGGAAAAAAAGTACAACAGAATAAAATGGCCCACAATCCCACAATCCCAAGATAACCATATTGATAATTTGGTGTTTTTCTTAGGGCCCTTTTACCTGGGATAACTTTATTTCCCTTTTCTCCCTAATATGGGGGTTGGAGGGATTCTGTTTTTTGAGTAACCGAAGATCAGAGTATTTATGTCCAAACATAAAAATGAACTAGCTAAATTACGTATTTTCTCTGATGTGAAGCATGTGAGATCAAATATGACCAAAAATGGGACATCAGATGCTGTTCGTGGACTTCCAGATAAAGCGCAACCTTGGACGTCCTGTCCATCCATTTGTGGATGTTTCCACGCAGGCTAATGTGAACCTCCCCTCTGAACTGTACGAAAACAAAGTTTGCCAGGCAAATTCATAATGTAAACAAGATGAGAGGGACTTGTCTGATGCAAGGGCTCTTAAGGGTTTTTAAACATTTTAACAGTACTCTTCAGTGTTTACAGAGCCACCAATTACTAGTTTTTAATGGCTCTTGTCTGCTCATTGAAGTTCAAGTCCAGCAACAAACAGTGAATGAGGGAAAAGGTTTAGGTTCTGAGACACGCTTCAGCATCTAACCCCAAAACACGCTGCCTAGTGTTTCCTCCGCTCTTCATAGCGGTCCACGTAGCGCCTACAGTTACTAAGTAAATGTTTAGTGGAAATAAGACATTGGATCTTGGAAGTCACACTCAAGACGAACATAACTCAAGTCTTCACTCACTTTTTCGTTGGCTCCTTGAAGAAGAATTCTCTGACTTCCAACCAAGGCTTACATTCCTTGACACTATTTCTCATCACGCGTCACAGTCTGAGATTTTGCTTTCTCTGTCAAGTCTTTCTTAGTAGACGCTAAGCTCTATTATTATCCGTGTTTTCAATCTCTAGCATAATATTTAGCCCCTAATATTTTCTCAGTGAAGGTCGATTGGTGGAGTGAATGCACAACATACAGGTTAGTGGATACATTAAATTTTTTAGATTTCTAAATGTTGAGACCACAGTTTTTCATTCTCAAATTTTTTAGGTTGTGCTGTTCCGCCTTGGTGAGGTGATGATTCAACTAATGATTATCTAAAGTCACTAAACTGGGTGAAGCAAGACATGAAAGGGGCCTTATCAGGAAGCTACAATCGTTCTCAAGAAAAATCATAGAGGTACATTGTGTGTGTGGGCAAGTTATACAATTTAAAGACTGTACAGGCAAGAAATGAAACCATTGTATCAACATTACTGGGTAGAAATCAATTCATTTGGCCACAATTAAGCTAATCTATCTTAAAAGATTCTGTAAGGCAGACTTATTTTTAATTAGAGTACTTTTCAATCTTTATCATTCTTTCCAAGTGATAAAGTCTTTACTAAGCATATAAATTTCTAACATCATGTTAAACGTTAGGATCCAACATCTGATTTTTTTTTTAAATTCTCAATACATTCTAAACTTCTTGTCACTTTTCACACTTGTCAGTCAGCAGTGCAAAGGGCGGATGTGTGTGTTTCCCCACAACAGAATCAACACTCTGTATCTCCTGTCTTAATACATTTCTTATAAAGGAGCGTGCTAACTTTATTTTATTTTTATGTAAAAAAACCCCCTTTTTTATTGAAGTGTAGTCAGTGTACAATGTTGTGTTAACTTCTGGTGTAAAGCATAGTAATTTTCACTGAACCCAAGTCATCTCAATTCTTTGCAGGAAATCACTATCAGAGAGGAAACTGACCCTCTGTCTGCTTCATATTCTAATACTTTCTGAGATTTTACAGATGCTCAACTTCTTCTCTTTTTAAATAAAGAGCAGATTATTCGAGTTAATTTCATAGTGAGAAATGAATGTACTGAGGTGCTATGAGTACCTGCTGCCCTGGATTCTCAGAACTCTCTCTGAGATTGTCTGTATGGCTATCTGTGTGACTAGCTGCATAAAGCACTTAACCCCTCTGGCCTTGTTTCTTAATCTGTTAAAGTATCTGAATTAGTTGACATTTACCATTCTTTCTAGGTCATTCTATGTGAGCCAATCAATCATCCATCTTCTTCAATTCATCTTTGCTCCTCTTATCTTACGGAAACGTGTTATTCTTGACTCCTCTCATTCTCAATTACTCTTTTTCTCAGAAATACCCCGAGTTCTCTGGTTCTATTAGCTATGAAACTTTCACAGAGAAATTTTAAGTAGATCACTCAAACTCACTCCCCGGCCCCGTCGTATCTTCATCTATAAAACACTGGAATGCTTGAAGGTCGCAGGCTTCTCACAGCTCTGACAATCTCAGCAAGTAACCTTGGTTCCTCCTTCCCCCAAGAAAAGAGAGGTTATCCGGCAATAAGATGTTAACTTCTGGTTTCTGAACCCATATATTTAGCTGCATCAGCTTAACCTCTTAAACCTCTAGCTGGGTTCCACCAAAATAAATAGATAAACAAAACTGGGATGGAGAGGCATGCACTTGGCATGCAATCCAACAAATCCCTGTGATGGTGAAAAAGCAGCAAACGCAAGGTTAGACCTTAGAACTCCAGCTAAATTCTAAGAACGTGTGCCCCAATGTCTTATGAAAAAATCACACCCTTGGAAAACACTATCGACACTTAAATAAAATACAGTAATTGAGGAATGACTGCAGATAAATTATGTCAGTAAGTACATATTAACGGTTGTGATTAAGCATTTTGGTCCTAGAAAAACCCCAGCTGCATGCTATTAGAACAGAACTGGCTATTCAGCATACAAATTAACAAAGAAATGATTATGGTTGACTTGCTTTAAGCTCTTTTTTATACACTACCACACTGGCATTCTAAATTAAATAGATTTGAATGTTGTCTCTTTTAGTCAAGCCGTTTGTAGCTCTAAGCAGTATAACCACCCATCAGACTTCCAGTTTTAAATTGTTATTATTCCACTGATTTTGTGTATAGACCTTGCACGGTGTTTTGATTTAGATTAAATGATCTGTCAATCATCTAGATTAAATGATTAAGCAAATTTAGAAAGGTTACTAAGATCATTAAAACAACAGCTCTGCTTTTCCTCAAGTATTCAAAACCACAGTCCCCGAATCTCAGAATTTCAGAGTTGAAGGGAACATGGAGGAACCATTTACTGTCACTTCCTTGTTATACAGAAAAGAGAACTCAACTCCAGATTGGTTTAGTGACATATTCCAATGCCATTGTGAACTACCTATTCAATCGGAGGGGTGAATCTGCTGAAGGAGAGTAGGCAAACCCTCTAGGATGATGTAAATCAAATTGTCCCTGGGACGGTGGGTGAGAGGAATGTAACACAGGGTGATCTGATGAGGAAGTACCTGGCTCTCTCCAAATAAAGAAACAGTGGAGAACACTCTCAAATGATGCACTGGAAGAAGTTAAAAAGAGAGAGGGGCTCCAGAGTCTGGCCACAGAGATGGACTGGACAAGGGGTTTTCAGATGCACCACCAAAGTCACAAGCATGGAGGAACACCTGGCAAGTGGGCAGCAGTCAGGCACAGGCTAACAGGGAGTGTACAGATGGAGCATCAAGTACAAGTGGGGCCATCAATGAATGGCACTGGTCAGTTCTAACTTTTTTTGTTTTTTTTGACTCATCAGTGTTTGGGAACTCTTCTTCCATTTGGGTGTTTCCAATCATGAATCTTGGTCTCCAGAAGCTGAAAAGGCTAATTACTTTCCCAGCCCTGAGACAGTCAGGATGTGGGTACATGGCCCTGCTCTATTTTGTGTGTGTTTTTTACAGTAAGTCTCTTTGTGAAAGTTATGTTAGCAAAACCTTGGGTTGAGAGTCTAAATAGATGAGGGCGTTATCTCGTGCTTGCAAACAAGTGTTGTAATTCCTCACCTACTGCAGAGTTCCTCTGAAGTCATCTAAGGACTGAGCGGTCACAGGCTTTCCTCATTCCATGTGGAGGGATTTTCTGCAATAACACTTCTAGTCTCCGACCTCTTACTGCCTCCTCCCTGCAGTCTCCCTCTCTTTTGGGGACATGCTGTCCGCAGAGAGCATGTGTTCTCACTAGCTCTTGGCCATGCAGTGAGCCTGTGGCCCAGGCTCTGTCTCTTTGGGTCTGGCTGGTTATTTTATAAAGTTAATTCATTTCATTCAATTCAGAGGATCTTAGCAAGCCCATTTGGCCCATAGTTAAAGCAACTTCTCTAAACAACAGTATCAGTATTAAATGTGATATTTTGATTTCTATAGGCCTTGCTCTTTTATCTTAATTAGTTTTGAATTCAGACAGGGAAAAGATGTGTTGTGTGCATATGGCCTCACTAAAACCTCAACACATTGTTTCACTTTCAGTCACTCAAAGTTAGAGTCCAACACTATTTACAATAACCAAGATATGGAAACAACCTAAGTGTCATCAATAGATGAACGGATAAAGCAGATGTGATATATATGTGTGTGTGTATATATATTCCATTGTGTGCATATGCGTGTGTGCGCGCGCACGTACACACACACACACAGGAATATTACTCAGCCATAAAAAAGAATGAAATCCTGTCATCTGTAACAACATGGATGGATCTAGAGAGCATTATGCTAAGTGAAATAAGTCAGACAGAGAAAGACAAATATTGTATGATTTCACTTATAGGTGGAATCTAAAAAACAAAATCAAAAAATGAACAAACAAAACAGACACAGACTCACAGATACAGAGAACAAGCTGGTGGTCGTCGGAGAGGAGAGGAGTGGGGAGATGCGAGAAGTAGGTGAAGGGGGTTAAGAGGTACAAGCTTCCAGTTATAAAATGAGTAAGTTACAGGGAGGTAATACACAGCATAAGGCATATAGTAAGTAATACTGTAACAACTGCATGGTGACAGATGACTACTAGACTTATTGTGGTGACCATCTCATAATGTGTTTAACTGTCGAAATCAGTACGTTTCACACCTGAAACCAGCATAATACGGTGGTCAACTATACATCAGTTAAAAAATAAAGTCAGAACCTTACACAAAATGCCTTCAGGGATTAGGTGACAAGCTAATATTTTTACTACTGTGTAATGTGTTTCTCAGCGTGACCCTCCAGTGACAGCTTTAAGCTACAAAAGTCCCATTCTAAGCATGCTCCAGCTTTGCTCATCGAAATGTGGTCCAGAGAAAAGCACTACTGACATCCTGGGGAGCTTGCCAGAAAAGCAGAATCTCAGGTCTACGGAAGCTAAACCCATATTCTCCCAAGTCCCCTGGGTTGACTTGCGCGCACGGGAAAGCCGAGGAGGCACAGTGCTGCCGAGCACATGGGGTGCCAGCCCCCCGGAGTCTATGCAGAGAGACTAATTCCTCTGTCACTTCAGTCTCTGCACTGACTCCTCAAATGAACCACTGAGCGGTATTCGTAACATCTGTTGACTCCTCCAGAGCCAGCGAAAACCACTCCAATCATCTGTCTTGTTTTTTTAATTGACTATTGATGTTGCTCCCAGTGTCCTCAATTCAGCCAGCAACTGTTGTCACCAAAAGGCTAATTGTCTTGGAGAAGTTTATTTTCTCTGGACACATTTCTTCAGCTGCTGCAAACAAACATGATTTAATTAATCTGCTGCCCGTGAACGGCTTTCCGTGCTTGGGTTAACAAATGTGTCACTCAGAAACTTAGACTGCCGTCCCATCTTCAGATTTTATTTTTGTGATGGAATTCTGCTAGATGAGAAATTCCCTTTAACATTTCAAAATTTTCTTTCCAACCATCGCTCTCCCGTGAGTTGGAAATACTGTGATGAGAGCTTGGTCTGATAATGTCAGTTTACAGTGTATTGATTTAGCACAGCTATAATGTCATACGAAACACGAGTCTTTGCCACCTAACACAAGAACAAAATCATCCTCACTCCACTGCATCTTCAAAGTGTGACATCTGAAGCCACAGGCTGTCCAACCTGGAATAGACCATTGAGTTTGACCTATGAGTGGTCTGGCAGGAATGGGAAGGGGGAAAGCCAGGTCTTTTCCACCCTGTTGGAATTATGGTAGGACAAATGGGGGATGGGGGAAGGTGGGTGAGAGCAGCAGTTGTGGTTTGATGTCCTCTCTCCTAGCTTCGGTCCCCAGAAGTGGGATGCAAAAGCTTAGAATGACGTCACCAAGGGTAGAGTGGGCTCTAGCCTCCCATCATCAGCCACTTGCCCACTTTGACCTGACCCACCCTCCCTTCCTCCCGTTTGAGGATGCTGCCTTCCAAGCTGCCTCGTGCTGAACAGGCATGGCTATGTGAAGCAGACTTGTTAATCTAGCAACGATCAGACAGAGGGAGGGAGACCCTGAGGTTTCCCGTCCCTGCACTCCCCATGTAGTGTGGATCAGACACAGGTAGAATCAATCAGGCCAAAAGAACACAGGTCCCAAGTTTGCCAGCCATGGATTTCAGCATCAGATCCCTGCAGGGCACCCAGTGACCAGAGGGACAGGGGTCAACGCCCTGGAGAGAAGCTGACATCAGGCAGCACATGTCAAGGACTGTCACGAGACCAGGGGCTCCTTCCCCCAGAACTATTTATGGCTGAGAATTTTCTACAAGAATTGTGTAAGTGACTCGAGCAAACTCAGCTTTAAATTAGACCCTTACTCCCCCATCCCCATAGATCAGGCGCTTGTGGAGGGAAGCAGAGGAGATAAAACCAAATGGGACGATTTCATTCCCTCTAGAGTGGTGCTGCCACCCGGGACGCGCGGCTTTGTTTACGGATTGTCTTGAACACGCTGACTCTCACCTGGGAGATTCTCTTTCTGACCCTTAAAAAAGCTGCTCCTTGCCCCCTTCTGTTTAAGGGGCTTGCTGAGGCCTGGACTAAGCCTGCTCTCTCCTCCTGCTCCTGATCTACACTCTCAGTGTCACCTGTGCAGACTGTCCTGGCACCTTTGTCACTGTAACAAGGACAAAAACACACAACTTCCCCGCAATCGCATTCCTAGATATTTACCCAAGGGAACTGAAAACTTCCGTTCACACAAAAACCTGAATGCAGATGTTTACAGCAACTTGACCCATAATCTCCCAAACCAGGGAGCAACCAAAATGTCCTTCAACAGGTGAACAGATAATCAAGTTGTGGTGCCTGCACATAGAGTGGAATACATTCAGCTAGGAGAGAGGACGAGCTGGTGGGTGGGTACAGCTAGGCGGTAAAGTGCGTCCTTAGCAGGTGTGAGGTCCTGGGTTCAATCCCCAGTACCTCCATTTAAAAAAATGTTATGTTAATAAGTATTAAAGAAGAAAAGAGAAAGAACGAGCTATTTATTGATCCACACAACAACATGGATGGATTTTAAGATGCATTCTGCTCAGGGAAGGAAGCCAGACCCCAAAGGCGACCTATTGTATGAATTTACATGACACTCTAGAAAAGGCAACAACACAGGGAAAGAAGATGCCAGGGGGTGCTGGAAGGGGCAGTTGTTGATCACAAAGAGGATTCATGGAGGAATTTTTAGGGTGCTGGAACTACTCTGTATGATTCTGGGATGGTGGATAAATGACTCTGCATTTATCAAAACCCAACACCAAGAAAGACCTTTATGTACACAATTTTAAAACTCCACCAGGATAGAAAGCAGACTCTGATGAACGGATCACCGTATTACAAGTGGATGACATAACACCGTGAAGGGGGTGGGGGAGAAGGCGCTCTCCGAAGTGACTTTGGAAACTGCCGTTTGGACTTGGAATTGAGGGCTGAGGACAAAAGAGTGGTACATAAACACTGTACTCCTGCTGGTCAATCCGTTTCTCATGGGGTTATGAGTTAGCAATTCTGAAACTGCTTTACTTCCCGGGGAGGGCAGACCCTGGTCCACAGTGTGGCCGTGCCCTCTGCACTTCCCAGACTACCTGGTGCCGAGCCACACCCCACCTCACTCAGCATGTCGCTGCCTCCCCTATGAGCGCCTTTCTGGGGACTCCTTGTGACTCCCCCTTGTGCCTGTACAAACAAGTTACTGAAACTTGCATGTGGATTTTATTCACAGGGTTAGGATGGCTTCATCCTCTCCAAATTTATTTCCTCCTTGATCTCCTTCCTTCTTCGCTGTTTCCATCGAGGGTGAAAGCCAATGTTACTCATATATGGAAATGGATAGTTACTTGAAGGGTTCAGTTCCTGGAGCCATAGGACCTGCGGGCAGAAGTTCCGTGTAGTCATGGCAAGAGAGGGAGGCATGTAGAAACAGACCATACCTAACTTCAGAGAGCCCTTCAAACACTGGTGCTGTTGCTGTTTAAGGAGTTCAAAGATAAAACATTTGCAAATCTAAAACATAAATTACACATGTATTCCTCTTGGGGACTTGGACAAAGTTTTGCAAATAACTGGCTGCTAGTTAGAGCAGGAAGAAAAGTGTTAGATGTTAAAAACGTTAACTGTTCGTGAACCGATATAAACTGAGTCACACGTGGGAGGGTGTTTGCTGTGTTTCTCATCTCCACAGCTCCCCCGAATGTGCACATTTACTCTGGATTAGCAGTTGAGATTTCTAACACTTGTCGTGTGTGTGTATGAAGGCTGGGGAAGAGAAGTTTGAGTTGGTGGTAAAAATCTAGCTATGTGACCGTGGGTAAATTATTTGTCCCCTCTCAATATGTCTTTCCTTTAAACTGAGGTTGGACTAAGCATTCTCCCATCTTTAACAACCTGTGACTCACAGAAGAAAACATACTATAGAAGAGTAAATACTGTCTTAGGATCCAGTGTGGGCTTTGGTCCTAACAGCTGTGTGATCTGAATAAAGTCATTTCTTCTCCCCGGGACCTCACTTCCCTGTAAAACGGCAGAATTGGCCTCGCTATTCTTTACTGTCCCTTTGAGCGCTAATATTTTGCAGTTTTCCTCAGTTAGGTAGAGGTCTCAGTCCTCCCTCCTCTGCACTCCGCTCTCGTGCTGGGGGAGGGAGGGCAGGGGGCTGATATTAACCCTCATTATTCTCGTTCTCTGTTTCGTCCTCTTTTTCCTTTCTCTCTTTTCCCCTCCCTCCTCCAACTTTCTTACTGTTCAGCTAGGAAACCGGAAAAGTTTCCTCATTATCAACACAGCAGATGCAGCTTTACTCAGCTGATCCTGAAACCTGGGTCTGGGTTGGAGAGGATGGAGAAATCCTTAGAGCTCTGCCTTGCTCAAGGCCAAAGCAGATGTACAAAGCATGTCCAAAAGGCCATAAAAGAGGTGACTTTGGTCAGCAAAGTGTAAGTCAAACCATGCATAGGCCAAAATGACTTCCCCTTACCTCAGTATGTGCAGATTTTTCCATCATTTCCCCTTTCGATCACAAATCTTTCAACAGAAAGCACTGATGATTGAGTCATCTGTCCCTTGAAGCTGAGGTCATGGCTCCTGTCCCAGGTTTAGATCATGTCCCTTGGTGCTAGGCCTCCTGTATATTTGCCTAGTTACCCACGTTGGGGGAAAGCTAATCAGATACCATGACGAGGCTCAGAGGTATGCTGATGGGGAAACACTTTACAGACCATATATTTTATCACTTACACCCAATTGTTAAATAAGCACCATACATGTGCTTTTAGAAATAGACTTAAAGCAAGCACTGTTACGCTACGTAAGTAGTTATACTCTGTGATGACTCCATCAGAGAATTCTCTTTCTATTCTAAACATTGGGGGCAATATTGATAGAGAGACAAACATTTAGTAAACAGTTCAATTAAAAAATGTGGATCAAAAGCCAATAATATTTCAGACAAAACCAAAAAAAAATTACAACCATATTCATCAGTTCACTCAATCCTATGTTATCAAGGCTTTTTATCAACAGTTTTATGAAATCAGAATTTATTAGTCTTTTAAAATAGCCTACCCTGCTTAGCAGTATGATTTTTTTTTAATTTCAGTTTTATTAGGCAGAACTGTTACAATTTGACTGCACATATACAATACATTCAGCAGTAGGATTTAAAAGAAACCTGTACTTGTCAAAACTCTCTTTTATAAATCTTCTTGAAGATGAAGTAGGCCTGCAAAGCATTAGTTCAACTGTCTATGAATGACAGAAGACATAAAAAGGCAAGGTGAGAGATCTGATTACCATGTTTTTGACAAAGAAGCTTAATCGAGTTGCTGTGACACACAACTGCCCGAGACAACAGCCAGAATTATGACTGACAGCACTACCCCAGGACATGTCCACATTGCAGAAACTCCACTCAACTTCTAGAATGTCCACATCAACATTTATCCACACAGTACAATCTGAGGAGTTTTATCACTCATTCGGCAATGCATCCTGTGCAATCCAACATACCAACCGAGCCTAGTTTAGTATTTTTCTCTGAGATGATACCTCAGTGGGCCCTCAGAAGCATCCCAAAGTTATCTGAAGTTGAAAGAACTTTAATTAGAATCTGATAGGAAGTTCGTCAAAAATATCAAAAAGTTTCACACGATCTGTTAGCAGAAGCATTCTAAGTAAACTTGTTCTCTTAACACAGAGGAACCAAATCTGGCATGCACCAGTCTACTTTTCAGAACAAAATCCATTTACCTAAGTAGGTTTACTCTAATCTCAGGCACAGAACTCCTGTCTCAGGGCTCCGTTTCTATAAACTTTCTACAACTTTCTGCATCCCTATTAGTTTGTCCCTTATTTTTTTCCCCATCTAGAAGCATCCTGCTTTAGCACCAAAATCACCTTTGCCCTTAATAAAATGCAATTCCATTCTCCATTACTTTAAACTCAAAACATATATCCTACTTTTCTACTGTAAATGTTTCCTTATTATTTTGGGTAGTTTTAATTACACATCCAAATTAGAGTCCTCAATTCTTAATCTCCAGTGAATGTTTCAATATCTTACTTTGTTTGGGAATGACCGAGCTATTCAAGTTCAATAAACTATCATCATTTAACTTAATTTAGCACAACTCTAAAATTTCAAAGTACCAAATACCTGGAAAGATCACTTTTAAGGGGACATTCCTAAAACCTATTTCTAAAGAGTTCACCCAAAAGCTCTTATCCCACTAGCATTTAATTCACTTATAAGAATTTCATCATACCAAGTTAATTTTTTTCTTTCTGCTGACAAACTCTGCAACAGAAACAACATGAACTTACTGACCTTCAGTAAACCTAGGTATCATAAAAGACATGTGTGTCTTGACTACACCAACAAGCTTAAGCTAGCTTTAACACCCGGGAGCAATTCAATATTGAATATTTCCTAGATCACATTGAACCTGAAATAGGCCCTAACATCTTTTATACTTAGAAGTATTTAATTTGCAAATACTTACTCTTAAGTCAATAAAATAGAGCCCACTGACAAGTTAATTTTTTACATAAGGGCAGAACCAGAGATCTCACAGTTTTTCTGCTTGAGTTTAAAGAACAAAACCTCTTTTTTTCCTTTGAGAGCCCAGATAGATCATTTTGATCTAAAAGGTACAGGAAGGCAAATTCCTCCTGTAACTGCTTTTACAAAACCCAACCATCTTGGCTATTTTCAGGGATTTTTTTTTCTTTTTCCCAGCCCCCAAATATCCACTAAATAGTAATATATATGAATCATTTGCTCACATTCACATGCTTCACTTTCAGCAAAACCAGGAAGAGAGACCAGGATTTGGATTCAGGTACCCAGACACACACAACCCCCTCCCCCCTCCACAAGATAAAAGCCAAATTTCAAAAGACCCACTTTGATAAAATAGCAGAGCCATTAGGGACCACTGTTCTCCAGACCTCAGGGAGTACTCAGTTCACACTGTGCTACAATTTTTCAAAGTAGCCTTTTTTTTTTTTTTTTTTTTTTTAACATTTATGGAAGTATAGCTGAAGATCTCCCAGTTTTGCAAAATATACCCTAGGGAGACTATAAGATGGAACAGAGCTCTGAATACCCATAATAATTATTCATGGCCGGCATTGTCAAATATCAGGCAAACAAACGCAACAGCAAAATGGTCCCTCAGGGCCACAGTTCCCTAGCTCAAAAAAGGAGAACCCCAACCAGCACCCCATTAGTCCAAAGGGGGAAAACCCCAACAAGGCCCCATCAGTCTAAAGGGGGAAAACCCCAACCAGGCCCCATCAGTCCAAAGGGGGAGAACCCCAACCAGGCCCCATCAGTCCAAAGGGGGAGAACCCCAACCAGGCCCCATCAGTCCAAAGGGGGAGAACCCCAACCAGGCCCCATCAGTCCAAAGGGGGAGAACCCCAACCAGGCCCCATCAGTCCAAAGGGGGAGAACCCCAACCAGGCCCCATCAGTCCAAAGGGGGAGAGCCCCAGCCAGGCCCCATCAGTCCAAAGGGGGAGAACCCCAGCCAGGCCCCATCAGTCCAAAGGGGGAAAACCCTAACCAGGCCCCATCAGTCCAAAGGGGGAGAACCCCAGCCAGGCCCCATCAGTCCAAAGGGGGAGAACCCCAGCCAGGCCCCATCAGAGATGAAGCTGAATGAAAGAGCAAGGCTGGAAAGGGAAAACCCCTACCGATGATCTGCCACAGGCGGGGCCAGCGCAGCGGGGAAAGACACCCTGGTGTCTTCACACACGAGCTTGGACACTCACCAAAGACGTCTTAACCAGCGAAGGCAAGTTCTGACACTCACATATACAAACAACAAACACGGTCCCACAAACAAAAAAATCAGATGAGGTGTAGCCCCAAAATTCCACTTCCACTCCCAGATGGAGGCTTCCAGAATGGCCTGGCTCTTGAAAGAGAATGGACCCAGAGGAGCTCCCAGTGAGCCCAGAATGGCTCACTTCCCGGAGGGGAATGAGCCCAGATGGAGCAAGTGGAATTTTCCCATCCTGCGCAAGCTAGAGTGGCTCATCCCAAAACCATACACACAAAAGCACAAACAACAAATAAGCTGTGGTTGCACAGACGGAAAATCAGAAGGGGTGTAGTCTGAAAATTCCATTTCCACTCCTAGACACAGGCCTCCAAACAGATGTGCCCAACTCTGGAAAGAGAACAGATACAGAGAGGCTCGCAGTGAGCCCAGAGCAGCTCACTTCCCACAAGGGAACGAGCCCAGATGGAGGGGAGAGAATTCCTAGCCTGAGTGAGCTGGAGCCACTCACCCAACAAGCAACACCAAATGTGGACTGTAGCTCCTGACATTTCTCTGCTCCAAACAGCCTCTGGCCAGGTGGCTGACACCTGTCAGGGAAAGTCCCTCCCAGTTCCCTGCTGGGTCGACCTGCCACGGGCACAGACTCCTAGGCTGGCTTTACCAAAACTGTTGTCATGTGCCCAAGGCACGTGAGGCCAAACAAACTGAAACGCTAGAGTTTGAAGCAGAGAAAGGTTTACTGCAGGACCGAGACAGAACAGGTGAGTAACGCCCCAGAAAAACCCTCCCCTGCGAACTCCCTGAAGGGTTTCAGTTGAGCATTTTTATAGGCCAGCTGAGGGAGGGGCAGCCCAGGGTCTGTGATCAGCTGTGCACAGTCCTCTGATTGGCTGATGGTGCGCAACCCTTAGGCACCAGAAGGTCTGGGGCCACGTGCTCATGATCATCAAGTAGTTAATGTCTTCCATTTCAGGTGCTTTTAGCATCTGAAAAACTCAGGAAATATGCAGGAGATGAGTATTCGGGTCATTCAGAAAGGAGCCACAGCAGAGGATATGGAGGAGGGGTCTGTGCTGGGAAGGTCCCATTTGGTCCTGCTCAAGTCACACTTGGCCAAGCTCAAGTTATCAACCTGCATATTCATTTCCATGGCAATTCCTGTAACCTTGCCTCTTAAGAAAACTAGATGAA
Organism: Camelus bactrianus; assembly: GCF_048773025.1. Lineage (NCBI taxonomy): Eukaryota > Metazoa > Chordata > Mammalia > Artiodactyla > Camelidae > Camelus > Camelus bactrianus. Next base: position 7,013,855 of record NC_133572.1, on the reverse strand, counting down.
ATGAAGTTAATTACTGAAGGAAATCAACTGCAAAATATCCAAGCGTTGACTCTAGGTAAAGATTACAGAAGGTGGCACAGTGTAAACTCTGGCGGGGGTCTGAGAAGAGGTGAAGCAATTGTTTTCACATGGAGGAATTACTGGGTTCTGTACAAATGCGACTGCAATCATTCGCACGATAATGGAACATGACTTCATACTGACTAAATTGCTCAGCCATTATCTGCTTACCCACTAATACTCAGTTTACAGAGTATTTTTCTCTAGTTATCACAAAGGGAAGTACAGGTGAAATTGAGAAATTTATGAGCAATCGAACTTTATGTTTATTTTTTAATTTTTATTTTTGTGGAGAATATTCTTTATTGATAAAAATTTGTAACGCATCAAGAGACATACTTTCTGACTCAGGTCTAGGACCACAGAATTGCTAAGCCAATCCCTTCCCACCATTAGAGGCAACAGCAGGACAGTGCAGTTACTCCCCTCATCATCCTTATCATCCCGATCAGTATACACAACATCAATTTAGATGAAATTCTTCCACAGACACTGATTCAAAATACGACAGACCATGTTAGCCAAGATAATTTGGGGGCATGTTCAGAACTCTACTTAAAAATTAAGAAAAGATTGCAAAAAGCTGGGAAAAAGTCTAACAGACCTGCTCCCCAGCTCTAAAGTCCTTTAAGGTCCCTTAAAATTGCCAAGATTGCAATTACAGACAACTGTAAAGAGAGGAAAAATAAGCAAAATCAGAATTTGGTTTCTAATTATCATATTTTTTAGAAAAAAATACCAGTATTTAATGTAGCAAATGCAGATAGAAGTGTATTTTCAAATGTCAAAAGAGAAACTTGGAAAATACAATGAAAAACTTCCCCAAATCAACATTTTAGTACATATCCCTCCAGACTCTCTGCACCCATATCCCACAGTTTGATTCACAACTAGAACCATACTATACCCTTTTCATCTAGCATATTTTGCCTTGTCAGCATACATGCGAAAATTTTGTTTTTCATTGTTGTATTTGCAGAGGGCAGAGTGCCTGATACTCGGATAGCACTCAATTTCCTCACTCTTCCTAACACCCCAGTAGCACCCTACGACGAATGTTCCATTGTTCAGTCACATCCTTGCTGATAAACTTGTACATTAATTTCAAACTTTCCCTGTTAAAACAAGCAAATCTCAAATTGGTTATCTCCAGCCCAGATTCCTCCTCTAGGCTTCAAACTTGAAATGACCCTTGGATTTTCACGTCTAACCAGACATCACAAGCTTCACACTGCCCAGACTGCAACTCTTTAGTATCCTCCCCACTCGGACTCCCCAAGTCCCTAAACCTTCTTGTCCCTACCACCGCGCACTTACTTAAACCAAAAACTCACAATTCTTCAATCAGCCAATCCTGCCAGTTCTTCCTTCAAAATTTCTCCCAGTATTTCCTTCCCTCCATGCTAACTTTAATCCAAGCAACTTCATCTTATCTGCATTAATGTAAAAATACCCTTGCTTCCCTTCTTGCATCCCATCTAGTCTGCACACTGTAAAGTAACTTCATTAAAAGACAAAATTAGATCAGGTCATTCCTCTGTTAAAACCTTTCAGTCATTCCTCAAAACTCTCAGGACAAAATCCGAACTCCCTATCATCACCTGCAAAATTCCAATGCGGCACCTGCCCACCACTGTAACCAGACCAAATTCTGGAACCAAACCCAACGCCCCAAACCGCGGGCCCACGTGTTCACTGAAACACGCGCCTCCCAGGCTCAAAGCCTTCCCTTCCTTTCAGAGCAGGGGACAGAAAGGCACCCAGGCGACCCTGAGTCGGCAGCTCCCTCCTTCGGTCTTGCACGACACCCGCCTCCCCCTGAGCGGCTCAGTCTCCACCTGCCTTAAAGACGGCGTGGCCTGCGCACAGATGGCTCACGCAGCACCAACACGGTGAGGCCGGGCCAGGGCGCTGCGCGGCCCCCGCGAGCTCTTACACCAGCGAAGAAAGACCAAACTTTCGGCCCCGACAGGCCCGCAAGGCCGCGATGGGCCCGGCGCCGGAGCGCGTCTTCCCGCGAAGCCGCGTACCGCGGTGCCTGGACGTTCCGGCCGCGCTGGGCGCGAGACGCCCCGACGCGCCCCTCCTTCCCCAGGGCTCCTGGGATGCGCCCAAGTTAGGAGAACAGGATTCATCACTCACAGTGTACAAATTTGCAAGATTACAAATCTGTTCGTTTCGCCACAAAAATTCAAGATTGCTTAGATTCAGTTAGACCACCCAAGGTCCTTTCGAGTTCTTACAAATTCTTCCTCCCCATGAATTTTCTGTTGACTAAGAGAAAATTCTCCACTTTATCCGAAGTTTCAAAATATGCACTTTTCTCCCTCTTTTTGCCTATATATGAAGCTTATCTTCTGCTTCCGTATGTATTATTTTTACTTTCCAATTTTAAATTCCTTGGAGAATATCTTGTTTTCAAGTATCAAATTTCATTTTATAAACATGTATTTATCATCTCATAAAGCAAGATGAACTCTACAAATCGGAGGTCCACACACTTTGTCAATAAAGGGCCAGGGAGTGAATATTTTAGGCTTTGCAGGCCGCAGACAGCCTTTGTTGCATATTTATCTTTATGTCTTTTTTTTCCCTTAAAAACCTTAAACATGTAAAAACCGTTCTTAGCTTGTGGGCCATATGGAAACAGGCTTCGTTTGACCTGTAGGCCTTAGTCTGCCAACCTCTGAAAAGCCTTGATTTCAAAACATTACATCATATAAATAACTATAATACAAGGCAGACATGTTAATTTATACAAGAAAAGTACAAAATGTGTAGAGATGCAGATTTGGTCCTCTTCCAGGGTTCTTCCTAGCAATGGCATCATTATCCATATAATTCTGAAGTCAGAGACCTCGGGATTATCCTCTGCACGACCCTCTCCCTTTCCTTTACCCCCTGTATGTAATCCAACATCAAATTCTGTTCATTTTACCTCCTGAACATCTCTCAATGTGATCCATTTCTCTCCATCGCACTGCTACCCTCCTGTAAAACTGTCATCATCCTTGGCTTGGAATATAAGATTCCTAACTGGTGTCTCTAAGCCACCCTCATCTACCGTGCTTCCCTATTACATGTATTATGTCTCCTTCCTGTTTCCCTCCCGCTTTCTTCTCTTTTATCCCTCTTCTCACTTCTCCTCACCTTCCTTTGTCATCTCTTCCTGAAAAATTCAATCCCAAACTGTCTGCAGTGTGGGAGGAGGTGGGGAACTTCAGTGGCCCAGTGTGGGTTTCTGAGCCTGAACTGGGTGAAGACTGTCCGTGGAGGGGTGAGAGTGTGTCCTGATGTGGGTGTCAGAGCGCAAGCAAGTTAAGAAAGGCACCCCCAGGAAGGACAGCCTGGAACAGGCGCTCAGAGCTGGAGCGGGGCGGGAGTGGCAGTGAAGCTGGGAGAAAAGTTCCATACACAGGGGCTGATCAAATAGGTAAATATACTTAAGGATACTAGAAGCTGGGTTTTGCACTGAGAAGGAAATTACAAGGACACAGAGTGAGGAAACTAGAATGATCCCAGTGACCCGTGGTGTTAGATTGAGATCAGTAAATTCATGGTTTTCAATATGTAGATAGATAGACAGACAGACAGACAGAGGCACAGATGTAAATGTGACTGTGTGTATGACTTTGTGTATATGTGCATTGTGTGTGTGTGTTCCTTGGCCCTGCCCATTAAAATCTCCTTATCTTTCCTTCACGTCCTTCTGCTAAACCATCCTGCAACTGAACTAAATGCAGCTGAGATGTTTTAGTGGCTCATTTGGCTCGTTGTTCTATTGATTTATTGGAAAACTTGGTGAATACGAGATAATATCGGAGGCTTTCCTGTGCTGATATGTGGCCAGGGAATGAGGAGAGCTAGTGATCCCCTCCCTCTATGGTTCCAAATTACATTGAGAATCTTCCATTTCAACACATATCTGGCACCATAATAGCTTTCCTGTGTCTCCCACCCTAGTTTGTTACGTGGCTAATTGCAAAGTATTCCTGGGCCAATGCCTCCCTTACCTATTTCCACATCTCCTACTCCCACCTGTGTGGCTGGTGCTCGTTACTGAGTGACGGTCTGGTGAGCAAACACAATAAAGGGACTGGCGAGACAGTGCACCCTGAGGGGTCCAGGCCGTGGTTCTCCATGGCTGATAACATCGAAGCAGAGAGAAAAACAGACATTAAGTGCCCCCTGAAGCAAGAATGCATCGCTACCTATGATGTAGTCTTGAAAAACAAAAAATCTGACCCAGAATCTAAGCCTCTGGGTGTAAATACCAATTTACAGGAAATGGAACAGAAGAATGCGTTAAATGGCAGTGCAAAGATGCTGCCCAGCAAAGTCTAAACAGGCAACCAGTTTCTTCAATTAAAATGAAAAAGCAAGGAAAAATAGATGAAGGGGTGGGGGGAGGCTATAGATAAAAAGACTCAGGAGATACATAGATTCATCACAAAATTTGGGTCTTATTTTGATCATAATTCAAACAAACAAGTGGAAAAAATATTTTAAGAGAATTGGAGAAATGTGAACACTGATTACTTAATGAGACTAAGCAGTTATTAATATTTTAGGTGTGATAACAACAAAAATCAAATGGACTTTATTCTGTTTCATTGATCTATATATTTGTTACTACTGTGTTGATTACTATAGCTTTATTTTATTTAACAATGAACAAAAAATATGTCTTCCTTTAAATTCTTAAATCAGAGGGAGGGGATAGCTCATTGGTACAGCGTGTGCTTAGCATACATGAGATCCTGGGTTCAATCTTCTGTACCTCCATTAAAAAAATAAACCCAATTACCTCACCCCCCCAAAAAAATTCTTAAGTAGGATACAAAAAACATGAACTACAAAAAAAAAAGATAAATTAGACTTCATCAAAATTAAAAACTTTGAATAACACGTTGAGACAATGAAAAGATAAGTTACAGATTGGGAGAAAATATCTGTAACACACATACCTGAAAAACAGGGCTACTTTCCAGAATATATTGAAGAACTCTTAAAATTTAATAAGACAAACAATCCAATTAAAAAGTGGGGGATAAGTCTGAACAGACACTTAAATAAAGGTGATGAATAAGTACATGAAAAGATACTCAACATTATTAGTCACTAAGGAAATAAAGTTAAAGCCACAAGGAGATACCATTACATACTCGTTAGAATAACTAAAATTAAAAAGATGATACCAACTGTGGTTGAGGAAGTGGAGAAACTAGAGCTCTTATGAGTTTCTGGGGAGAATACAAAATGGTAGAGCCAGTTTGGAAAACAGTTTTGTCATTACTTATGAAGTTAAGCGTAAAACTGTTCCTATGACCCATCAGCCCCACTCCCAAGGGAAAGAGGACAGAGATGTACATCAAGCCTGTATGAAAATGCTAAGAGCAGATTCACTCCTAACAGCCTCAAACTCAGAACAATCTAAATGTCCACCTGCTGATCAAAGGGTAAACAAAGTGTGGTACATCCATACGGTGGCACATTACTGAGTAATAAAAGGAAGCAAATGACAGATCCCTGCAACAATGTGGGTAATTCTCAAGAGCATTTTGTTAAGTGAAAGTAGTCAGACACAGAGACTAAGTACTGTGTCATTCCAGTCCTGTAATATATATATACACATACACACACATATATACATATACACAATGGAATACTACTCAGCCATAAAAAAGAATGAAATAATGCCATTTGCAGCAACATGGATGGACCTAGAGATGATCGTACTAAGTGAAGTAAGTCAGAGAAAGGCAGATATCATATGATGTCACTATATGTGCAATCTAAAAAATGACACAGACGAACTTATTTACAAAACAGAAATAGACTCACAGATATTGGAAACAAACTTATGGTTACTAAAGGGGAAAGGAGGGGAGGGATAAATTAGGAGTTTGGGATTAACAGATACACACGACTATCTATATATAAAATATCTATATATAAAATAGATAAACAAAGATCTACTGTATAGCACAGGGAACTATATATAAGATCTTGTGATGGCCTATGATGGGAAAGAATCTGAAAAAGAATGCAATACATATATCTGAATCACATTATTTCACCTGACACTAACACAACATTGTAAATCAAGCATACTTCAATTTATAAAAAAAAAAGAGAGAGATGTCACTGGGAAAAAAAAAAAAAAAAAAAAAAAAAAAAAAAAAGATGGTGGGCATCCAAAGAAGAAAATGGTTAACACAAGGAAGTTTCTGGTTAATAGTGGTTTGTCACTTCAGTGGGAGAGAAATGGCCTGAAGAAGGCTTCCCATTGACCCCCTTGAACTGCCCTGTGTCCGTGATAATCTACTCTGCTGAGGCAGTCACTCCAGGCATCATTTAGAGGACATTTTGGATTTCCATTCAGTGAGTGAGTGCTAAATGTTTCAGCTTACAAAAGAGGGGTTAGGAGGCAGGGCTGTACTGGAAGGTGCCTCATCTTGCTGTTGTCATGGGCAGTGTGATTTCGTTAATAAGTGGGGTTTATTCTGGATCTATGCTCGTAGATTAATTTAAAGTTTTAACTGTCTGTTAGTTTCAAGCTTCACGCTGTCTCCTGGTGATGTAATTCTCTTCTGCAGCCTCAACTACCACCAGTGTTCTGACAGTGATCAAATTCATCTCTCTTGGATCAAAGACCATAAACCCAGCCGGCTACTGGCACCTCCACTGGGACGTCGCACAGACTCTAATGTAACATGTATACTTCCTGTTATTGGCCTTATTTGAGTAACGGCTCAAAGATCAACACCATCCTCAAAGTCAGAAAACTGAGATGCACCTGTCGGTCTCCCTCTCTCATATCCCCCCCAACCACTCAGGCTCCAAATCCTAAGGAATCTAACTCCTTCATATTTCAAAACATTTGCTCTCATCCTCATTTATACTTCCTTGTTCCTCGTCCCTTTTATCTCTTACACAGAGGATTAATATGTCCTTCCACCTAATGTAGCTGACTTTTGACTTTTATATTTTGGCCTTTCCAGAATCTAGCTCCTCTCTTCCTATTTAGGAATCCCTGACCACATGGCCACACAGAATCCTGACTACATTTATCAGCCTTTCATGCAACTAGATGTGGCTAAGTCTTCGAATTGTGGACATTAGCTTATAAGTAGAAGTGAGATAGAAAACTTCCAGGTTGTGCTCTTAAAAGAAAAAAGCATGCCATCTCATTTTTTCCCCTTCCTCCTAAAGCTGGAGTGGAAAAGTGATGGCGAGAACTGGAGCAGCCATCTCTGTCTTGGACCATGAAACGGAAACTATGTTTTCGCTAAGTGAAAATACAGAGGAAGGTTGGGCCAGTGCTGGCCTCACAGAGGACAGCTGCCAAACCAACATGGACCTTTATATGAGGAAGAAAGATACTTTAGCCTTAAATTTGGTCTTTGTTATTGCAGCTAAACAGGTACCCTAACCAAACTCTGTTGATGATGTCATAGAGGTCAGTTATCCTTCATAGCGACCTAGCAACCAAGGCACAGGCAGATGGCCAAGGGCTGACCATCCTGTGCCTCCCCTGTGGTGATTAGGGCTAATTAAGGTCAGCTGACCTGAGGTCCTAATGCAGCCGAATCTTCTTGGTCAAACTGGTTCAGCCCTGAGACAACTACTGTGCCTCCTCCAAACTCCCTTTGCCCCATGGCTTCTCAGCTTGCTCTTCCAGCCACTTGATAATTGGGTGAATTCCTGATATCCTTCCAATAAATTCCTCCTTTTTATTTAAACGAACAGAATAGGTTTATGTGACTTGCAACAAAACCCAAAATTCCAAACTGATGCACTGAATTCCAAAGTCACTCTCTTCTAAAGACAGGGCACTGCTGCCTGTGTTATTTGTAAACACTGCTTCATTCTCCCTGCTTAATACCCATCAGGGGCTCTCCAGTCATTTCCTGCAGGATTACCTCCACCGTGTGGCATGTGAAGCCTTCCAGCATCTGGCGCAGCCTCCCTCCCCAGCTTTCTCTCTTGGTCCTGTGTCTACACCTCACAGTTCAGCCGTACTGATCACTTGGCAGGCACAGATTCTGCATCTCAGCCCTCTTCTTCTGTTTGGGACTCCCAGCCCCTCCCCATACCTGCTCGTCAATTCTCATTCAAGAGGTACGTTGGGGTTCCTCGCCTCCACGAAGCTTTTCTAACTGCCCTCATTGGTCAGCCTCATTGATTTCCAACTCTGTCCTTTGACAACGACACGGCACACGACATCGTTCTTAACCTCACCAGGGTCTCTTCTGTGTGCTCACCTGTCTTCATGGCTACCTTCCCCATCCTGTGTTAACTATTTTTCTGTTTCTAGCATCTTTTATATAGTTGGTGCTTGATACACAGGTCTTAAATGAAAGTAAACCATCTTTCTGTAAAACATTTGAAAAGTTTAAAAATAAATCAGTAGGTGGCAGCCTAGTCATTCTGTTAAAACCACCCACTGCCCTCCTAGACTGCTTTTTAAAACCCGCAGGAGCCAGCAGGCAGTGCTCTCTTCCACTGAGTCCCTGCCTGCCTGCTTCCTCTTCTCCCTGCCTGGCTCCTTGCAGACAACTGGGTGCCGTGTATCTTAATACACGTATGTGCACGTCTCCTTAGAGACCGAAACCATCTACACCCACACAGTTTACTATTAATAAGACTTTACTATTTGTATCATTTACTATTCACCATGTACTATTTGCTAGTATCATCACCAAGTCTGCTATTCTAGGAAACTCTTGCTCAGGGTGATAAAAGTTGCAAAATCAAATTCTTCAACTTTCCAGCAGGTGGCATCAAACAGCCGTTTACTCCCCAAGACTCTTCAAAACCCAGCAATCCTTAATTATTGTTATATCATAATCTTTACCAAATCTTAATCAAGTCTTCACATTGAAAGACTCACCTTAAACCAAACCTCAAAACATCATAAATATCTCGACTTTGCTCTCCGACTTCAAGCTGCTACCAGGACTTAATCTAAGTATTTATGTGTGTCCTTTATGGCAGTGAGCAATTGACTCAACTTTGCCTGATTAATAATTTGTTTTATTGGTAATTGAGGGGAGGCAGCACTTGCCAATAAGCGTAAACCTGAGCACTCAGGTGTTTTCTAGGGCTTTGCTACTTAAAGTGTAGGGTTTGTTAAAACGCAGAGCCTCGGGGCCGCATCTGCATCCTGTAAGATCAGAATCTGCACTTTAACACAATGTCCTGGTGAATCCAGTGCTTCCTTCAGACAAGAGTCAGGGTGTGCTGTTCTCAGGGTGTGACCTCATTCTCTTCTAAAGAATGAGTATGGGCTGAAAGTTTAAATTTTAAAGAACAGTTTCTTTTTTCTTTTGTTTTTAGTTGAAGTTTATCCAGTTAGTATTAAAACCAACAGGATAGAAAGATTTGGATTCAAGCCTCTGCTTCATTAGAAAATTTTTCAGTTTTACTTTAGGCAGACCTACCTGCAGAGGCTGGATGGGCTTTTTGTTTTTTTGTTTTTAGTATTTGGGAGGAACAAACCTGCTGAATTCATTTAAATAATTTTTAAAAGCCCTGCCAGTATTTCCTAGGAGAGAACTTCGAGACAATGGATGCACAGTATATCACAGTACATAAAGCCACAGTCAACAGGCACATGAAGAGATGCTCAACATCACTAATCATCAGGGAAATGCAAATCAAAACCACAGTGAGATGTCACCTACACCTGTCAGAATGGCTATCATCAAAAAGACAAGAAATAAGTGTTGGCAAGGTTGTAGGGAAAAGGAAACCCTCATGAATTGTTAGTGGGATTGTAAACAGTGCAGTCACTGTAGAAAACAGTATAAAGTTAAAAAAATTAAAAAAAGAATTACCATACAATCCAGCAATTCCACTTTTGGATATTTATCTGAAAAAAAAAAAAAAAGCACTAATTCAGAAACATATATGCACCCCAATGTTCATTGCAGCATTATTCACAAAAGCCAAGATATGGAAGCAGCCAAGGTGTCCACTAATAGATGAAGGGATAAAGTGATATGGGATATATATATACACACACACACACACACACACACACATATATATATAGGAATATTACTCAGCCATGAAAAATTTTTTGCCATTTTCAACAATGTGGATGGACTTAGAGGACGTTATGCTAAATGAAGTAAGTCAGACAGAGAAAGACAAAATACTATATGATTTCACTCATACGTGGAATCTAAAACAGCAAAACAAATTAACAAATGTAACAAAACAGACATATAGATCAATGGAATAGAATAGAGACACCAGAAATAAACCCCCAGACTTATGGTCAATTAATCTTTGACAAAGGAGGCAAGAATATACAATGGAGAAAAGACAATCTCTTCAACAAGTAGTGCTGGGAAAACTGGACAGCCACATGTAAATAAATGAAGTTGGCACACTCCTTCACACCATACCCAAAAATAAACTCAAAGTGGCTTAAAGACTTAAATATAAGACAGGACACTATAAACCTCCTACGAAGAAAACATAGGCAAAACATTCCCTGACATAAATAGTAGCAATGTTCTCCTAGGGCAATCCACCCAGGCAACAGAAATAAAAGCAAAAATAAACGAATGTGACCTAATTAAACTTATAAGCTTTTATACAGGGAAGGAAACCATAAGCAAAACAAATGACAACCTAAGGAATGGGAGAAAATATTTGCAAATGATGAGACTGACAAAGGTCTAATTTCCATAATATATTAACAGCTCATACAACTTAATATCAAAAAAACAAACAACCCAATCCAAAAATGGACAGAAGACCTGAACAAGCAGTTCTCCAATGAAGACATACTAATGGCCAAGAGGCACATGAAAACATGCTCAATATCCCTAATTATCAGAGAAATGCAAATCAAAACTGCAGTGAGGTATTTATCAATTCACACCAGTCAGAATGGCCATCATTAAAAAGTACGCAAATAATAAATGCTGGAGAGGGTGTGGAGAAAAGGAAACCCTCCTGCACTGTTGGTGGGAATGCAGTTTGGTGCAGCTGTTATGGAAAACAGTATGGAGAGTCCTCAAAAAGCTAAAAATAGACTTACCATATGATCAGCAATCCCACTCCTGGGCATATATCCAAAGGGAACTCTAATTTGAAAAGATACATGCACCCCAATTTTCATAGCAGCACTATTTACAATAGCCAAGACATGGAAACAATCTAAATGTCCATTGACAGATGATTGGATAAAGATATACACACACACACACACACACACACACACACACACACACACTACTCAGTCATTAAAAAAAGAATAAAATAATGCCATTTGCGGCAGCAACATGAATGGGCCAGGAGATCGTCATTTTAAGTGAAGTAAGCCAGAAAGAGAAAGAAAAATATCATATGATATCACTCATATGTGGAATCTAAAAAAAGAGAAAAGAAGACACTAATGAATTCATCTACAAAATAGAAACAGGCTCACAGACATAGTAAACAAACTTATGGTTACCCGAGGTGGGAAGAGGGTGGGAAGAGATAAACTGGGAGTTTGAGATTTGCAGATGCTAACTACTATATATAAAATAGATAAATAACAGGTTTCTTCTGTATAGCAGAGGGAAGTATATTGGATATCTCGTAGTAACCTATACTGAAAAAGAACATGAAAACGAATATATGTACATATATATATGACTGAAACATTATGCTATACACAAGAAATTGACACTTTGTAAACTGACTGCACTTCAATTAAAAAAAAAAAAAAGAATTCCTGTCTCATGGCCTCTAGGAAGAATAAGGACTTCTTACCCTTTCAGCAGAATCCCTTGGTAAAACATCAGCGGACCACCTCCTACCCAAAGGCTACTTACTTATCTTTTCTTAGTGGTTGACATTAATAGTCTGGTAAAACAGGGCTTCAGGCGCAGAATGTCCTTTCCCTTCTCTAATTTCCCAATTATCAACATTCATACCAAATGCTACCATCTCCTATACAAGTTTCTTAATCTCTGATTTCAATCACTCATCCTCCTAAACTCTCAACATTGTTCTTCCTTTGTTTTGTTTTTTTTTCGCTTCCTTACATATCTGCCTCCTAAACTAGATCAATCTTGCAAAATCAGGGCCTAAGTTCCCGTGTTCTTCCCTTGCCATTTTCCCTCTCAAATGAGGACGGGCGGGGGTAAGAGGTGAAATTCCTCTTTCTTTTAATTTTGCACATAATAAGGGCCTGATAAATATTTGTTGGGGGAAAAAAAAAGAAGAGTGGGATTTTAATTTTAATTAATTAATTAATTAATTATTTTGCTTTTATTCCCCCTCTTGTTTTATGAAGGGGAGGTATTTGGGTTTATTTATTTATTTCTATTTGGAAGAGGTACTGGGGATTGAACCCAGGACCTCGTGCATGCTAAGCATGTGCTCTACCGCTTGAGCTATACCCTCCCCCCATTGATAGGCAGTATTTAGTGTTATATTTTCCTGCTGCCAGCTTTAGAAATGACTTATTTTGTGAAGTTGGACTTGTTCCTGAATCAAATTATAGGGGATTATCAATATTAACAGTTTAGTTATAACTGTTTTGACTAGAAGAGGTACGGAGAATTACTAAGTCAAGGACTGGGTTACCAGCAAAAGCTAGTGTTGAACCAGTGGAAATCTATGCTTGAAATAATGTCAGATGGAGATGATTCCTGCCTCGAATGGAATGGATGACAGGGTCTTTGTGAATAATGATACGGTGTAAGTTTAGCATCATTCTTAGGCACTGAGTCTTCTCCAGTCTTTCTGGAACATGGCTTCTTCAGTTTCTCTCCTATTTCCTCTTACCTTTGTTTCTGCTTTTGATTGCTTCCTTGGTAAGGTTCTTTCACAACCTTTCTGATGTTTCCTTCCCCCCCCCCCCCGCAGCTCCCATCCTGCCCAATGAGTCCATTTAGCTTCTCCTCCAGCTTCACTTAGCCTTCTTCTTTAGCTCACCTCACAAATACTTACTGAATAAATTAGTTAATACCTGCGTGAATAGTTGATTCCTCGTTCTGTTTCTCCTTCTGGGGCTTCGTCCTTTGTGTTAACATTGAACTGCTTCTTTCATCCGCAAGGATCATGTCTGACTCTCCTTTCTGGTCTCCACTGTACTGAGCCCAGCAGTGCCTAAGGAATTCAAAACAAATCCTTGTCCTGGGAGAGAACAAAAGGACAGCAGTCCCCTGTGGGGATGGTTCTCAGTACACATGAACATACAGCCTTGGCACGAGGCACTGGCAGGCTGATCCTCCTGGAGACTTGATTGCCTTGACTCTGCTCCTACGAAGATGCACTTGAATTGGGCTACTGTCCAGCAGATGGTGTCCACCCTTTACATTTAAGACAACTAGGAACAGAGGGGCTAGAAGATGTGGGGAACATTCTGCCAGATTAGAACAATAACACGTGTGGGTCTTTATGACTGTTTCTTCTGAAAATACCTGGCTTCCTAAGGACTGAAGGCCAGGCACACTCTGCGAGCGATTTTGTTTATTTGTGCTCCTTAAGCAGAGATGTGATTTGCAGATCTAGATGTACAGTCACGAACAGCAGCTCACACAAATCCTTGTACTGGAGACAGGACAGCTTGGGAGTATGCATGCTTGACACCTGCTTTGGGCCATGCTTTCTGGGTCTCTAGGATCAGGGTATGTGACAAGATTTCTGAAGGCATTTCAAGCTCCAACATTGTGTGATTCCAAGTCACCCCTGTTTTACTGAGAGAGCCGCTACCTGTGGGTTTCCTTTGTTCTGGCCAGGGCAGCAGTGCTTTTTTGGCTCAAGATTGCCCCTGGACGTCAGCTACCACGGATTTGTGTTCCAGGCTCAGCCACTCCCTAGCTGTGTGGCCTCAAACAAGTAGTTCAGGTTTTCATTTTGTTCATTCATTGTGTTCATAAACTGGCAATAATAGTACCCACTTCATAGAATTGCTGTGCAGATAAAAATGTTTTGTTCGTATAAATTAAATATACACATATCTAGCCCGTGGAATGGTGTACTCTTGATGTTCAACTGCAAGCTTTTTTCCCAGCAAAAAAATTCGTGTATATATCCTGGCCCCTCCCCTTCCTCTTCAGAGCAGCTCCTCAGAGCTATGGGAGAGGCTGTCTGCCAGGCTATAGTCCTCAGTCAGGTCCCCCAATAAAACTCAACTCTCAACTTTCAGGTTGTGTGTTTTTCTTTGGTTCCACCCTTTTTATTATCCTTGACTTGCTTTGAAATCTTTGATTTGGTCCCTCATATCCAATGACTCCCACTCATTCAGCCCCTGGTGACAGTCCCAGTGAATTTCAGTGAATCATTTATCAATTCTCTTTCTACCATAAGGAGGCTGGAAAGTGGGGGAGTGGCAGGGCGTGGATTTTGCCTTACCTTCCACAGCTGACCTCTGTGTACTTCCCGGCTTTGTTTCCCAATACGTTTCCCACTGGAGACTGAAGACTGCCCACCATGAGGAGGGCGACCTTGGCCATTTGATACTGCTTCTTCCGTTCCAAGGAAGTCTGGTTCCAACCGCAGGTAACTCAGTTCCTCTGGGCCCTCCAAACGCTGCCTTCTCACTGTTCCCTCTGCTGCTAGTCAGTTTACTACCCACCTTATATGTTTCAGTAATGTGTAGTATTGATTTCCAAAGTGCTTGAATCAAGTTTATAGGAAACGCAGGCATGGCCCAGTGTCCTGGTTGCTAGCTTTCTCACTGGCCTTAAGGAAATCTCCAACTTGCCTGTGTCTGGCTCAACTTTTTGATGTGTTTCCCACTCCATTGATGATTTCATTCCTATAAGAATTTTTTTTTTTTGAGCATCTGTAATGCCTTAGACCCAGACTCTGATTAAACAAAGCCTGCCAGCATCGTGTTGGATGAGTTACAAAGAAAAAGTCTTGGAAGGAGAACGTGGGGTAACTTGATTAGAAAGCATTACCGTTAAATCTGCCATTGAAGCTGCAGTGGGGAAGCTGTGAGGTGTTTTTTTTTTTTTTTTTTTTTTTTTGCCTTCCAAACCGAAGATGTCTGGGTCCCTGAAAAATAATAATAATGAAAAGTAACATTTGTATCTTTCTTCCCCTAGAGATCAGCATAACAATTCTGCAGGCTGACTGTATCCGGAGGCTTCTTTTCCCTTGGGGGAGATGAGCTGGAGGTAGTAGTTGGTAAGAGGTAAAATCAGGGATGGAGTCCAAGGCTTAAATTCACTCTGATGGTGAGTTCGACTCCTTTGCGTGAGAGAGTCGCTAACCTCAGCCCTCGGAGGGCGAAGCGGGGCTGAGGGCCAGAGCCGGCTGTGACCGGCTGCTGAGGACCCTCAACGCCTCTCTGTGAGCCTCCTCAGCCAGCTCACCTGAGTGCCTCTTTGGCCACCTTCATAATTTTTAATGAACGGCAGTTATTCTAAATGAGATGGCAGGTGTGGGTATCTGGAAACAGAACAAAGTTCAGTGCTGTATTCCAGGACTCGGGACGAGCACTTCCACAGCGTTCTTTTCTTCTAATATTGACAATAATATCAGTTTGGACAAAGGCAGCCAGCTTGAACTGTGGCTAGAGCAGGACCGAAACAGTGGTTTTATGGGCGTGATTCCGAGTACGTTTGTGCTAGTGAAGTCCAAACGTCTCAGTTACTTCCAATTTTTTTTTTCTGAGGGAAGTCTCATTCCTGACAAGGGAAACTAGACTGGACAAGAAGGGAAAAGGCATCTGTTCCTTCACGGAAAAGAATTAAGTCTCTCTGTCACATAAGCAATTTAGCAAAGGCTCTGCTCTCCAATACAGTAGCTGTGAGCAGTGCATAACTACAAAACTAGAATAATCAAAATTAGATAGAACCGAAAGTGCAAGCGCTCAGCGGCCACATGTGACTGGAGGCCACGGTGTGGGACAGGGCAGAGAGGGAGCATCTCTGTCGCTGTGGAGGTGGTGGAGAGCCCCCTGCTCCTGTCTCAGGGTGAGGGAAGTGGGAGAGAGACTTACCGTGGGCTGACGGCTGAAATGCTTGGTCTCTTGCTTGTATTTGCTTGACTACGTTTTACTTGGTGCCTTCTGCATGGAGCAGTGCCCACAGATTGAGACATACAGGTGGTGGCGAATTCAGGGACATTTGGGAAGAAGATTTCAGTTGGGAATTCATTGAAGAGTCATTTGAATCATTTAGTGAAGACTCCAGGAAACAATCCTCTGGGAAATGCAAAGAGAAGCAGTCAGAGCAGCCTCAAGCTCAGTCCAGGGAGGAGTACAGTTGGAAAGGCAATCCTGATTACAACTGGGAGTACAACCAACAGCCTGCTTGGGAGTCCAATAGATAAGGAAGTGGAAAAAATAACAGTAGAGAAACTAGCAAGTAAATTCCTCCTTTGAATACTGTTTTAGGAGTCTGGGACTCTCCCTCTGCTGCTAGTAAGATTTTTCTTTTAAAATTCCCCTTTATGGCTTTTAGTGGGATTACAACAGCAGCCATGCGCCCTGGGGACTCTGGTCCTGGTGACAACCTGCTCTTTACGATCAAGGAACAGCTGGAAAATTTGACCTTCCTCCTGGGCCGTCTAGTCATATGGGACTCCAAGGCCACAGTGGACAAACGGGGTCTTACGATCACATCAGTATTAATCTTATGAATATTCTGTCCCAGAGAATTTCTCCCTGTTCTTTATCAAGTATTTTTTTAAATGGCTTTTTTTTTTTCTTTAAATGGTGCCACTGGAGATTGAACCCAGGACCTCGTGCAAGCTAAGCATGGGCTCTACCACTAAGCTATACCCCTTCCCTACCCCCTTCCTGTTCTTTATTAAGCTTTGAAAACCTACTCTGTTCCAGGTCTATTGCAAGACTCTGAGGAACAGAAAGATGATTCAGATAGACCTTCTCTGGGTTCTTACAGGCTAACATTCTATTGTGTGTCTGTAGCAGAGTATTTCTGGAATGAAGTGACTGATTTCTCCTCTGATGAGCCTGTCTCTGGCCGCTCTGACTCTCTTCAAGTGAAAACTGTATCCTGTTACATGTGTTATTCCAGGGACATTTGGCCTTGGGATGGAATCAGGCCAATTCTATACTTAGACATCTGAGTTTATTTACTTATTTATTTAAATAGACTTAATTTTTTTAAAAGCAGTCTTAGGTTCAGAGTGATACTGAGCAAAATGTACAGAGATTTCCCATAACCCCCTACTCCCACATATGTACAGCCTGCACCACGACCAGTGCCTTCCACCAGATGGGACATTTGTTACAACTGATGAACCTACATTGACACATCATCATCCAAAGTCGAGAGTCTACAGTAGGCTTCACTTTTGGTGTTGTACATTCTATGGATGTGGACACATATCCACCACTAGACTATCGCAGAGAGTGGTTTTATGTCCCTAACTGTCCTCCGGGCTGTACCTGTTCCTCCCCCACCTTCCCTCTAACACCTGGGGAAGTTTATTTTTCTTTGTCTGCAATAATTCTCAAATATCAGACTTGCTAATTAAAAAAAATTCTTCCTCCCACTTCCTTTTCATATGAAGGACAACGGGAAATCAGCCACTAGAAACGAGGAGGGGGAATTATCCATTCTTTGACCCTATTCCCGAAGTTACCATTTTTCTCTTTCTTCCGTAGCTCATTTGTCTGAAACTCTGTGACTAACTCTGATTCCAGATCAGCTGACTGTGCCTTTCTTCAGGGCGCCGGTGGATGTCTGTCTCATACTAAGTTTCTTAGACACTCATTGCCTCGGAATCCATTTGCTCTGCATCCAGTTTCTACTATGCATTTAGATGTGGAAAATAAAAATTTACTTTTAATGCCTCTGGCACCTCAAAGAGGAGTCCCTCCCACAGAAATAGATAATGTCTAATGGTGGAAAGAATACTGAATTTAGAGTCAGATTTTAGTCCCAACTCTGTGTGCTGGGGTAGATGATGGTGATTGCATTAAGGCCTATTTATTGAGTACTTACTAAGCTTTCAGTACTTACTAAAGACAGACACAACCCTAATTTGCACCACAACCTATGAGGTAGGTAGTATTATTCCCATGTCACATGTGGGAAAACAGATGCGTAGCTATGTTCAGGAATTTGCCAAGAGGTAGTGTTGTAGCTGGAAGCCAGACGATCTTATCTAATCTTTCTGAACTTCTGTTTCCTCTTCACAGAATGAAGGTATTGGGCCATATGATCACTAAGTTTATTTCTGGTCTAAAACCCTCCAGGTCTGTGAGGTTTTACAAATGGGGACCCAACTATCACAACTGCAGGATGGCTTGGTTTCATGTAGCAATCGTAACACGAGGGCTGGATGGCCTGGACAGCTGCCTGTACCAGGACTGCAAGAGCATTCCTTCTTGACTCTGCTATTTTGATTCGAGTTGCTGTTTTTTAGGGTATGAAGGTGACATTAATTGAGACAAAGGAGCCAATATCTGTTCCTGAAAGGGAAGCATGAATCGACCCATTTTTCTCACCGGTAAAGAACCAGGATCAAGTCCTGAAGATGTTTGATAAAATTGAGATAACTCCTATCCACCCACCCACAGGGCTGCTGTGAGACTCAAAGGAGATAATCCTTGGGAACTGTTGTGACACTTGTCAAATTCAATACACACGCAGGAGCTATTGGTATTGCCATGTAACACTGATTCACAGGTCAGACACGGGGAAGCTAGTCTTCCCATTTGATTCCTGTGCGTGGTGCATTTAGGAAGCCTGAACACACATTCCGCCTGCTCAGGTTAGTGTCCATGCTGACTAAAGGCAAGATACCCCAGCCTTGCTTTTGTTTTTCTAGGGTCAAGACACAACCACCTCCCTAAACAAACCTCTAGGATGCTTGGTCCTCAGGCATACCATGCGCCTACGTTTTCCACTAAATTTCCCTAAGTATTTAAACACAGACAGTGCAGGCAGGGTGAAATTCCTGTGGGTTTCATCCAAAATGCAGCTTGAGTTGTGACTTTAGAATTCTGCTTGATTCCAGGCTTCTCATCACCATCTGTATCACCCATGGAAAAGCAGGATACATTTTGGAATTTCCTGGGATCTTTTTTTTTCTAGCTTCCTGGCTCTTTGGGCTTGTGTTACACGCACTTTTCTTGCTGGAGAGGCACCCACTGCTAGATAACACAGAATGGCTGTCATAGGATGGCCCACTGAATAGAGAACAGAGAATGTAAAAAAAAAAATTGGCTTGAAAAGGTCAGTTTCTTCATTTATTTGCTTATTTATTCAGTGAGTATATATTTTCTCTATCTCCCATCATATGAAGAACATGGTTGAGGATATGAAAAAAAGGAATTGATTTCACTGGGCAGACTGGGGCTCCTTGCTGGCCGGGGGTTGCGGGGTTGGAGGGAACACAACAAGTTGTCCTCATCATTGACATTGGGCACCTGCCCACATGAGGCCATCCAGACGAGGCACCTTAAACATAAATCGCAAAGGCCTGGAAGGCAAAACATCTGGCTCTCCTTCCAGAAAATTTCCCGTGATTAAGATTCCACGGATTCTTGCTTTAGTTCTTAAAAAATACTCTTATCGGGTAAACCATCAAATATGTTTCCGTGCTTTAAGCAAGAAAACTTGCAAGCCTACAGGCTTGTGATAGTGCTTCCAGCAACACATAAAGAATGAAGGTGAACAAACTGCTCATCGCTATGGGCTGGGCTGCTTTGCATGGAAGCAGAGAGTGGAATAAGTTGCGACAGGATTGATCTTAGTTACTTGGAGATGAATTAGAATTTCCCTTAACCTTTCACCATTTCCCATCCTAGGTGTAAAAATAAATCAGGAAGATGTGGTTGTATATATTTCCCCATCAGTGATGGTGAAACAGATGCCAATCACGAGACATTTTGGGTTTCAAACAGAAATCATGAGTTGGAAACCTTGTTCTGGGTGCATTGGCTTAGGCTCTTCAGAGATTATTGTCCATTAAGTCTGACATGATTGAATGAATTCTAGAAGCCTTGATTCTACCTCTTGGCATTGCACTAAAGAGCTGTGACCTCGAGCAAGTCGCTTACCATCTCATATTTCTATCTCCTTGATTTGCACTTAGTGTTTAACTCTATTTAAGGAAGCGACTATATGCTGGGTGCTCACGTGTAGAATGATATTAATATGCCCTCTGCCAATCTCGCGGAATTGGTATCAGAGTGAATTCAGGTTCGAAACATTCATTAACCTCATGCATCTCGGAACAAAAGGCTGTACGTCAAAGAAGGAAATTACTGTCTCTTTTAAGACTAGACTTGTCGTAACAAAGCCTTTCACTCAACTAATAGCAAAGTGAACCAAGTTCAAATTGGAGATTTTTGTCATAGCCTGACTTGGTATGAAGAAATGGAAACACTAGGAACCAAACCTGTGTGTTCATGACTCACTTAAAGCAAAATTTCCTTCACTTCCTACCATCATCTAAACTGACTCCTTAGACACCTTTTCCCTCCTTCTCTTGCATCTTTATGAAGCAGCTAATAGGAGCTGTGCAAGGTGCTGGGACGTGGATTCATTTGGGCTACTTGGATACACTGACAGTATCATGGCACTGTCGAGGGCTTAAAGAGGATAGAGGTTTGTTTCTCTGATGGGTTTGATGGCTCTGTTCTGCAACTTTGTGAAGAATGCAGGATCCTTCCTTCATATCTTCTCTGCCATCCCTACGGTGTCGCCCTCATCTGGGTTCCGGACGATTCACCACCACACCCACATCCCACACGGCAGGAAGGAGGAAAGCGGAAGTGAAGGGTATGCCTCTTCCCTTTAAGAACAAAACCTAGCGGTTGCACCTATGGCTTCTGCTCATCTCCGCAGGGAAGTGCGGTCTTCATGACGGGCTGTCATGCGCCCAGCTAAGCTTCAGGGATTCTAGTGGTCGGAGTGAAGGGAAGACTGGGTGTCAGGGACAAGAAGCAATCTCAGTCCAAGGTGCAGAGATGAACAGCTCTTGGTCTTTTCCTAAAAGCTGCTTACTTCAGTGGGAGAAAAACGGAAGTGTGTAAAGGTGACTAAATGTGTTTTTGCAACCCTGGGCTGTCACTGCTCCCAGCACGTTCACCGTCTAACACTTTCATTCTCTTACTCTCTCTTATGTCATCACCCTCTGCCTATGCTCTTGTCAACTGTTCAAAAACAAAATTCAACTGAGTGAATTTTAAAGATATTGGCTTTTTTTCCCCCTAACGACTCATGAATCAGGCAGCATCCAATCTAGCAGATAGAAAGGAGTGCTGAGGAGCTGTATGAAATGAAAGACTCTTATAGGTAGAAGGAAGCAGGAACAAGAAAGTTCCACTAGGCAAACAAGTGGGTGGGTTAGGGCAAGGCTGCTGTCCTTCAGCGGCTGGTAAGGGTCTAACAGGCAAATGACTTCACTCGTGCTGATCAGGAGAATCCTGCTTGATTGGTTTAAGATTTCATTTCTAAGAGAACTGAAACTATAATTAAGCCTCAGTTTGGTGATGTGGGGCTTAGCATACGTGACAGCTTTTTAGGCTTGTTTAGTTTTTAACACTCCTTACATAAAACCCCAAATAACTGACATCCCCTCCCCCCAAAACCCCACTTTCTCTTGATATTTTCACTCTTCTGATTAATTCCTTGTTTCCCTTTATTCTTGACCTGAATTGCCTATCTCTGATGCTGTTTACTATCTCCTACAAATACACTCCTTCCTTGTCTTCTGTGTCCACGTAACGTCTGGTTTTCTACTTCTCTGTTTCCGTTGCTGACTTTCCCTCCATCGTCCTAAACGAAACAACTTCCTAGACCGAGCTCCTTCCCAGGCCGCCTGTCTTTCCCCATCTGTCTGGGAATCATACCCACTGTTTGGTCATGGTCACCACTTCTGAGGACGTGAATCACACATCTCTATGCATGAAGCAGAATCATGATCATAACCCAAAATCTCCTGGACTTCAGCCTCACATTTTCTATGGGATATGTCCATAGAGATTCTCTTAAAGCACCGCAATTCCCACTCATCAAACTCATCTTGCCCACTCCTCCTGCAAATCTCCTTGCCAACCTCCTCTCCTCCTAATGCCACTTAGAAACTGGCTCCTGGTTTGACACCCCTCACCCACTGTGTATGTTTTTGGAATAATTCACCTTTTACAACTTGGAGTCATCTTTTCCTCTCCCTGGACCCTCACGTCTCATATCATCATTTAAACATAAATTGCTGATCGAATGGTAATCTTGCCACTCAGTGTATCGCCTTTGCTATTGTGATGCCCCTCTTCTCTTCTTTCTCGTTTTTTCCCCACTGCCTGTCTTCATACAATATGACTTGGATCAGTTTAATCTACTAAAAAGCCTTCAGTAACAAACAGGCTATTATCTATCAATGAGTCAAATCTCTTTGGTCTACCATTCCAAGGAAGGCAATCTGTTACATGGTGTCAAATTTCCATATTTTCTGCAACATCCCTTTAAGACAAATTAGACTAATTGCTGTTCCCTGATGTGTCCTCTATTCTCCTATCTCTATCTCTGTGTGTATTTATTTGTATTATTCCTTTCTCCTGACAGCCGTCCCTGTTTTACCCATCACTTCCCCCTAATGAAATCTTATCAATCTTTTAAGATCCAATTAAAATGTAACATCCTTTATGGAGGCTTCCTGAACTTCCATTAGCCAGAAATACCATTAGAGTTAGAGACAGTAACTTACTGTCTTTGTGTCACTAGTGTCTAGCATAGTTCCTGACTCACTGAGTTGCTCAACAATTGTTGACTTAATGAACCACCATTAGTTGAATGTAACCTCTATCTCCTCTGCATCACCAGAATACCTTCTACTTCCCTTAGGGCTCTTGTCATATCTTATATTTCATTTATTTGTATCCATAGCTTTGAGCCCTTGGAATAGTAAAGAGTTTCGCAAAGAACAGATGATTCACCAGTGTGTGTTAAATGAATGAATTCCAGGAGGAACTGAAGTAGGGAGGATGTTAGGTTGTTAATCAAAAAGTTTGCTCAAATGGTTAGAACTGGTACTGAGGAGAAAAGGGAACACTCCAACACTGTTGGTGGAAATGTAAACTGGTGCAGCCACTGTGGAAAACAGTAAGGAGGTTTCTCGAAAAACTAAAACTTAAACTACCAAATGACTCAGCACTTCTACTCCTGGGTATATATCTGAAAGAAACAAAAACACTAATTTGAAAAGATGTATGCACCCCAATGTTCATAGCAGCACTATTTACAATAGCCAAGGCATGGAAGCATTCTAAATGTCCATCAACAGACGATTGGATAAAGAAGATGTGGCATGTATATATATGCACACACACACTATATATATATATATATATATATATATATATATATATATATATATATATATATATATATATAAAATACACACACACAAAAGAATACTACTCAGCCATAAAAAAGAATGAAATAATGCCATTTGCAGCAACATGGATGGACTTGGAAGGCATTATGCTAAGTGAAATAAGTCAGACAGAGAAAGACAAATACTGTATAATACCAATTACATGTGGACTCTAAAAAATACAACAAACTAGTGACTATAACAAAAAAGAAGCAGAGTCACAGACATAGAGAATAAACTACTGGTTACCAGTGGGGAGAGGGAAGGGGGAGGGGCAGTATAGGGGTAAGAGAAAAGAAAGGATTATTATGTGATTATTTTGTGATTAAATGAAATTACGTGTGAGAAAATTTTGAAAATTACAAAGCACTATAGAATTTAAAGAATCTTTCCTTCAATTAAAAAAAAAAACAAACCCAACTAAGCAGTGCCTGGAATACAGTAAGAATCAAATACACTTCCTTTCCTCTTGCCTTCTCACTGTGTTCTCCAGTCACGAACTTCTCTTTAACAAGAACAGTTACTCTTGCAGTTTTAATTCATTCTTCCAGGTCCATTTCAAATTGTAATATGATAGCTGCCAATCACTGATCATTTACCATATGCCAGCCACAAGTTTACATGGATTAGTTCATTTAATTTTCCCAGCGACCCCATGGATGATCACTATCATCACCTGCATTTTGAAGGATAAAGTAACTTGGGCAAGCTCAGGTTCTCAGAAGGACCTGGATTCATGGTCCAGATCTCCAGTTATTAGCCACTGCTCAGGTGCTCAGATGATGGATTTGATGATGCCTTCCCACCTACCCCATGTTACAGTTCAATACAGATGAATAATCTATGTATTTAGCAACCGCTATGTAAGGATAACATACTCTGTAGGAGTGGACAGTGCAAACTTGATTAAGATGGCTCCAGCCTTCAGTGGTTTATAACTTAGAAATTAATACGTTTTCTTCTATGTTCTCAAATTGATTATAGTTTACATGACATGACACCTTAAACATTATCATTCATGCACATTTTTGTCTCTTCCAATACATTATTACTACTTTTTTCCTAGAGTCCCTTTTGTTTAACCTTCTTTCTCTCTATAAACCCAGAAATATGATTTATTAAATTCAAGTGCATCTTACTCTTACTTTAACTTGTTTCATCTTCCCCATGGAACTTTCCAGAGTAATGTTCCCTTAAGGTCCCACCCTAAAACAATATTATCAACTCTTTGTAGACCTGGGCCTTTTTCATTTCCAACACTTAACAATAATAGCTGGTTTTTACTATGGTTTTCCTTATTACAGGCATTTTACATGAATACATTAATTTAATCCTTACAGAAACCCAACAAAGTAAAAACTTTTCATCGGCATTCTGTAGAAAGAAGACTGAGGTACTGTGAGTCAGCTTGCCTGGGGCTGTTAATTACACTGGCAGAGCCAGGATACACACCTAGGCTGTCAGACTCCAGAGTCTGCAATTTTTACCTCTTGTCTAGTCCTCATCTACTTTAGTCACTGCATTTCATTGTCACTCTGTAACCATTTTTTAAGTAAACAACTTATTTGTATCTCTGGTACTGGATTAGATTTCTTATTATCTCTGGTAATATAAATATAAACCAACAAATACATAAATAATAAACACAAAGAAATAAGCTTATTCCATGGTTATAACTTTTAAGAAGGAATTAATTTTGAGGTTTCTTCTGAATTGCCTAAGGCCCTTAGTGTAATTGCTGGGTCTCTGACCAGATGCTGGAAGAATGCTTGACGGACCCCAAAAGACTGGGCTAACCTTTATCAATATCTAATCTTTGAGGGCAGGTGGCACAGGTCATAACATTCTGGGCACCCTGTTCCTCAAGGGAGAAACTTGTCTTGGTCTCTGGAATTGCCCCCTAAGGGGAGAATGACTCTTGGTGTTTGGAATGGAAGATGGAAGAACACCTTGCCCTGGGTCAAATGCCTGTCGCCACACTCCCACGTGCTTCAGGGCACCTGTCTGTTGAGGGTGAGAATTAGGAAGGGACAGAGATACGTCTGCAGGATATGACTCCCAGCTCAACCCACTTGCCAGAAACAGCTCACTCTGGAGAAAGTAGATGCAAAGACTTTTGAATTACTTTGACGCTTTTAGGAAACTTTCCATATTTCTTCCAGGCTTACTGTTTAGCATTTAATTCAGCATTTAATGCACAAATCAATTCAATGCAATCAAATTAATACATATTTTCCAGAAGGAAGGATGGTGATAGATATTTTTTCTTCTTGAATCAAATCAAATCTGTGATAATTTGTTTCAGTTACAGTGTTTCCTGTTCAGAAGATGACAGACAAATGAGATCAGAGACTAATGACCGGGAGTCATCTAGTCATTAATTTATTAAAAAACATTTTAATTTTTAAACATTTATTTTAATTAAAAAATTGAAGTATAGTTGATTTGCAATGTTGTGTTAGCTTCTGGTGTACAGCACTATGATTCAGATATATATGTATATATTCTTTTTCAGATTCTTTTCCATTATAGGCTATTACAAGATATTGAATATAGTTCCCTGTGCTATACAGTAGGACCCTGTTGTTTATCTATTTTACATACAGTAGTTTGTATCTGCTAATCCCAAACTCCTAATTTATCCCTCCCCCTCTTCCTCTTTGGTAGCCATAAGTTTGTTTTCCATGTCTGTGAGTCTGTTTCTGTTTTGTAAATAAATTCATTTGCGTCATTTTTTGAGATTCTACGTTAAGTGATATCATATGATATTTGTCTTTCCCTGTTTCACTTACTTCACTTAGAATAAATAAATATTTTTATCATCTCCCATGTGTCAGACACTGTGCTAGGTTTTGGAGGAATCTGAGGGAACAAGACAGGAAAAAACCTTACAGTTTTTTCAGGATGATGAAGAGATTTGAAAGTAAAACAACAGCTACTTTTGACATTTGAAGAGAGAAAAAGACCTAACTTTATCTATATGGCTCCCAAGAATAAAACTTGGGCAAACAGGCTGAAATTACAGGAAGACATGTTTTCTCAATTGAAAAGAATAATTGTACAAAGATTCCCTTCAGCATAGTGAGTTCTCCATTACTAGGGATGTCGGGCCACTTGGCAGGGGTGTTATTTAAGGGAAAAAGTACTCACGTTTTAAAAAACAATGTTGTATATCTGATTGAGCTGGACACAATTTAAAATACATTCGAAGTCTTGAGATTACATAATTCTGTAACATTTGATAGCATATGCAAAAAGTTAAGAAAGCTAAAATGTTTTAATAATATAAAACAGAACCATAACCGATATTTATATTTAAAAAAGGCCCTATAATTATAACCTGGCAGTTTTATGAAATCTCACCTTCGCAGAGACCCGGTTGCTCTCTGGGACACATTGTGTTAATGACCTAACTATATTCAAGTGATGAGAAAGAATAACATGTTTTCATGAAGGAAGTCCAAATAGCTCCCATGTTCCAACATAGTGGTCACCAGGAAGCTGCTTTCACTGACTCTGAAGCATATAAGAATGGTATTAGGAGGTTTGGAAGAACATCTAAAGCAGTGTCTATATTTTTAGGTGGTTGACTTATAAAACAAAGATTCTAGAGGAAGTTGGTCATTTCTGACCCCTCGGTACTAAGGTCCTAAGGCCAGCTCTCCTCAAAGAGTCCAGAGATTCTACTTTGCTCATCTGGAAGTTGATTCTTCCACTTTTCCAGGGTAGGAAATATTCTCATATTGTGGCTGATGGAGATAAAATCCCCCTTTCTTCCGCCTGCCCATGACTAGCTGCATTCTTGTCTGGCTTGAGTCTATTGTTTGCTGGTGTTATTTGCCTGCGTTTTTCAGGAGCTTCTTGCTTCCCAAGATGCTGACTACCGTGTTTGGGTTACACTTTGTTGCACAGGGCTTGGCAAGGAAATTTAGTTTCCAGAAAAACAAAATGTATCTGTGTGTGTGTGTGTGTGTGTGCGTGCGCGTGCGTGTGTGTTTCCCTCTGCTTTTAGGATGAAGCCTGTATAGGGCCACACTTCACAGGACAAAGCTGACAAACAGCTCAGGGGGCTGGGGGCCGAGAAGGTAGAGTTGGTTTAGAGTACAGGCCCCAGCATCAGACTGTCCATGGGTCTGCTTCTGATTCTGTGACAGTTACTGTGTGACCTTTCACAAGCTCCCTGACCTTTCTTGTGCTGTGGCTTCTTCATCTAGAAAAGGAGAACAATAAGACTGTCTAAGGTTTGGCATTAGGATAAAGTGACCTATGCCTATGGCACGTAGTTAAACACTCAGTAAATGTTAGCTGTTCTTATTAGTATTACTAAGAGATTCCTCTCAATGGTATTGTCAGCCCTGTGGTTTCTGAGGAGCAGGGAACAGCTGTGACCTTTGAAGTAAAGAAAACTGAGACCTAAAGGCCTCACGGGAGTTGACCCTGTGATGGCAGTTGTGCGTAGGCGATTAAGACCTCCTTTCCAGGGAATGGAATTGGGGGCAGAGGCTGACTTAGGTGAGCCAGTCCCACAGCCTTGTTTTCTCAGCCTGTCTTGCATCTACTCTGAGGCTTGGTGTCTGTACATCGGTCCAGGACTCAGGGCAGCTTCATGCCGCCCCCTAGAGGACCGGGAAGTCACTAGCGGGAGACAGGCCCACCCAGCTGAGAGGTACCGCGCGTGTTACTGGCATCGCTGCAGAGTGTGGGTATCTTCCGGTGAATCTGGAGACATTTCATCTCCCGACCTCCAGGAAAAGTGAGGGTAACAATGATTCCCACATAGGATCGTGGTGAGAATCAAATGAGATAGCAGTGCATGCGAAATTTTCTAATTTTAGATACTGCTGTTATTATAATCGTTGCACTGGTTATTACCATTCTGATCGACAGGTCTCTTTCAGGGACCGACTGGAAGGAGAAGACTGTCCGCAGTAGGGCTCGTCCTTAGCGGCAAAGTAGCCAGTAGCTCTGACCACGACCCTTAGTCCGCACCCTGACATAGTGGCATCTCGAGGACTCGGTCGAGCATTATTAGGCTCCAGCCTACAGGACAAACTTGGAGCCTTGGGTCAGGAAGGGATCTAGGGGTCTAGGAGCCCTGCCCCTAGTGATAACAGGGCAAGGGAATCTAATTTCTCCAAGGACCTAGGCGGAGTTTTCCTCCAAGCTTCTCCTGTCTCCGTCCCAACCCCCACCCCAAACAGCCCCTTCCCTTTTCGCTCCAGGGCAGTGTCCTTGCTAGTGGGCGAGGCTCTTTTTTCTTTTTCCCCCACCCCCGCCTTCAGGAACCGGGGCCTGAGGTTGTATAAAGGCTCAGCAGAGCTGCGGTCCAGCAGCCTCGGCCTCCCCACCTTCGCGAGCCTCCTCGCTCTCCGCGCCGCATCCGCGTCATGTTCAGGAAGGCCCTGCTCCTCTCCGCCTGCTTGGCGCTGGCTGTAACTTACCCCGCGGGGCGTCAGGGTGAGTGCACGTCTTTTGGAGAAAAGGGCTAAAATCCATGCAGTGTGTGTGTGTGTGTGTGTGTGTGTGTGTGTGTGTGTGTGTGTGTGTAAAGTGAAAGCGGTGAAATTATGTCGCCTTGGTCTTCAGGTGGGGCTGGGCAGCTGAGCTCCGAGGCCTCGGGGAAGTTGAGTGGCTTGGCCAAGACTGGGGTCGTGTGTTTGAATCGACTTCAGAAAGGTGGTGAGGCCCGGTCACGTGGGATTAGGGCTGGTGATGAGAGAACTCCTGAGGGTTCCTTGTGGCTTCCTTCACTCCCAGGCACGGAAGACGCTTTACAC